>NC_083780.1:5539408-5639959 GCF_015708825.2 Lethenteron reissneri
GATGCAACTTGAAACCGCATCAGATCAGATCGTGATCGAAATGGTAACATGTCCAGGTGAATTCTATTACTTTGAAGTGCGATGAACAATATTAAGACTCAATCTCAGCGTTCCATTTTTCCCCGATAACAAATGTCAATCCACAAATACTGCTCGCCATGACCTATGGATCAGAAATATAATAATATGAAGTGATTAAAGATTAATTGATTTTACCCGACCATAAAAAGTCACCGTGCATGAAACACAAATATTGATAAAAGCACCCTACCCCTTTGATTTCTCCTCCCACCCCACCCGAGAGGGGTATCCGAGTTCAGGAAGTAGACACCAGGGATGTATAGAGTTTTTAAAACACATGGCATAGACATTGTGTCTATACTGGTGTCAATTTCCATACATGCCCTCTGTGTGTACCTGGATCGTTTGTTCATTAAAATATTTTTGAGAAAAAAGGCTTTCGACCATGTTCAAGGGGAGTTTGTTCTTTACGCCTCCGGTTTACCAGGCAAGATAACCGACATTAGAAAGAGCGTTTTGCGATGACAATCAATCTCAAGTGCAATATGAAAGATAAAAAAGGTGAAAGGGTTCCATATTGTTTGAGAAAAATATGATTAATGAATTAAAACATGTGTAGAGTGCAGTCACTTTATCGGCGTAGTGCAGGTACAACAGGGATGATGTTCAAGACCTTCAGTTGATTGAGTCAGGTAAGTGAGCTGGGTCAAATTCTCAAACACCCTAACGGGTAAAGCCGTCAGCTAGTTCGCCCTCAGATACAGCTGCTGCAGATTACTCTGGCCGTCAAACAGACCAGCAGAGAGAGACGCGAGTTCATCACTGCGCAGTAACCTGAAACACTTGCTCTCTGCTGTGTTAATAAGACTCGAGCGGAGTAAATGTAAATACAACTACACGGAACACTGGGTACATTTTACTTACACATCAAGCTTGTTTAAGGCATTAGGAAATTAAAATTTAAAGCTCGTTGTCCATCCACTGCGATGAAGTCACCACCACGTCACCAAGCTGGTTGTCACCACTCAGAGTGGATGAATTATCAAGCTTTAATTGAAAAGACTAAGAGAGAAATGAAATGAAATAAACAGAGCTAGAACTTGACTGGACATTCACAAACAACATCTATACCGCTGTCTTAAAGTGAAACAAACATACTGGAGGTGAAGTGGTAGTTATATTGAACGTAATTTACCTGAAACCACCCGAGTAAGAGGCAGGGTACCAACTCTCTCACATTTACAATAAAAACAACAACTTTCCAGATATGGTCGTATTTAAATTACCGTGTAGGCCACCTTATCATTGATCATCACGTGGAGGCAGAGGCTGAGAGAGAGAAGGCTGAGAGCTCCGCGCAGGGCACATTCCCAGGGGTTGTTGTACAGCCAGATGTGAGTGAGGCTCTTGAGGTTGTCAAAGGCGCCCCTGGGAATGCTCTTCAGCTGCCCCGCGTTAATGCGCGATTGCTTTGCTACTGCGTTCTGTTAACACCGCAATGCAAGTCACGCGTGCCCAGCTTCACGTGTGCTCGTATCTGCGCTCACTGAGCAAAGCTTTTAATCAAGCAGGTAGGGATGAGATACGACGGACATCGGTGCGGCTTAGGATCGGTCAAATCAGTGATGGTGTTGATGCAGACAGGATCGTCACATTCCTTCTCGCTTAAAACACAGTCCCTCTATCTTTCACGTGTTGTCTCCCCAGTGCTGACGCTTACACATCGTGGCAGGTACTCACTTGAGGCTGAGTCGAGCGAGGGGAGGCGCATTCCAGCTTCAGATATTCAAGACCAATGATATCAATACTCATATCTGCCTTGCGGCTGTCATCTACAATTAACATAGCGCTGCACTTGTTTGAATGTTACAAATACGTGTGGAGACACTGCGTGCCCGCGTGCAGACAATGCATCCTCTGTGATATAGATGAGACTATTGTAGTGTATATCTCAATTTTTCGATTTAAAGCTTTCGTGACTGCAGGGATTCATCTTCTTGGTTCTTTCGGTAAAGTGACTTTACCGAAAGAACCAAGAAGATATATCTCAATTCTCAAGGGGACCTGGTAAATACATTCATTATTTATCAGTAGATTAACAAATAAATGGACTAAAGATGCAAATATGAAGTAAATTCAAACGATCAGTATGAACAGCGTAAATGTGTTGAAACGATGCACTCTTAAAAATATTTGGTTAAAACATTTTGGCGGAAGTCTTCAGTAAGAGGCAACTCGTGTAAATGTTGGACCACACGCGACGCGCCGCTCCCGTGCAAGGGGAGGCCGTTGTGAGCCGCCTCTAAACCGCCGCCCGTCCCTCGCAGTGTTCGTGCTCAGGGACACAAGTGGACTGTGATCGCAGAAGCCTCGCGTCTGTGCCTGCGGGAATCCCACCAATGCGCAGATTCTGCAATTGCAAGCCAATCAGATCACGAAGCCCGAGCCCGGGGTGTTTTGACCACCTGACGGCACTGGTTGGAGACACGATTACCCAAGGCTCCTGCTCTTGCCACTGTGGTAATGAACCATTGCGTATAATTACCGGAATATCATATTTACCCAAAATATGACGTTACATTGTTTTTTGGACATCGTTACGTGAACCAATTGTGCCTTTAAAAATAATAATTCTGACAATCTAAGCGGAATACATTTTATCTGACATGTTTATGATTGTAAACAGATATCGCTTCAAATAACGGGAAAGTGTTTTCTTTGGATAGCAGATCAATACTCTTTGGTTATTTCGGTAAAGTCACGAAGGTAGAAATTAAATTAAAATAAATCACGACGTTTCGGACGCAACACAAGCGTCCGTCATCAGGCGAAAAATGGTGACCGCAATGGTGACCATTTATTTTATTTTATTTCTACCTACGTGACTTTACCGATAGTACCAAAGAGTATGGATTCCTGCAGTCACGAAAGCTTCAAAACAGATCATTGTGAATAGGAATAGAGTTTGCTTGAGTCAATACTTCTCTGTGAAAACGACTCAAGGTGAATGTAAGAGGTCTCTGTGTGAGGCATCATTGCGAATGGATGAGGTGGTAATTAATAAGGCAAATATATAGGACAATAATTAAGGAATAATCCACGATGGCCAATGTGCATTGACCACGGTCGACAACGTCCCCTTCAGAGATGGAGTAATGACAGCAGCTCGTGTGCAGGTGCGAAGTGTATTAAAACATTGCATGGTCGTGACGACGGCTTGCAGTGGATTGATCATGCTTCTTGTTGATTACATATCTACGTATTGATAAATATACATGTCATACTAGAAAAGTGAATGCCTATGGTTAATGGTTTCTGCGCAGTGAAGAACTCGCGTCTTTCCCCGCGGGGGTGTTTGACAAACTCACCCAGCTCACTCATCTGGCTCTGGCCACCAACCACCTGATTAGCGCTCCCAGGGGCGCGTTTACAAACGGAGCCAGCACTGCAAGGAGTGGTCTCTGCTTTGTCGCTGCGCATCGGTATAGAGACGACGCTTGGCACGAGTAGCGTCAAGTTTGTAAAGCTACCGCGCTATTGACATTCACGGCCATCGTCATCATCATCGTCATGGTGTCCTCTTGTGCTCCGAGTTAGTCTGCAGTGTCACTGAGCAGTGAGGTGAGCGTCTGCCTTAGTGCATCAGTGAATATTGCATGGAGTGAATTATTATAGATGATATTTAGCGTTTATATAAACTAAGGCGTGATGTGATGGATTGGTGCAGCAACAGCATAACAAAATGACCACAACATCCACACAACGCAACATAAGAAAAACAACGACGTAACAAAACAACAACACAACACCATAACAAAGCACAACAAGAGAAACCACCCGAAATAACAACTACACAAACAGCAGCAACAACGAAAAACTCTCCTCAAACAGGAATTGGCTGCACATTCCATTGTGGTAGCATCCTCCTGAATACAGTCTCGGAACTCAGTCAACCTCCCATGGACAGGCGAATGCCGGAATTAATTCCACTCATCGAAACACCCCAGCGGGGAGACCTGTGAGTTGATCGCTGAGTACAAATCGCATATCAGCAGCCTCCGCCTATTGCTGTAGAGCAGCCTCTACAAGAGAGCGTCGCTCTTCACACGGCAGTGGAGTTCAACACGGGTGCCTGGGTCGCGTTAGCGGCGTCGTGTTCACCTCACATCGCGGCACCTCGCTCCATGCCGCGCCAACAAAGCGGTGCAGTACAGCGACCCGCACGGTGTTCAGAGCTCGCATTCCCTATGGAACATTTTTACTCGATCAGTAGTGTAGCGGTTAGCGCGCTGTGCTGCGAACCTGGCGATGCAGGTTCTATTCCTAATCACGGTCAACACCAGTGACGATTATCTGAACCGGTCTTGAACGTCGTCTCTATCTCGGTGCCCAGGAACAAAGCAGAGACCGTTCCTGGCAGCGCTGGCTCCGTTTGTCAAACGCGCCCCTGGGAACGCTCTTCAGCTGGTTGTTGTACAGAAACAGCTGCTGCAGATTCACCAGGCGGGCAAACACCCCAGCGTGGACAGACGTGAGGTCCTCACTGCGCAGGAACTTCAAACACTCTCTCGCTGCCGTTTAAGGACGACTCTAGCAGACTGAATGAAAAACGATTACAATGAGCACTGGTTACTTGTATCAACCCATCAAGCTTGTGAGCGAATTGGTGTTGTACAAAATTATCAAAGTAATCATTCAAAGTCATTTGTCGATCCAAAAGTTCCACAAGGCGTCGGCGAGTCTACAAAGGCGATGACTTCAGGAACACATTCAGACCGAATGATTACAGCACCTGACCTGGCTGGTGAGTCTACGGGAACTTTTCCTGAGTGATAACAAATTAACTGAGATGCCCGCAGGCGCAGGAAAGTTGCCGACACTGACTCACTTCGATCTGGCCCTAAACCAGTTGAAGAGCATTGCTGGGAGATTGGTTCACGCTTTCCACCGTGTGCCGTTTCCAGGAGTCTCGAGCCGAATTCGGGCGAAGCGCTCAACACTGGCAGCGCTCAGTGCCCCGGGTCAGTTGTCAATCTCTTCAGCAAGGAGTAACAGATTGAGGTGCAGCCCTGCAATTGCCTGGCTCACGACACTGATGTCGGAAGGGTCTCCACTGGAAGGAGCTCTAGAAATCTCATGTGAAGGGTCTTTAGCCGATTCTTCCACGATGGCCGGACGTCTTGGACGCGGTGGGAGTAGCCACCCTTTGCTCCACGACACGGGATGCACCGATCGGCTGTGATGAATCCATTTGTATTTCTGGGTGAACAGAAGCAGGAGGTTTAAAATATATATAAGCTTCATCATCATATCAGCGACCACTTGATTAAAATCCACTTTGCTAACATTTTCTCCACATTATCAGACTGTGGACTCAACCGTCACGAAGATCATCATCTAAAATAAGCATAAACAGCTACACCCTTTTCATCTTCATCCTAAATACACAGTAGGGTTAATGAATATCATAATCTACCATCATAATCAACATATAGAAGTAAAACACAATAACCATTACTGTGAAGTTCACTCTGCAGTTCAGACAGAATACCTAAACCAGTCCAAAGTTTAGTTTGGAATTAAGCACTCCCAGAAGGCCGTGATGCTGATGAGTTGTGCAAAAACTACTTTTAATAGTTACGTGGAGTGGAAAGACAAATCCGAGGGAGAGGCATTGTCTGGTTATGTAGTTTGTAAGAAAAATGCTGATAATACATTTCAGACGAATGATCGACTTCACGTGATAATCGCTCCATCTCTTGTGTGTGTGTGAGTCACGTGTGGCTGTATGGAGCAGCAATGCAGTGAGTGCAGGGCTGGCGCCTCGGCGTCTCTGCGAAGCGTCAAGACCAGTCCCAGGGGTTACTGTGCAGCCAAATGTATTGCAGCTTCGTAAGGCTGTCGAAGGCGCCCTTGGGAACGGTCGTCAGCTGGTGACATTGGTCGGTTGTCTCCTCGTCCATCGATCCACATTATCCACACACACAGTGTACGTAGATAGCATATGCACATGCATACATGGACATGCAAATAATGTACTCAATACGCACATAAAGAGGGGTGTACTGATATACATATAGTATACACTTACCAACACGTATGTATATATGCACAAGTACTGTGTGCATACTTACATATTAACGACAGTGCTATTGACGAAAGTGAGTTGTTTTGTTATTTTTAGTGTAAATTCACTAAAACCCAATACACAGACCGTATAATGAACGTGTATTTTTCATCGTATGATTCCATTTGTACCAAGTTGATATTCGCTTAAGAATCAGCGTTGGCTCAACCCGCCGGGGTGTTTGAGAATTACCAATTGATCATTCATATCATGACCCATGGCGTTGATATGACAATTGTAGGAAACTGAAGGAAACCCCGAACGAATATAAAATATTTCCATTCTGCATTGTCTTAATTTGGAAATAGCCACTCGTGTTATTGATGTAGTGACGTTTTTAATGGTGTCACGATGGTGTTAGCGCCAGCTACTGTCACAAGAGTGCTACTGTTTTCGTCTGGAACCTCTCTCTGTCACCAGAGTAAGTACGGCATGCGAGCCCGCCCTAGGGGCCATAGTCCTGGTGACGGCCTGAGAGAGGGCAAGTAGGGACGTGACAGTTTGTGTGAACCCGAGAGGGCACGTGACCGGGACAGGGTAGTGAGGGGGGCCCGAGGGGGGCTTGAGGGACACGTGGTGCTTAGTCGAGATCCTTGGGGCAAGGTCTCGAAGGGGGCGTGGCCGAATGCGGAGCGAGGCCACGCTCAGGATCATAAAGTGGCAGTCCCGAGAGTGTTCTGGACTCGTCTGTGGGATCAACCCTGGGTGCGACATCTCTTCGGTCTTCGCTCAGCATCGTGGGTCAGACAGCGTGTAAGCTGACTGACCCGTTCGTGTAGTTAACCCGCTACTCACATAGTTAACCGTGTAGTTATCACCTAGATGTTGAAACAGTGTACGTTTAGAGTTACCCGGTTGGGAAGTTGTTAAATAAACTTGTTGCCTCCAAAAACAAGTGTGTGCCTCCGTGTTCACCACTACATATATATACAAAAGAAAGCAAATGTTCGTGAAATATGATACTGTTTTTCTGGCTGTAGTGAACCCCAATCCAGGGACATGCTGGTGAATTTCCACATCTTGTATTTGTCCTGGAATCTGCTGATGGTCGTTCCCGAGGGGGTGTTTGACCGCCTGGTGAATCTGCAGAAGCTGTTGTTGCATGATAATCAACTGTCGGCTCTCCCTGCCGCGGTGTTTGACAAACTTACCAAGCTTATAGAACTGAGACTACCTGACAACCTTGTGAATTTACAGAAGCTCTTTTTGTATAAAAAAAATCTAATTAACGACTCTACATCCTGGAGTATTTAACAAATTCGTCCAACTAACTATTCTGACGGCTCTACCCAATGGAATTTTCGACAAACTCACCCAGCTCGTAACACTGGATCTGAATGGCAACCAACTATCATCCATTGCCCGCAGACACGTTCCATCAGCTTGTGAAATTACAGAAGCTGTGGCTCAAAAACAACAAACTGACGGCTCTTCCCGCCGGGTTATTTGACAAACTGACCCAGGTTAGTTCTCTGAGTCTGAACGACAACCAGTTGAAGAGCATGCCCTGGGAAAGTTTGTCTCTAGAGCTGGATGCACAATGCCCATCTTAAACCTGTTTTACTATTCTGTGTTACGCGTGCATGTGTAGAGGCTGTGTGTGTGAGTTTTAAGTGAAAGCCATGTAAAGTCGATCTTATTCGACTTATTGAAAGTCCTCAATTACAGCAAAGCCGTTCGCATTGTTTTACTGTTTTTTAATCGTAATTCACTATCAGACGTACATCCGATCATGTCTCAAGACAAACATATATATATAAAAATACCCAGCTCTGTCATTCTGTGACTGTGATTAACGCGGCACAGATTGGTTGAAGTGCGTCACGTGACCGCGAGCAAGCAGCCAACCAGAGGTGCGCCCCTCCCAAACATGTACGCCCCCGAGGTGATGTGCGCCCTAATAAGGCGCTGTGGACAGCTGATCTGCCAGCACGCTCAGGGGCTGACAAGGGTGGGGGCTGAGGGGGACGGGGGGGACCCCCCACCACTTCCTAAGACCCCTTAAGAGCTACCAAATAATCCTAACAGTTCTTTCACTGATTAATAAGTCATAGCTCTTAGAAGTGAATGTCAATATCACAACTAAAGTTCAAATACATTTTCATTCATTCACATCAAAGTTACATCGCGGGATCGTCCAAAAACGTATGTAGAGTGAAAGTTTTAAGCCGCTCTTATTCGACTTATTGAAAGT
Source organism: Lethenteron reissneri (assembly GCF_015708825.2). Lineage (NCBI taxonomy): Eukaryota > Metazoa > Chordata > Hyperoartia > Petromyzontiformes > Petromyzontidae > Lethenteron > Lethenteron reissneri. The sequence goes on from NC_083780.1 coordinate 5,547,751, forward strand.
CCTCAAGTACAGCAAAGCCGTTCGCGTTGTTTTTTAGCTTTTTCACCGTAATTCACTATCAGCCGTACATCCGATCGTGTCTCAAGACATTAAGTTAATAAGTAGTTGAAGGTGAGTTATTTAAGAATTAAATCTGACAAACAATGCACATGGTTATAATTACATCTTTACTGTCGTTTTATTGGTGCTTAAATCCACTGCTGGATTAAGGCCCACCGCACGTTAAGCGAGTGGATCCTAAGGATTTACTTGACCAGCCTGTTGGGGGGCGCCGCAGGCTGTGGTTGTTGGAGTGCACATTATATTATACAACCTAGTGTATAATATAGGGTACAAGCCCAGGCCGCGATAACACGTGACATGCGCATGCAGGCTGAACAAAGCTTAACAAAGACTGAGGCGCGTGGATAGCATCTACAAGCATCCAGCAGCATCCCGTCTTGTGTGATGCTTTGCCGAGGCAGCCTACTCACACGAGGTAGTTCTGTTTACTCAATCGCGTAGTGTCCAATTTGCGTTATGAAACACGCGTTATAGAAGAACAAACTGTAAGAATGTAATAATAAAATGAATGTCCAATTACTGCCACTGAGTGGCAGTGATATCACCACCCTTGGAACTGATGGTCGGATTAACGTAGGGAGATTTCAGAGCTGGAAAGTCGGGCTCTCCCCTCAGATATTAAATCTATGAGAGCGGGTGTTAACCTTTAAATGTAATTAAGGAAAACATAACAAGGAGTAGGTTAGGATGTAACACTATATGGAGGCGATATTTATTCAAAGCATATATTTAAAAAATATATAAAATTATGTGCTATGAAGGGCCGTGATCCAAAACATTGCCTGTTATTATATTTTCTTTTAAAGGCCCACAGTGTTGATGAATATGTTGATTTCTGTTGCTGTTGTTTGTGCTTGTACATCACCGTCAGTTGCAGTTTCACAAACAATGTTTTTTTTTTATGTTGAGAGAGACAGCAGCCCAAGGGAGCCCCCAATCTAAAAAGCCGCATGTCACTGCACTTTACCCGAGGCTCAATGCAACGAATGGTGCGCCCTCTGGTGGACACAATGCGGTATCGTACCCACAGTTGAACATGTTACGAGGATGGTGGTGGGAAGGATTCAAATGAGTCATCTCCCCACCTTATATGGCAGTTTTAGTCACGATTTAAATTTAAAATCATGCTACTCTGAGGATCTTAGCCGCGTTTTTGGCATTTACACTGAATTGTAAAGATCATACACGTGGTCTTGTCTGACGTAGCCGATCTGAAGCGATCGGCGATCGTAGATGTAGTATGCTGTTTGTGAAGGTATTTGTATTCGTTTTGTTAAACCAATTATATCGTTATTGGTAATTGTATTTTTTTCCTCAGCAAGTAAATCATTGCAATTGAGACAGAACAAAGCACCACAGTGCAAAGGAGATGGAAAACACGGCCAAAATAATAGTAGACTATTTAATTTAATCGTGACAATTAATCTAATGGCTAGTGGAGTGAATTACTGCATGTTTACCACCCAGCCATCAGCCTGTTACTGGACCACGATGGTTTCGATCAAAAGAACCGGCCATCACCACTTTTGTTGATGAACTCGGGCCTGTCCGAACAAGCACAAATAGAACAGAGAATGCGCGCAGTAATATTCTGTCACTGGATGTGATCGCCGCGAAGCAAACGAGTAGGAGGCTGCAGCGTCTTTGGAAGAAAACTGGTCTTGAGACAACTTGCTTACAGAGCCACCTGCAGATCTGCCAACTGACTCATGATTGAGTCTCGCAGATCGTTTATGCTCTGCACGTCAATTAGTCGGCTCGCAACCCCCGTGATCTATGACGCATCTCCTGGTTTCCAACCACCCATCAACGAGGCAACCAGGTCTATGTGTAGTGACATAGAATATGTCATGTGGCAGCATAGCGCTGGTTGCTGGCGGGGAAGGGGATCTGCAGCTTACAGCAGCCCTGACGACAGCAGGCCAGGTGACACACCAGAGAGGAATCTAGGGGAAATGTCACAGAAGGGGCACACGGGGAACCCGCGGGTAGGTTCTAGAAAGGGGGCGTAGCCGGAGGCGGAACCAGGCCACACTGACAGTAAAAGAAGGGCCCCTGGAGGGGACTTCGGGGCTGTCGTGTTGAGTGGGATCCCGTTGTGCTGCTGCTGGAGTCTTCGCCGTTCTTCTATCATCGTCTCCGTATTCACCGTCCCGGCGTTGCCAGTCAGGCAGTCTACCAACTGTCCTGACTGGAAACTGTAGTCGGTTATATACAGATTATTGGAAGTGTTAACTCGTAAGGCCGTGTTAATAAACAGAGTGCCTCCAACTCTTAGTGTCTCCGAGTCAGTCACTACATATGCACAGGATTTGCAATGTTCATCACCAATAAAATAGTGACGATCAAGACGGCAGTTTCTTACCTGAAGGTAACACATTCTCCAGATCTGCCATCTGCGTTTTGAACAACCTGGCACCGATGCAAAACTCGAGACCCTGGCACCAACGCCGGTGGCAGAGGTGTCGATGTTCATCGCACTGCTGCCAAATAACACATCGCCACTCAACTACATCCACACATCGATTCTCAAATCATGTTTGGATGTGCTTGCGCCGCTGATTGTCCACCTGTTCCACGGCATTGAAATGGCGCTACTAAAGATCACTGATGGCCTCTACAAGATAATGGATGATCCGAGCACCGCAGCGTTGGTTGGCCTCGATCACTCAGCCACCTTCAACACTATCGACAGTCATCGGGCGGCTACAGTCAAGGTTCGGTGTATCGGGTACGGCACTTGAGTGGATAGAGTCATACCTACATGGTCGATTGCAGTTCCTCAAGCAAGGTGACGAACAGTCATTGCCTATGTATGTATGTAGAGCTTCTTTCGCATCGTACATAGCTAACTGTGTCGAGTTGAAATACCACAAGGATCCATCCTCGGGCCCTTCCTATTTTCAGCATACGTCTCTCTAATCGCCGATGTCATATCATCGGATGATATCGAGTTCCATCAATATTCTGATGATACACAATTGTACACTGCAGTAAAGTGAAAGTGAGATATTGAGAGCCTCGGTATCGTCGAAGATTGCACATAAGTGGTGCACTGTGGTTTGCAAGAAACGAAATGCTGCTTCATTTTGAAAAATTGGTGGTTCTGCTGGTTACCACTCAGGGTCAGGTGGAAAAAATGTAGGAGAATGAGGTCTGGTGGTCCAGACTCCAGGGGGTGGTGGGGGGGGTCGATCAGATGGAGGAAGCTGGACCATGTGTAGTGGTGGTATTGACGTGCGCCGGCAGTGATGGATCACGGGGCGCGGGGTTGGGCACGCGATGTGGGCGTGGCATGGACGCGCGCGCCGGTGGTGAGGCGCGCTCACACAAGCTGGGAAAAGAGGATCGTAGCGAGTGCGCAGTGATTGGTCAGATAAGTGGGTACTCTCAGCGACGTCCGCAGGAGGGGTATAAAGGGGGACGCGCGAGAGCACTCGTGGTCAGTGTTAACCAGTTGAAGACCGAAGACGGGGTGGAGGAGGTAGGGGCCCGAGACCCCTAGTCCCGCCGTCCTTGTGGGGACCGGGGCCCTGTGTGGCTCGGAGCCGAGACTGGGGGGACCGTAGTCCGACGCCCGTGTGGGTCGGGACGGTGGTACCCAGAGCCGAGACGGGCACCCCGGCTGGGTGTGTCCCGGAAGGCTACGGGCCGTAAGAGCCCGTGTCAGTACAGCTGAGTGGGTGTTGGTCACCCGTGTAGCTGAGTGGGTGTTAGTCACCCGTGTAGCTGAGTGGGTGTTGGTCACCCGTGTAGCTGAGTGGGTGTTAGTCACCCGTGTAGCTGAGTGGGTGTTGGTCACCCGTGTAGCTGAGTGGGTGTTGGTCACCCGTGTAGCTAAGTGGGTGTTGGTCACCCGTGTAACGAAGTTGTAGCTGAGTGGGTGTCCGTCACCCGTGTAGCTAAGTGGGTGTTGGTCACCCGTGTAACGAAGTAGGGTGTTAGTCATCCGTGTAACTACAAGTTGGTGAAAATAAAGAGTGTGCTACCCGTGAAGTCGTCTCCTGCCGAGTTACTACTTTACAACTGGCGTCAGAAGTAAACCTGTCTTCAAGGAGAATGGACACAAGGAAGACTTCTCGTTCCCACGTGCAAGACCGGGGAGACGACGACGTACCGGTGACACCACCCTCGGGAGGAGAGGACGAGGAGTTGCCGCCGATGCAGCACTTCGCGGAAATGGCCGATGCTCCGCCCGCCTCCGACACCAGCCTGCAGGACGCACATTCCCGCCTGGCGGAGTTGCTGCTCGCCGCCGCTGCGATCTTGGCGGAGATCTCCGTTCCAGCGGCCGGTGGAACGCCTGCGGGGTTGGAAGAGGCGGCAGCGGCTGGAGGGTTCCCGCCATAAGGCGTTTCGCGCCAAAAGTTTGGCAGTTGGCGCCATTTTTGAGGGTCCGCCTCCGGTTGGCGGGAAACGCGGGACACCACGTGGCCAGAGGTCTCCACACAGCGCAGCCCGCGTCATCGGCGAGCGCCGGAGCTCTCCATTTTGCGCCTGCAGAGGGAGCCAACATTTTCTACAACCACAGCGGCGCGCGGGAAAATCGTTCCAACGACGACGACGACGATCGAGTTCTCCAGCAACGATTGCCCGCGCTGTCGGTGTTCAAGGCAAACGGGGGCGACTGGGGAGCCTTCCAGCGACGGTTCATCGCGCATCAAGAAATGTCGGGGTGGTCCGACACCACTGCCCTGCGCGCGCTGCCAGCGATGCTCGACGACGACGCGCTTGCGGCCTTCACGTCTGCCCCGAGGTCGTCCCGCTCAACGCTCCAGGCCGCGCTGCACCTGTTGGCCAAGGTGTTCGGGCCGCCCTCGACCTGTCGCCACCAGTTCTACGATCGGCGGAAGGTGGTTGGAGAAACAACGCTCGCCTATCGCACGGCGCTGCTCGCCCTGGCGGATTCAGCTTTTCCCCGCATGGACAAGGAGGGGAAGGACGCCATGGTGACGGAGCAGCTGCTGGCGCTGGCTCACGGATTGGGAGTTCCCATTAATACGGCGGACGAGATGGACATCTGCTCCCTGGGGATTGCCACGAGTATCCATGCTTACGAGGTCCTACAGCGGAAGCCGATGGTCGTCTGCGCATCGGTGGAGAACCGGGCACCGGCCGCCACGATCATCGGACCTCAGCCTGCTGTGCCTCGGGAGGAGGCCTTCGCTGGTTCGAGGCCGGGGGAGTGGAGAACGGGAGGTCGTTCGCCCACACGCTCCTCCCGCAAGCTGGAGCAACCGAAACCTACGGCGTCCCTCGTCGTCTGCTACAACTGCGGCCTTCGGGGCCACGTCGCGTCCGGGTGCCGGGCCCCGCGTCAACGCACCGCGGGACCACGTCCGGACGACGACCAGGGACTCAAGACATCCCAACTGAACCCGGCAAGTCGCGGCACCTCACACGTTCGGTCCACACGCACGGCACGTTCGGGTCGCCGCTTAGCGGTGGGGGGACCGTGTATGGGCGCCGGGGGTTCGGTTCGGCGAGAGGGGTCCGCGTACGGCCCGAAGGCAGTCGAGTGGTCCGAATTGGCCCACAGGATTGTGGCTGCGTCGGCCGGGTCGTCCGTGATAACGGGGTACATTGACGGGGTTGAGGTCCGGGTACTCGTGGACACGGGTGCGTCGGCCACTATTATTTCGGACCTTATTTATAATATTCTTCCCGTACAATGTCGACCACTTCTGCCGGTGGACGTACCATTTTACGCGGCAAACGGGGGATCTTTGGGAATCATCGGCCAGATTCGGGCGAATATTTGTATTGGCGACATTAAATTGGCGGGTCCTATTTTTGTATCATCATCGTTGGCCGTTCCTTGTTTACTAGGCACGGACTTTCTGTCTAAAATGCCCATAAAAATTCTCATAGACCAGGCCTGCATTGAGCTTCCGTCGGGTCGGCGGGTTGTGTTTTTGAAGAGTCCAAATAAGATACGCACGGCTTGTGCGACGGTGCAGGCGCTGGCAACCCGGACTGTACGGGTGCCCCCGGGATCGCAAATGTTGGTACCCCTTCGGTTGAGAAAACCCCTTGGGGCGGATGCGGGGGCGCAGGGAGTTCTATTGGGGCCATCTAACAGGGCTAAAGGGGACCTCGACTTAGCGGTGGCCCAGACCATGGTGAGGGGGGACAGTGAGCCGTTCGTTGTGGTCCTGAATACGGGGTCGCGGCCGGCCGTGATTACGCAGGGAACGGTGCTCGCTCACGCCGCGCCGCTACCCGTCGAGGAACAGCTCGTTGCTCACGCCGATTCACATGTCGATACGCATCCCCAAAGTGAGGAGGGGACGGAGTGGTTGGACTCGTTGTGTGCCGGGTCCAGTACCTTGTCCAGTGTGCAGTTGGGTGCATTGAGGGGCTTGCTGCTCGAGTTCGCTGACGTGTTTAGCAGGCACAAGTACGACATTGGCTGCACAGACCTGTTGCGCCACCACATAGAGACTGGGGACGCGGCCCCTATTCGACAGAATCCCTTCCGGCTCAGTCCAGCCGAGAAGGAGCATGTGCAGTCGGCAGTAAATGACATGTTGGCGGCCGACATCATTGCGCCCTCTTCCAGTCCGTGGGGTGCTCCTATCGTCTTGGTTAAAAAACAGGATGAATCCCTGCGGTTCTGTGTTGATTTCCGCCGCCTAAACAAAATATCAATGGCCGATGCGTATCCGCTCCCCAGGATGGATGAGTCGCTGGATGCCTTGGCAGGAGCACAGTTTTTTTCGACGCTCGATTTGCTTTCGGGATTTTGGCAATTGCCCCTCGATGACGAATCAAAACCTAAAACCGCTTTCCGGACACCGGGAGGCCTATTTGAGTTCAACCGATTGCCCATGGGTTTACATTCCGCTCCTGCCACGTTCCAGAGGCTCATGGAATTGGTTTTGTCAGGCCTTCAATGGGACACCTGTTTGAATTACCTCGATGATATCATCGTTTTCAGCCGAACTTTTGAGGAGCACCTCCAGCGACTGAGGGCAGTGTTTCTCAGGATGCGTTCCGCGAAGCTTAAATTTAAACCGGCTAAATGTTTTCTGCTTCGGGAATCGGTCAGGTATTTGGGCCATATCGTTAGCCGTTCAGGGATCTCGACGGACCCTGCTAAGACGCAATGCGTCGGCTCATGGCCAACACCGACCTCTGTTACTGAAGTCCGCAGCTTCATAGGATTTGCCTCCTATTACCGTCGTTTTGTCAAACAGTTTGCCACCATAGCCAGGCCCCTGCACGCCTTGACGGCTAAAGGGGTGCGGTTTCACTGGGGGCCGGAGGAGGAGGCCGCGTTCTGCTCCCTTCGTGACGCCTTGGTGCAGGCTCCCCCCTTGTGTTACCCCGATTTCACGCAACCGTTTGTGCTCGACACGGATGCCAGTAACACGGGTATCGGGGGAGTGCTCTCACAGGTGGTCGGGGGGGTCGAACGGGTGGTCGCCTACGGTAGCAGGGTTCTGTCCCCCGCGGAACAACGCTACTGCGTGACACGGCGTGAATTGCTGGCGATTGTGTTTTTTATACAGAAATTCAGGCCGTATCTGTATGGCCGTCACTTTACGGTTCGCACGGACCATGCGGCTCTCCAATACGCTATGCGGGTGGCGCAGCCATCCGGCCAATTGTCCCGATGGTTGGAGGTCCTTCAGGACTACCAATTCACGACGATTTACCGCAAGGGGTTGCGCCACTCGAATGCGGATGCATTGTCACGGTTGCCGACGCGTACGGAATGCGCATGTCAGTTGGGATCGGCGCGGTGTAAACCTTCTGTCGATGTCCCCGCGGAAGTGGTGCTAGCCGCCACGGATACTACGGGGGTCGACGCCCCCACGGGGAGGGACTCGCTGTTAGCATTGCCTCTCATCGAGTGGGGCCGTCTGCAAATGGCCGACAGCTCCCTACTCGCGCTACGTCGGAAGGTTAACGTTCCCGAGGGCGGGGAAACGCGGGTCGGTTCCTGGGTGTGCAGACAGGGCCTCTTGATGAAGTGGGACTCCATGTCCCGGCGTCACATGCTTGTGGTGCCGGTTGCTGTACGGGGTAAGGTCGTCCTGGCTGCCCATGAACGACTCATGCATCTGGGGTTTCACAAAACGCTCGCCCTCATTCAGCGAGACTACTATTGGCCTGGGATGGGCAGTGACGTGGCGAACATTCTTAAGGGGTGTGTAGGGTGCGCTAAAAGAAAACCGCCACCAATAGCGGCTAATCCACCGCTTCAATCCATTCAAGTTTCGCGCACGAACGAATTGGTCGCGCTAGACATCTTGGGCCCTTTCCCACTACACCTCGGGGAAATAAGTTCCTGCTGGTTGGCGTATAGTACTTCACCCGCTGGCCCATGGCGTGGCCACTCGCCAACCAGTCGGCTGCGGCAGTGGCGGACGCCTTTGTCCAAGGTTACGTTTTGGACAAAGGCGCCCCCGAACGCTTGCTGACGGATCAAGGGAAAAACTTTTCGAGTGTTTTGTTGCGCGAGGTGTGCGACCTGTTGGGTACAAAGAAAGTACGTACCTCCCCGTACCACCCGCAGACTGACGGTATGGTTGAACGTCTGAACAGGACGATTACGTCTATGCTGTGCCAACAGGTATGCGACGACCAGGTGGATTGGGACTTACAGGTACCGGGGGTACTAGCGGCCTATCGGATGGCACCCCATGCGGCGACGGGGTTTTCTCCATTTTTTCTGATGTATGGGCGAGAGGCTGATCCGGCCATGGACGTCCAACTGGGGATTTCACAGCCACGTGCAAATTCTAAATTGGCAGACCACATTAAGTTTAACATCGCCAAATTGGCTGAGGCGCGAGAGGCTGCGAGACTGAATTCACGCTCTCGGCAGATCGCGAACGAGCGATTGCATGAACGGAAGGTGCATACGCACAATTGGGAACCGGGCGATAAGGCCTGGCTGCATTGTCCACACGCACCGTTGGCTACGTCCCCCAAACTGTTGAGACCATGGAGGGGACCGGTGGAAATTGTGCGGGTTGCACGACCCCAGAGTATACAGATTAAATGGGGAAAACGCCGTTGGTACGTGCACCCCTCCCGACTGAAACCCTACGCGGCGCCGCGTGACCCCGGGTTGTGCCGTGACGACCGAGCGTGTGATGTGACCGTCGACTCGGGGAGGGATGTGTCGCAGGCTGATCCTCACGTGTCTCCACCTGACCCACCCCCAGGTGTCTCGGACCTGACGGCTGTTGACCGTCGGGAACCGGAACCCCGCGGCTCGCGCGGAGCCCCGATGCCTGGCCCATGCCTTCCTGAACTGCCGGCGCCGCCGGATGGCCAACTGCGTCCTGTGCCGTACGACGGTCCGGCAAGGCGGACTCGGGCAAGGACGCAACACTTTTCATGAAAAAAAAAAAAAGACATTTTTTTTTTTCTTTTTTTGTTAAAGCCCGACTTCGTTGCCGGCTTCCCCCTCTGCCGGGGTAATGTCCCGTTCAAGGGACGCTCGGACATTGGGACGCTGCATGAGTCGGAGAGAAAAGAAGAGAAAATGATTAAAGAAATTTTTTTTTATTGTTACTCTTTCCGCATACACAGTATCGTTGCCACTCGCCGGATTGTGCATGTTGTTCTTGTTGCGGGTGTGGCGGTTGCTGGGTTTTGCGGATTGCGGTGTTCATGTTGTGTTGTTAGGGTTTGTGTTATGTTACGGGGCACACATGGGAGTGAAGGGGTGTTGTATGTTTTATTAGCAGCCGGGTCGGCTGCGAGCTATGTGGTAGGGGGTGATGTAGTGGTGGTATTGACGTGCGCCGGCAGTGATGGATCACGGGGCGCGGGGTTGGGCACGCGATGTGGGCGTGGCATGGACGCGCGCGCCGGTGGTGAGGCGCGCTCACACAAGCTGGGAAAAGAGGATCGTAGCGAGTGCGCAGTGATTGGTCAGATAAGTGGGTACTCTCAGCGACGTCCGCAGGAGGGGTATAAAGGGGGACGCGCGAGAGCACTCGTGGTCAGTGTTAACCAGTTGAAGACCGAAGACGGGGTGGAGGAGGTAGGGGCCCGAGACCCCTAGTCCCGCCGTCCTTGTGGGGACCGGGGCCCTGTGTGGCTCGGAGCCGAGACTGGGGGGACCGTAGTCCGACGCCCGTGTGGGTCGGGACGGTGGTACCCAGAGCCGAGACGGGCACCCCGGCTGGGTGTGTCCCGGAAGGCTACGGGGCGTAAGAGCCCGTGTCAGTACAGCTGAGTGGGTGTTGGTCACCCGTGTAGCTGAGTGGGTGTTAGTCACCCGTGTAGCTGAGTGGGTGTTGGTCACCCGTGTAGCTGAGTGGGTGTTAGTCACCCGTGTAGCTGAGTGGGTGTTGGTCACCCGTGTAGCTGAGTGGGTGTTGGTCACCCGTGTAGCTAAGTGGGTGTTGGTCACCCGTGTAACGAAGTTGTAGCTGAGTGGGTGTCCGTCACCCGTGTAGCTAAGTGGGTGTTGGTCACCCGTGTAACGAAGTAGGGTGTTAGTCATCCGTGTAACTACAAGTTGGTGAAAATAAAGAGTGTGCTACCCGTGAAGTCGTCTCCTGCCGAGTTACTACTTTACACATGGACCAATCCTTCGATAAAGGACTCAAGTTTGGTGCAAGATGACAGCGGCTTTAGCAGGAGACTCAAGGTCTCGTGTTTCCTCCAGTGCCGTCAGACTGTCAAACACCCCGGGCTCGAGCTTCGTGATCTGATTATCATACAACCACAGGCCCTGTCTGTCGGTGGGGATTCCCGCAGGCACAGACGCGAGGCGTTTGCTCTGGCAGTACACAATTGTCTGATCGCACGAACACTGCGAGGGACGGGCGACGGTTTAGAGGCGGCTCACAACGGCCTCCCCTTGCACGCAAGCGGCGTCGCGTGTGGTCCAACATTGACACGAGTTGCCTCTTCTTGAAGCTCTCCGTGAAAATGTTTCCCCCCCAAATACTCTAAAGAGTGCTTCGTTTGAACATCTATATGCCGTAAATACTGACCACTTTTGAGGGGTTTTTTCAGTTGTGTTGTGTTTGCGTCTAGTAGTTCACTTATTAGTAAAGCTATTGAATTATTAATTCATATATATCTCAGCTTTCTCTTGAGAATAAACATTACAATAGGCTATCGCCGACTTAATATGAAATCTATATTTATCAATGTGTTTATGTAATCATAAAAAGCCATGATCGATCCACTGCGAGCCGTATTCACGACCATGTGATGTAGTAGTCTGCCTCGCACCTACACACGAGCTGCTGTCATTACTCCATCTCCATGGTGGACGTACTTCCGGGCGCGTTCCCTCCCTTGGGTGCCACTTCGCTGTTGTTAACGACCATGGTCAATGTGCATTGGACATCGTGGATTATTCCATCATCCCTTCTCGCGCCATAGCCTAGCCAAGCCAGCTTACTTTTGTAAAACGTTAATGCCTTTTACAAGCGTTTGATCTCTGATCATTGCGTTCTTGTATCTGCCTCTCAATGTAAATCCAAGCTTACAATTCGCATTGCTTCTGTGCGCACTCGCTTTCGTTTGTTTTTTTAATTGCAATTTTTCGTCTTATGTTTAGTGTTGGTGAATCCAGGAATATGGAAACATTTGCCGTTCAAATTACAGCTTTGTCGAGTTGGCGGCGATTCGTTAACTCATACAGAGGGTGGGCTGAGAATGCGAGTTTACTTTGATTGTAGAGTCGAAGCGTCGACTCTGTAGCGACCGGCAGTAACACCTCTGAGAACGCTCTTCAGCTTATTGTTGCTCAGAGACAACTGCTGCTGATTCCCCAGGCGGTCAAACAACCCAGCGGGAAGAGCCTGCAGCTGGTTGCTGTTAAGATCCAAAATAGTGAACTGGGTTAGTAAGTTAAACACCCTAACGGCTACTCATGGCTGAGGATGATGATAGTGACCGGTTCTTTCAAAGTGAACTCTCATCACTCGCACGGTTATATGGTAGTGAACAGAATCATTTCAAATTAAGTAATTAACCAGAGCCACTTGTATTCTCTTCAATGCAGGCACGGCAGTTTACAAAATCTCAATTTGCTATCACAGACTCCTCTGATCTCAAACAACTTCAACTCACATCACATGAAACCTGACAGTTAAAGTGATTCCAGTTACTTCCATCGAGACCTGCTAGGTAAAATGAGTGTAATCTACTTGTAGAAACATCTGTGAGTTTAGAAGACCTCAATTCCCTTTCATATAAAGAAGTGTCAGATAAATCCACTTGAGTTCATTTCATAAAGAACCGCGTTATTAATTACCACATGATCCATACGCTTTTATGTCTCTCCCAGAGACCTCTTACATTCACCTCGATTCGCTTTCACAAAGATGTATTGACTCAAGCAAACTCCATTCACGTTCACAAATATCTATTATCCAAAGAAAACTCATTCATGTAATTTGAAGTGATATTTATTTAAAGTCATAAACATATGCTCAATAAAATGACATTCATTTAAATTGTAAGAGCTATACTTTTATGGGCACGAAAATTCCCCAAAACGGTGTCCGAAAATCAGTTTCGTTATCGTTTGTAAATATGAAAGATGCATTTGTGATTATACGCAACAATTCACTATCGCAGTGCCAATAGCAAGAGCCTCAGGGTCTCGTGTCTCCTCCAGTGCCGTCAGACTGTCAAACACCTCAGGCTCGAGCTTCGTGATGTGATTAGCCTAGTGAATCTTCAGCAGCTGGTTCTGTACAACAATCAACTGAAGAGCATTCCCAGGTGCCCGGATCCAACACAGTCAGGAACGGTCACTGCTGTGTCGCTGGGCAACGGGATAGAGATGACACTCGTCATCAGTAGCAATCAGTTTGTAAAGCTCCGCGTTATTGACATCCACAGCCATCGTCATCATCATCGTTGTCATCGTGCCCTCTTGTGCTACAAGTTGGTCTGCAGTGTCACTGCATATTAGTGAATAATGAGTGAATTGTGTGAATAATGAGAGCTGATTTTGATCGTTAACAGAAACTCGCATGTGCCATGCGGGTTTGTGGTAGTTCAGCAACAATAATAAGAATCACAACAACAACCACACAACAACGCAAAGCAAAAAATTAGCAATGTCAAAACAAAACTATACAACAGCACAGCGCAACAAGAGCGATTACACACGCAGCACCAGGAGCGCAACATTCTCATCAAACAGGAATTAGGCAAACGTCCTATTGGTGCAGCATCATCCTGAAAACAGACTCGGTACTCGATGAGGCTCCCATGGACAGGCGACTTCCAGAATTAATTCCACTGATCGAGAAAAAATGTTCCAGATGGAATGCGAGGCGAGCGCTGAACACCGTGAGGATCGCTGTATTGCACCGCACAGACAGTGGGCACAGCATGGAGCGAGGTGCCGAGATGTGAGGTGAACACGACGCCGCTAATGCGACCTTGCGACCCGTGTTGAACTCCACTGCCGTGTGAAGAGCGACGCTCTCTTGTAGAGGCTGCTCTATAGCAAGAGGCGGAGGCTGCTGATCTGCGATTCGTGCTCAGTGATGAACTCACAGCTCTCCCCTCCGGGGTGTTTGACAGTTTAACGCTACTGACTTATCTCGACCTTAGTAACAACCAGCTGACAGCTCTACCCGAGGGGGTGTTTGACCGACTGGTCAATCTGCAACAGCTGTATTTGTGTAGTGCTCGAACCGACACGACAGCTTCTTTTCTTTCCTCATTACTTTATTTCGCGTATTTCGATCAACACTCCTCCATCCAACATCGCTCAATGTTCCTCCCGCTAACACCGATCCACAGTTCTCCTCCGCGCTCTCCGCTCGCTCGCCGCGTCCTGCCGGCCTCGCTCGCTCCCCATCACTCCGCCGTCGACTCTCCTCTCCACTCTCTCCGCCACAGTTCGGCTGCTCTTTATCAGCTCCGCCGTCCCACTCTGTCGCAACTACATCAGATTCTCTTACCACACTCCAGCCGCTTCCTACTGGCTTCGTTGTCTCACTGCTGTTCTACACTTGTCCACTGCTACCCTACACTTCTCCACTGCTACCCTACACTTCTCCACTGCTACCCTACGCTTCTCTACTGCTACCCAACGCTTCTCCACTGCTACCCTATACTGTTATTAGCTCTGCTGCTCCGACTCTTCCATCCTCTGTCTCCTCCCAAGCGCGAACTCCCGTCTCCTCCAAAAACCCCTGTCTTCATCCCCGAGCCAATTAATCCCCAATTAATCAGGGGCATCCCCCGCGACGCCACTCGCCCCCAGCCCCCGCTGCCACTTGGCATGTTTTTCCAGATAATGCGGCGCCACTCCACGACAACAACACCCTCTCGGCCAATCAGCGCCCTGCGTCCTTAATTACTTCCTGCCACCTGCTACCATCTTCAGACAGCGCGGCCCTACATCCCGACAACAACGACCAGCCAATCAGCGCCCCGTGTCCTTATTTGCTCCCACTGTACACCGCGTGTGCGCACACCGACTTCAGCGTGTGACGCATACTTTCAGGCACTACATTTGTATAAGAACCGACTGTCGTGCATACCCGCCGGAGTGTTTGACAATCTGACGAATCTGAAGAATCTGAAGTTGTACAGCAACCAGTTGACGGCTCTACCCGAGGGACTGTTTAACCGCCTCATGAATATATGTTCTGGATTTGTGCTGCGACAAATTCACACAGCTGCCCACTGGCATTGACAAACTCGCCAAGCTGAAGCTGTTGGCTCTGCAAGGAAACCAGCTGAAGAGCGTCCCTGGCACAAAGCATGACTGTTGAGCTTGGAATCAGCTGCTGCTGACGATCTAAATGCTCGTGCTGATGATGAATGATGGCACTGATGATTATTTAGAAAGCTTTTATCATTACTCATTCCTGCCAGTCCCCAAAAAAACGACGATTAAATAATACAAGTTATTATAATTAACAGTTATTAACAGTTGACGGGTAGGAGAATGATCACAAAAGGCAAACCATGTTGTATTTCTGCTGAAACTATCAGTCTACCACATTGAGAAAATTGTTATGATTTCAGGTTTTGCAAGAGGCTGACAATGCCGCATTCGCACTCGACTCATCCCACACGGGACGTCCCGTGCGAGCGCAGATCATTTCGCCTGGACACATTGCGTAGGAACGCACGCGTGTGTACCCCTCGCTGTACAGAGGCAGGGACGCACACGCGGGGCTCTGCGGCCTGTAAAGAAGCCACGCGGTCTGAGTCCGACCCGGTCACACCTCGGAAGCTAAGCATGAATAGGCCTGGCCAGTGCGTGCATGTGTGGCCACCGCGCACAAACCAGGCTGGCGCAAATATGCGGTGCTACGGGATGGACAGCAGAGGACAGTGCAGCCACTCGGACCTTTCGGGACTATTTATGACAAAAAGCGGCGCGCGTTTGTTGATTTGTTTATGTTTCTGTACAAGAGCTGCCGCTCTGAACTCACAACAGAATAAACTCACCACGCAGAAGGCGATGGGCCTGGACCAAACACACGTAGCGCGTCTTTAGCATTCATCAGGCGCGTGCGACGTGTAACTACTAAATTTGCGTATGAACGGAGACTCTTGGGTAAACGTGTATGGAAAAGGGGACCGTGGATTCTATTGACTGAAAAATACTTCCAGCAATGTCCGTTTAATACTGTCACTTACATGGTTTGACATGCTTCCAAGGACAATGTAATTACGCCAGTGTTCTGTGTAGGGTAATGATGATTTCTACAATTACCATCATCATCGTCAATGATATCTGCCATCAAAATAACTTATCAGCAACATAACGTCTTCTTGGTTCTTTCGGTAAAGTCACGTAGAAGGGAAGTAATAAAATAATAAAAAATAAAACATAATAAAATGCAATTCTCACGACGTTTCGGCCACAACGCAAGCAGCCGTCCTCAGGTGAAGAACAGACGCTGTCTTTCCGACAGACCTATACCATAGAGCCCAATGCATCTCCGACCAGGAACACATTGCCAGTGAACTCAAACACGTACGCCAAGCTCTTAAGGCTAATGGTTACTCCGACTACACAATCCGCAAGGCCATCACTCCAACCATCAAGAAGGATCCTGTTGAGGAACCTATCAAAACCATCTCCTTACCCTACATTGCTGTGGTCACAAAAAAGATCTCCAAAATCCAGATTAAACACAAGCTCCAGGTCCGATTCAACACAGTACATAAAATCTGTGATCTGGTCCCGTCTGTAAAAGATGTGGTTCCAGACATACAGTACCCTGGCGTCTACAAACTAAGTTGCCTCTGTGGTAGCAGTTACATTGGAGAAACCAAACGACATGTCTCGGACCGCATCCGTGAACATAAAGCAGACCTGAAACACGGTAGGACAAACACCTCAGCCGTGGCAGATCACTGTTACAATTCAGTGGGCTCACATGACATTGACTTTTCCAAGACGGAGGTTCTCTGCAAGCCATCTGGCTACCATGAGAGATTCGTTCATGAGGCGATCCACATATACAAACACAGAGACAATTTCAACCGAGAAGATGGATTCTGGCTCAGCAATCATTGGAAGGACGTAATACACCATTTCGGATCTTAACTGATTGTTGTTCACGTTTACGGTGACTTTCAGACCGCAGTCCACTCACTGGCATTGACTGTGTATCTTGTGTTCTCCACAGGGAATGCATTATTTGCTCCGCTGCGGGTCTCCTGCTTCTACATACTATTAACATTCCCTCCCTTTGTTAATGCTACCCCCTACCCCCTCCCTCCCTTTGATGCTGCTAATTCTGCATAATGCATGGGCATAATATGACTTTGAAACCCCCCAGCCCACCTCCTACACATTTCCCATAAATATGCTAAATTCCTCTTGATATGCAAATTATTTTGTCAAGGCGCTCTTCTTCCACCTCCAACCCAGCTTATATATATGCTAAATTCTTCTTGATATGCAAATTATTTTGTCAAGGCGCTCTTCCCCCCCTCCAACCCAGCTTAAAAAGACGCTCCAAGCCTGGGGTTGTCATTCAGACTCTGTCTTCTCGACAGAGCTGTTCTTCACCTGAGGACGGCTGCTTGCGTTGTGGCCGAAACGTCGTGAGAATTATTTCATTATGTTTTATCTTTATTATATTATTACTTCCCTTTTACGTGACTTTACCGAAAGAACCAAGAAGATGAATGCCTGCAGTCACGAAAGCTTTAAATCGAAATAGAACATACCAAGCTTACATTTCTCCTACTCGCTCCTACATTAACATTAGCTGCCCGCCCATCTCTAAACCTTAATAAACAACCTGCCTCAGCAGATTTCCCCCTCTTTTTCACCTAAAGACGATTGCGTGTGTGGCGATCGAAACGTCGTGATCTATTATTTTTTCTACCTACGTGACTTTACCGAAAGAACCAAAAAGTATGGATTCCTGCAGTAACGAAAGCTTCAAATCAAGATTGTTACCGAGCAGTGAGTTGAGCGTCTACTTTCATGCAGGAGCGACGTATTAGCGGTTTTAGACGACGAACTGTATTCCGATGACCATTTCCAGAACTGGTCACCTGTTCCCAAACGACTTCAAATTGCATGGCAACCTTAGTCACCGCATGGTGAATTTTGCCGTCGTGTCTCAGTAAAGAGGTAAAGGTGCAGCCCTGCAGTTGCTTTCTTTCTCACACCAATGCTGGTGGTGGAGCAATTGGTTTCGTTTGGGAATGAAGCGGATAAATTCCCACCAGACATTTCGAGAAGTGGTGCCACTCAACACCGCGTAGAATTATCTCCTCGTTAACAATGTGCTAGTGTGATATCACAACCGCATTGCTGAAATGGCGGAAACTGGCGTCGCGTGTCGTCCGACGTCGCCCCATGCTGCTCCTCCAACCCCCAGGCGAGTGATTTCCTCCAGCATGGCGGCTGCCGCGTAGAGTAGCTCCGCCAGTCGGGAATGAGCAACCCGCAGCCCGTCAGCCGACGGTCCCCACCCGTCCGGCTGCTGCGGTATCGGCGGACTCGGCCCCGGTTGCTCGAACTCGCCCTCGGCGAGTTCAGGCTCTGAGTCGGCCGAGGTGTCCTCCTCCCCAGGTTCCTTGGTACGAGCTGTCCGTCTTGTGTCCATCTTTAGAAGACCACTTCTGACTCCAGTTGTAGTAGGTTCAAAGAGACTTGGACGATGTAGTCGGAGGCACACTTAATTATTAACCGTTCCACTCTATACAGGCCAAGGTATACAACACTCGAAGGGGTATCGGCCCCTTCACCCATCTAACAGGGAAATCCTACGATCTCTATCCCGGCTAGCCTACTCCCAGGTCCTCCACTACAGAGCTAGGGGAGGCTAGCTGATCTAGCTCTGGCCAAGCTGGGATCACGGCACCCTGAGTCACCAGACCGGCTCTTACAAGAACATCGGCTCTGGGCTCTCGGGGCCACGCCACTGGCTTGCCCTGGTCGGTCCTTAGAAGGACGGCAATCCAGGGGTGTCCCAGGGCCTATCGAGCCGGTCTTCCTTTTTCACTGGTTTAAGCTAACACTGAACCCCGAGCCCACCGGCTCACCGCCTTATATAGCAACTCCCCCCCGAGGGGTGGGGCCGTGGGGGATCACAGCGCCGTTTCAGCCCCCCAGGCTAAACGATGCGGACGTGGATGTAAGCATCCTTCCGCGTGCGGGCATAGCCACCCCTGGTGTGTTTGTTCGCCCTCCCGTAACACCTCTACACATGTAATCTAGAACGTGTCGATGTTAGTATCACTGTTTAATTGTCCACGGTGCTGCACTATTGTGTTGATGTAAAGGCTGTCAGGGATGCTCTTCAAATGGTTGTTGTGCAGACTCATTTTCATGAGCTGGGTGAGTTTGTCAAAGACTCCGGTGGTGAGAGACTTTAGCTGGTTTTTATACAAGTACAGCTCTTTGAGATTCATGAGGCGGTCAAACAGTTGGTTGGTGTGCAGTCTCAAGATAGTCAGTTAAGTCCGTTTGTCAAACACCCCGGCACCACTGTTAAAGCCACCACTATTTTCTTAAACGAAGCCCGTTAGAACAATGCTAATTTATCGTGTATTCCCAGTATGCCGGTGTGTGTGAAGAATAAAAAAACATCATGATTCACTATCGCAGTGGCAATAACTGGAGCTTCAGGTTCTCGTGTCTCCACCAGTGCCGCCAGACTGTCAAACACCCCGGGCTCGAGCTTCGTGATCTGATTGCTATGCAAATACAGCTCTCGCGTAGTGGTGGGGATTCCCGCAGGCACAGACGCGAGGCTTTTCCCTCCACAGTTCACAGTTGTCCCCGAGCACGAACACTGCGAGGGACGGGCGACGTTTTAGAGGCGGCTCACAACGGCCTCCTCTTGCACGCGAGCAGAGTCGCGTGTGGTCCAACATTTACACGAGTTGCCTCTTACTGAAGCTCTCTCTGAAAATGTTCTCGTGGTATTTTTTAGAGTACTTAGTGTGTTTATGTTACGTAGTTTTGTTCATGAACAATGTTTGGAAGTGGAATTGTGCATGGTCGTGTTGTCTTTTTATATTTAAATTTTTGTGAATGGTGAAGGAAGATAATTAATTTACATGTTTTTGTTTTCAAAGTCTCCACTGAAAAGAGTGGATTTCAAGAGTCTCTCGCCTGGTTAAATGTAGATATGTGATATCTGTCTCGATATTTAGATGTACATTGAACATCACCAGCGTTGATACTAACCCACTTCTGGACACTAATGCTGATTAATTGAGACGACAGTCGATGCAGTGTAGAATATCTGTGAAGCAGTGAAAATGCAGTATTTACTGACATCATTGCTGACATCCGTTATGTAAGCAACGGCATTGTTGTTATTTAAGGACTGTCCCTAAAGTAAATACAATATTCTTGAGACTGTCATTACTGGAACGTGTTTAATGTTTATACAAATAACCATGAGTGCACGCAAAGTGGTTTTTTTAGATGCTCGTATTTCTTGTTGTTTACTATTGTGTATTTGTGTTGTTCGTATTTTTACGCTGATAATTTTCGAATGTTCATATTGGGTGCATTATCACCACCGGCGAGACTGTCAGGGCGTGGCTGCAGCTCCACCGCGAGTCGCGCCACTGGGAACGCTCTTCAGCTGATTGTGGTTCAGTGCCAACAACTGCAGATTCACCAGGCGGCCAAACACCCCCTCGGGTAGGGCCTGCAGCCGATTGCTACCAAGATCCATATTAGTGAGCTGCGTTAAACTGTCAAGCACCCCTGGCATGAGTTGCGTGATCTGGTTGTTGTACAAACACAGCACTCGCGTGGTGCTGGGGATTCCCACAGGAACAGACTCGAGGCTTCTCCCGTGGCAGTCCACATCTGTCTCCAGGTACGAACTCTGCGCGGTACGGGCGACTGTTTAGAGGCAGCCACGGACTGGTGTGGATCGTGGGACCATTGGTCAAAGTGAACCGCTGTGTAAGCCGGCGGGTGTCCTTACACACATACTCTTCACAAATCGTCCTCTACTCAGTGCACGAGTCGCAGGGACATGCCACCAGCTCAGCAGTCCCAGAACTTGCCATCAGCTCCCCATGTTCTCTCCAGTGTGGCCAACTGCTTAACATAGAACATCGCCAAACGAATCACTAGGAGAGGCTAAGTGTCGCTACCTAGTCCGTCAAATGTCATAATAAAGTCACTATACGACTTACAAAGACTTATACAGGTCGGAACAACAGTTCCACACTGACCACCAGGGATTATTTGTCTGTCGTGCATAGCCACGCCCTCGATTTGTATTTCATAGAGCGCTTCGGGCGGGCTCAGCACCACGTGATGCGCCGCCCCACGCAGCTTGCGCCACGTGACACGGATCGCACGAATGCCGCTGTCCAACGAAGTTCCTACCTGCCCACTCCGAAGGAACGTGTAAAATAGCAAACCGATACCGTGCCTATATGGGGAAATGCACGCATATTGATACACCTGTAGATTTCAGCATCCATACAAAATGTAATAATTTTTACGAAAGTGAGTTGCTTTGTTACACTGAGTATAAACTCAATCAAAGTAATTGCTGTAATGCAATTCCGCGCGACATGTAATGAGCGGGCATGTTTCATCGCATCATTCCATTTGTACCAAGTTGACATTTGCTTGGGAACCAGCGTCGGCTCTACCCGTTGGGATGTTTTAGAATTGCCAATTGATCCTTCATATCATGATCTGGCGTTGACGTTCTCCATAACAGAGGGTTTTTGGATTAGATCGCGTATATAAATGTGTCGTTAAAACCCGCTACCACCCGACACAGCCAACTAGTAAGGGTTGTCACGTAAACAGAACGTGCCAATTCGTCACTAGTACAGCACAACGGTGTGTTGGAGAGCCAAGGCACAACATTTACACACTGAGTTGACGTTTCGCCAGTAATTACAACTAGCTCCATCAGGCGACAGCCAGATTTGTGGAGAAGTCTTACTGTTTCGTTCCTTATATAGAGGCGTAGATGTGTTGACCACCCTTCTGCGCTCTTGCACACTGTGGTGGGGGGGGGGGATTGCTGAGGCAACGTACATTATGCATGTGCATTATGCGAGCCCTTTATTTACCACACGTGCAGTTAATTCTACGATTGGAGTTACGATTGGAATAAAATAGAGGAAAAGAGCAACATTTGAATGAAAAGCTATGTATATTACGCATCGTCTTAATGTATTCATAACGGATAGAATATATAAGTAAGAAAAAATGCACCTGGAATATGACACTGACAGTCTGGCTGAAGTGAACTCTAATCCAAGCACATGCTGGTGAATTTACACATCTTGTATTTGTCTGGGAATCGGCTGATAGTTGTTCCCGAGGGGGTGTTTGACCGCCTGGTCAAACTGCAGGAGCTGTATTTGTATACAAACCACCTGTCGTCTCTCCCTATCAGAGTTTTTGACAAACTGACTCAACTAAGTATTCTGAATTTGCGTGAAAACAAACTGACGGCTCTGCCCGCCGGAGTGTTTGACAAACTGACCCAGCTCACTCAACTGAATCTGCGGGACAACCAGCTGAAGAGCATTCCCAGAGGAAGTTTTCTTGGCGCGTGCCTCTCTACAGCTGGATGCACAATGCCCATCTGAAACCTGTTTCTCTGGACTGCGTGACGCATGGATGTGTCGAGGCTGTGTGTGGGAGTAACCACCTTGCACAGACCACGGCCACGTGCAGTGCAGTCGTTAACGATCGGCTACTGCACGAAACTTGCAGTCATCAGCAGGTGCACCACGCTCTGACACTTTGTCGATTCCAGTTCAGGTGTCCGGTTGGTGGTTGGTTATTGTTGATTGTTGTTATTGTTCGTTGATTTTGTTGTTGATGCTTGCTGTTCTTCTTTAATGGCATTGTGAAGCACTATCAGTCAAAGTACCCCGTTTGCCGTACAGCTTCGTTAATATTAACTCAGGTAATTTGCTCGATTTGGCGATTATGTGCCGACGACGGTGCCGGAACATTGCAAGAAGAGTAATGACGAAGCCGCAACCCTGGGGAGCAGTGTCAGTGTAACGACCACCACATTTGAAATCACAGCAGAGTTTACTAGACGCTGCCTGGATTAGTAAAGTTTAGTTCAAGAGATTCAGACGAATATTAATTTGAATGTTAGACGATTTCTTAAGGAGTATTATATTTTAAATATAATTATTATTCATCAACATCACGAACATCACCATCTCTTCCCAGTACTGAGCGAGTGAGGGCATTGGGTGTCGCCAATCGAGGCGACGTTGCCCGAGTTCGGCTCGAGCAACTCACCGGCTGAGACGCAGGCTGCGTGAACAGGCGCAGTTCCATGGGTTGTTGTACAGAAAGATGGCTGGGATCGTCTCCTGCCAATCACAGAGGCCGCGCGACAGCGACTGATGATGAACCCTATACGCGTGCGTCATGGACACATACATCACTCGGAGATTATTTTATATTTCATTCTTGCGTATGAAACTTAAATTTTAAACACGACACCGTTTCTTCACTCGCTCACCGTCTCAGTCGGAGTTTGTGATGCTTCGGGTCTTCCACGGCGTGCTTATAGTCATCGATGTCTATAATCATAATGTATATACGATGGTTCTGTTAAATCGATGCTATTTAATAGATATGATATTCTAACGTTTCGTGCAATGGTCCTTCTTTAGAGCAGAACGAGAGGGCAGTTTGACGGATGTGTGGTTGAATCCCGCGTCCCACAATGAGGCGCCTTGAAACCCGTGGAGAATCTGAAGTTGCCACATGAACCCAGTCTCCCAGAGGGTAGCAAACAAACTCCCATGAGCAGTTAGATATCGACAGAGAAACATCTGATATCCGAGAGGGACGCAGCAGCTTCTGTTTGCGATCACAAGCAGCTCTCTCATGTAAATATTGACACGTACATATGAATGTAGACATGCCCTATATACATGTTTACGATACGACTTCTGACCGCTTGGGGACAGCTTCATCTAGCAGTGGATTGAACATGGTAACTGCTGTTGATTATGATTTTTAAAACGTGTACAGAGATTTGCCCGGCAGGCAGAACACTGGAGGCAGGTGGTTTGACTCTCAGTGCGCAATGACGCAGAGAGGGCAGACGATACAGACTGATCATTCGAGGCGTGCAGCACAGACAGGACACTCTTATCACGTGATACAGACGTAGACACAGCACGAAACAAACATATAGGCAGAACACTCGAGGCGACTCACGATACGCAATGACACAGAGAGGGCAGACGGTGAAGCGTTTGGGATGGCGACCTCTCTTTGGGCGCGGTGCCTCCCTTGGCGGCCAGTCCGCCGCTATTCTCACTGCTGGTGCACGACTCTGTCTTTAGTCTTTCTCCACCCGGAGATATGTTCAGAGATGTTTTATCGTCTCGTCTTCCGTACAGCAAAACCTTTGCCTCAACGGGCTCTGACCCCGATTTAAATCTCACACGTTCTTGAACTCTTGTCTCACCAGACAAGACCCCTGCAAGGGAGACTTCGGGTACAAACAAAGGATGCACAACACAAGATATTTCACTGTTGAAAAGTGATCGACAAAATCTCGAAACCAAATGAAGCAAGAACACGAGGTTTAGTATCAAATTATAAGAGCAACGTTTGTGTGCGTGTGAGTACAGTATGTCCAACACAATTCATAAAATTCGTAAACGTGACCATTAATTGTCAGCTATTTGCTAATTCAATCAGTCTACAGCTCCACCACCAGTCGTGCTTGGGAACGCTTTTCATCCGGTTAGTGTTCAGAGCCAGGTGAGTGAGCTGGGTGAGTTTGTCAAACACCCCAGCGGGGAGAGAGGTCAGCTGGTTGCTGTTCAACCACAGCCGCTGCCGATTCACCAGGTGGTCAAACACCCGATCGGGAGAAGCCTGCAGCTGGTTGCCACTAAGATCCACAACGGACAGCTGGGTCAGACTGTGACTCACCGCAGATGGTACTCATCGCTTATTATGATGCTTGATATCTCTTCGTCAAAGTGACCTCTGTTCATTACCATAATATGAGTTACCGAGAGTAACGTGCGTTAAATTTAATTGAAATGTACTTGACCTCAAAGCGACTGCCAATTACGTGCATGAGGATACTTTGGTGAATTAGATATCTATTCACATCACAATTAAAGCCGACTTCAATCGCTTTCTTATAGATCTGCATATTTAAAGCAAATCCCTTCGTTCCCATTTGCAATAATTTAATCGTACATCTTTCACTTTCATTGGGATCTGTTAATTAACGCGAACTACACTCAATGTCGTGGAAATTTTGACTTACACGAATTACATTCACTTTGCCAGCGATATTTTACATGAAGCTAGGTGCGTTCACTCATTGAGAACTCAGTTCAAGTGACCTTGATTCACAATCATAGAGATATTTTAGCTAAAGCGACCTCTATTCGCCCTTACTATAAATTGACTTTATAAAGCCACCACTATGTTCTGAAACACAGCGCGTTATAAAGTGTTATTTTATCTTGTACGCCATCATGCGGGTGTGGGTAAGTAATTAAAAATCATGATTCACTATCGCAATGGTAATAGCAAGAGCTTGGGGTCTCGTGTCTCCACCAGTGCCGTCAGACTGTCAAACACCCCGGGCTCGAGATTCGTGATCTGATTGACGTGCAAATACAGAATCTGCGCGTTGTTGGGGATTCCCGCAGGCACAGACGCGAGGCTTCTGCTATAGCAGTCCACAGTTGTCCCTGAGCACGAACACTGCGAGGGACGGGCGACGGTTAAAAAGGCGGCTCACAACGGCCTCCCCTTGCACGCGAGCGGCGTCGCGTGTGGTCCAACGTTCACACGAGTTGCCTCTTCCTGATGCGCTCCGTAAAATGTTCTTCTTACATTCTGTAGTGTGCTTATTGTGTATGTGTTACGTAGTCGGGGGCAAGGGTTAAAGTGCACTGACGTCACACGGACCCGGCGTGCGAGACGGAGATGTGTATTGAGAATGAGGGCAGAGACGGAGGGTTTAAAAGGGGCTGCGAGACGCGTGTTCGGGGTTTGGTTTTAGGAACGAGTGTGGCTGTGGGTTGAAGAATAAACAAGTGAGTAACCAGTCTCCGACTCCTCTTCACTAGTAACGAATTGGCATGTTCTGTTTCCGTAACAAACTTTACTAATTGGCTGTGTCGGGTGGTGACGGGTTTAACGACACATTTATATATTAATGCGATATCACCCAAAAACCTGTATTATGGGTGATATTGGTCACGAAAGCACACGTGTTAAACTATGACATTGCTATTTTATCTTGTATGCCATTATGATTCAATATCGCAGTGATAACAGCAGGAGCATCAGGGTTTAGTGTCTCCACCAGCGCCACCAGACTGTTAAACACCGGGCTCGAGCTTCGTGATCTGATTGTCGTGCAAATACAAAATTTGCGCATTGGTGGGGATTCCCGCAGGCACAGACGCGTGGCGTTTGCTCCGGCAGTCCACAGTTGTCCCTGAGCACGAACACTGCGAGGGACGGGCGACCGTTTAGAGGCAGCTCAACGGCATCGCGTGTGGTCCAACATTAACACGAGTTGCCTCTTTCTAAAGCTCTCTCTGCAAATGTTCTTCTGAAATTGTTTAAGAGTAGAGTGTATGTGTTATATAGTTTGTTTCATTAAACAGTTTTTGCTGTAGAATTGTGGTCGTGTTGTGTTTTTTTTATATTTTTATTTTTGGGAATGGTGAAGAAAGAAAATGGATTCACATGTGTTTTTTTTCCAAGGTCTCCACTGAAAAGAGTGGACTTCAAAAGGCTCTCACCTGGTTAAATATAGATATGGGGCCTCTATCTTAATTTGTAATAGATTCTTCATCATCAGCAGCGTTGATATTAATCCACTACTGGACACTATTGCTGAGTTATTAAGACGATATTCGATGCATTGTGTAGAATATCTGTGAAGCAGTTGCAATGCAGTATTTATGGACATCATTGCTGACATCCGTTATGTAAGCAGCACTATTGTTGTTATTTAAGGACTGGCGTTAAAGAAAATACATTAATCTTTGCACTTTATTCGTGAGACTGTCATTACTGCAACGTTTTAAATGGTTATACAAATATTCACGACTGCACATGAAATCTTATTATATTTAAGAAGCTAGTGTTTGTTGTTGTTGTTGTTTACTATTGTGTGTTTGTGTTGTTCTTCTTTCTACGCTGAGGTATTTGCCACTGTTCATATTGGGTGCATTATCACCACCGGCGAGACTCTCACGCGCGTGGCTTCAGCTCCACCGCCAATCGCACCCCTGCGAACGCTCTCAGCCAATTGCTGTACAAACTGAACCACTGCAGATGCCACCAGGCGGGCAAACACTCCTTCGGGAATGGTCTGCCCCGATTACTACCAAGATCCATATACGTGAGCTGCGCTCGATTGTCAAGCACCCCTCGCTCAAACCTCGTGATCTGATTGTTTTATAAAAGCAGCAATCGCGTGGTGGTGGGGATTCTCGCAGGAACAGACGCGAGGCTTCTCTCGTGGCAGTCCACATCTGTCCCCAGGGCAGAGGTCGCAAACCGGGTACCCGATACCCGTACCCTACCCGATACCCGGCTACCCGTACCTGGCCGGGTACGGGTACCCGTTTGCGACCCTGGTGCGGCCGGGTACGGGTACGGGTAGACCGTGAGTCACTGGTGAGTAACTGTTTGTCACTCATTTCCCAACGTCTTGTCTCTTCTCACAATTCAAGTTCTTGGAATCAACCCACCTGCGCCTGCAACATGGCTTCATCCCAGAGGTCGCAATCGGGTACCCGATACCCGTACCCTACCCGTACCCGGCCGGGTACGGGTAGGGTACGGGTACGGCCGGGTACGGGTACAGGTACGGGTACCCGTTTTTGACCCTGGTGCGGCCGGGTACGGGTACGGGTAAGCAATCAAAACCCGTTTGCGACCTCTGCCCCAGGCACGAACACTACGCGGTACGGGCGACGATGTAGGGTCAGCCACGACTGCATTATGTTCTACCTTCATAAAGGCCCTGCAGAGCACTCATCCCGCGCGAGTATTACGTGAACATTTGAAAGATCAGCATTTTACTGAACTTAAGTAAAAAACACAAAATTGGTTTGATCCTCGTTTTGCAGTCATTGTGGACTGGGCTGCGACAATCACCTGGCTGGTCACGTGGGAAGGAAGCAGAGAAATCCCACCGCACGTTTCCAGGAGGGGTGCGACTCAGCACCGCCTGGAATGATCTCTACGTTACGTTTGTTCTACCTTGCATTCACCAACGCATTACATGTAATATAGAAGGTGTCCATGTTAGAATTGCCAAAAATTGTCCACAGTTTTGCGCTATCGTGTCGATATAAAGGCCCTCAGGGACGCTATTCAAATGGTTGTTGCGCAGACTCTATTGCCTGGTCAGTCTAAACTCTAAAGGAACTAAAGTTGTATAGCAATCAGTCGAAGGCTCTGCCCACTGGTGTCCATCTCAAACTGATCCGAGTGGTGCTGCACAGTCACAGCTGGAGGACCGTTTCACAAGTCCAGGTTTTACCCACGATCACGTGCAGTCCGTGTGCACGATGCACGCTCATAGGGGACTGTAACGTCATTGTTTAGCCAATGCGACGTGCTGAATTTACACAGCCAGGGTTAGGTTGTTGTGGATCATGGGTCCGTTGGTCATAGTACACCTTCGTCTAAGCTCGTGAATGTCCTCACACACAGACTCTTTAAAAATCGCACTATACTCAGTGCAGGAGTCTCAGGAGCTTACCACCAGCTGAGCAGTCCCAGAAGTTGCCATAAACTCCCCGTGTTCTCTCCAGTTTTTACCATCCGCTGAACGCAGTTAGTTGCCAAATTAATCTCTAAAAGTAGCTAACATTGAAAACCGGTACCGCACCTGCATGGGGAAATGCATGCGTATAGATGCACCCGTTGATTTTAATGTATATATATTTAATAGTTCGGCATTCATACTAAATGTAATGTTAAGTACGAAAGTCAGTTGTTTTGTTACATTGAGTATAAAGTCGCTAAAAGTCATCGCCTTAAACAATTTCACGCGAAATGTAACGAACGTGTATGTTTCATCGTATAATTCCATTTGTACCAAGTTTATAATTGCTTGGGAACCAGCCTCGGCTCTACCCGCCAGGATGTTTGAGAATTGCCAATTGATCCTTCGAAATTACAAATTGAATAAACTGGAGGAAACTACCAACATATAAATAAAATAATATTTACATTACGCATTGTCTTCATTTATACATAACGGTTCGAATATATAAGTAAGAAAACAAATGCTCGTGGAATATGAGACGAGCAGTCTGGCTGTAGTGAACTCGTTTCCAGGCACATTTTGGTGGGTTTCCACATCTTGTATTTGTCTGGGGATCGGCTGATGACACTGGTCAACAAAAAAAAAAAAAATTCTGGCCTGGACTTTTGCAGCTGTTTTAAACTAATTTCAGGGTGCTGATTCCAAATCTGATCGCAGATTTGCTCTATCACATCTCATTTTTATGCTATCGGCATACCCCAGTTTCATTGACTTTACCCGAAATTAACTCTGTCACTTATGATTGCAAGTTGTTGCGAGTCAGTGACTGCTTTAGTGTTAAAATATGGTGCTGTATTTTTAGGATAGTGTGTTTATAATATCATTTTATGTAGATATCCACATTTATTTAATATTTTTCTTCTGCAGTTTTTATTGAAAATGCAATATTTGATATCTCACAAACCTGATGTGATAGACAAAAACTGATGCCAGATTTGGAATCAGCACCCCAAAATTATCTTAATCCCGTTGGAATATCTTATGCCAGAAAAAGTGTGTTGACCAGTGTGATCATTCCCGAGGGGGTGTTTGACCGCCTGGTGAATCTGCAGAAGCAGTGGTTCATTCAGAAACAACTGTCGACTCTCCCTGCTGACAAATTCGTACGTGTCACGGCACGTGAAAATTTCTGTAATCACTCAATATCAGCTCTAATTATTCGTACGATTTACTCTTTTACTATTCACACATACCTGAAGGCAGACGCTCAATTCATTGCTCAGTGACACCGCAGACTAACTTGTAGCACAAAATGACAACAGGACGATGATGGTGACGACGACTGTGGATGTCAATATAGCGGTAGCTTTATGAACTGAACGCGACTCATGACGAGTGTCATCTCTATCCCGATGCCCAGCGACAAAGCAGAGACCGTGCCTGGTAGTGCTGGCACCGTTTGTAAAACGCGTCCCTGGGAACACTCTTCAGCTGGTTGTTGTGCAGACCCAGATGAGTGAGCTGGGTCAGTTTGTCAAACAGCCCAACGGGTACAGCCGACAGTTTGATATTCTCCATATACAGGTGCTGCAGATTATCCATGCGGTCAAACAGTCCCGCGGAGAGAGAAGCGAGTTCCTCACTGTGCAGGAACCTCAGACACTCTTTATCTACTGTTAAAGGAAGACTCTAGCATAATTAATGTAATTATTTCTGCAAAGAGCATTGGTTATATTGTTTCAACCCATCAAGCTTGTGAGCGGATTGGTGTTGTTCCGAAAAATTATCAAATTGTATCAATCAACGCCATTTGTCTTTCCACTGCTGGATGAAGTGACCATATTTCACCACACTTTATTAGGGGGGGGGGGTGCTATACCGCTATTGAACAAAAAAGAGTGGACTAATGGTCTCGCTTTATTTGAATGGACTCAGGGAATGGCGAAATGAAATGGCGTACAAAGCGCTATAAATCGAATTATCATCCACACATAATTGTACATATTGGTCAATAGCATTGCTTTAAAGTGATACATATATGAAACTCGACGTCTTGGGCACGTTAACGAGAAATTAAGAATGATCATCGCCGAAAATGTGACCCATTAGATTTTCCAATTATGGTGGTGTGTGTGTGTGTTTAGTCATTTGTGCTTTTTTACCACTGCCTGCCAGGGCTGTGACTCCGTTTCAACTGCCATGACAGTTGAAGCGAGCTCACACCTGAAATGCAACCAGCTGCCGGCTGTCACTGAGGGGGTGTTTGATAAACTCACCCAGCTCACTCTTCTCAATCTGCGTCACAACCAACTGCAATTCGTTCCTGTTGGCGTGTTTGAGCAGCTGGTGAGTCTACATGAGCTGTATCGGTACAACAACCAACTGAAGAGCGCTCCTCTTTCGGATGCCGATTGACTGACTAAGTTGTAGAGCATCTGTGTGGGTCTGATACGATCATATACACACCACGCCTTGTACAATGTCGTTATTACCAATTGCACTTGTATACAGCCCGAATGCTTCCGAAATAAATGTATTCCAACTTTACTTATTCTGGGTCACTGAGAATGAAAATGATGCCGAAATTGTTGATTGGCTCTAGTTTTCATTATATACGACCCTTGACTTGGGAACGGCAGAGGATAAGTGAGCTTTGAAGGGAAGGGATCTCAAATTTAACCAGAAATTACTATCATAAATATTTGACTGTATCTATGAATAAATATATGACTGTGTTTGGACAGTACTTGCCTTTTGAGCAAAACAATGAATGATGCAATCTGAACCTGGTATTGTGTTATACATGATATGAATTGCATCATGTTATTCCTAGAAGTCATGGATTATGCAATCATATCTAGACTTACTCCCCTCTGCTGAGCAATTTGCCCTACATCAGCTCTAGAAATCGTACAGTGTCGTGCTCTCTTAATTGTCAGTGTTTCATTTTGCAAAGGGACACATTTCTGTTTAGCCAAAGTGAGCAGAGATGCCTCGTACTTGTGTAAACAAAGCAGATAACGTCTGCTATGTTTGTGGAGAAGTGACTTTTACATCACAAAAGCGCAGTATAACCACTATGGTTAAGAAAACCTATCACCTTTATTTTGGCTGCAAAATTAGAGATCAGGACAAGATGTGGGCCCCACACATATGCTGCAATACTTGTGCAACAAATCTTCGCCAGTGGTTGAACAGGCAATCTATGCCTTTTGCAGTGCCAATGATTTGGAGAGAGCCAACAGATCATATCAGTAATTGTTACTTCTGCATGGCGCCTCCAGTTGGAAAAGGTGTGTCAAAGAAGAAAAAGTGGACTGTGCATTATCCAAACATTACATCAGCTATACGCTCAGTACCCCAAGGAGAAGGACTGCCGGTTCCTGATATACCAGAATCATTCTCACTTGAGTCAGACGAGGAAGAGAATGAAACTTCTGTGGAGTTATTGGCTAGGGGGGTGCTGTTTCGGCGTAAGCCCTGAACAACTTGGCGTAAGCCCTTAAATAAACGTGGCGTGAGCCCCTAATAGCAACCTGCCTCGGAGTCGTGAATTGCAACGCAACACTTGCATCGTTTGTTTCATTAAAATAATTTTGGCAAAAAAGGCTTTCGACCGTTTGTACAAGGAGTTTATTCTCAACAACCTCAGTTTAACATACAAGACAATAGACCTTGTAAAGAGCTATTTTGCAATGGCAGTCAATCTTCGGTGCAATATGAAAGACAAATGTGTGAATTGGTTCCATATTGTCAGACAACTATATGCTGAAGCAATTAAAACACGTGTAGAGTGCAGTAACTTCATCGGCGTAGTGCAGGTACATCAGCATTGATGTTCAAGAACATGACCTGCTTAGAGTGCGGGAGCAGAGGCAGCTACGTCTGTGTAACGCGCCCCTGGGAACGCTCTTTAGTTGATTGACGTTCAGACCCAGATGAGTGAGCTGGGTCAGTTTGTCAAACACCCCAACGGGTAGAGCCGACAGCTGGTTACCCCCCAGATACAGCTGCTGCAGATTCGCCAAGCGGTCAAACACCCCAGCGGGGAGAGCTTGTGCCAGGGAGTTGCTTTGGGCAGAGAGCTCAGGAGAGAGAAGACGAACGTGGATTTAATTCTAACTTCAATAGCAGTACAGGAGCAGTTCCACGATGAGAACTTACCTTTAAGGCACTTTAAAGATGCTATATTATCTACATCCAGCAGTGAATAGACACTGGCGAATGACGACGAAAGACAACGGCTGATTATCCAGGCCATATACACAGTTGACAGGATTACTGTTAGATTAGAATTGCGTTTGGAGACTTCATAATGTTTTGGATTACTCAGAGAGAATTGAGAAGTCTTACAGATATATTGTAAGACGTTTATTGAAATAAACTATGGGCCAGGCGTATAAGTCGAAACTACAAGGTAGGCTGACTGGTAGAGGCTATACGGCAGGGTTACTGGTAGAAACTATGAGGCAGTCTTACTGATAGAGGCTGTAAGGCAGGCGTATTGATAAAGGCTATAAGGTCGGCTTACTGGTAGACCTAGAAGGTTGTAGGTTTATAAACTGAACGCTACTCGTGCCGAGAGTCATCTCTATCCTGGTGTCCATCGACAACGCAGCGACCGTTGCTTGCAGAGCTGCCTGTTTTTGTCACACGCGCCCCTGGGAATGCTCTTCAGCTGGTTCTGATACAAATACAGCTCCTGTAGATTCACCAGGCGATCAAACACCCCAGCGAGTTCCTTACGGCGCAGGAACCTCAGACACTCTCTCTCTACTGTTGTATGAAGGTTCCAACGGAGTGAATTTAAATACGACTGCAAAGACCACTGCCTACATTTTATTCATCAAACATGTGAGCGGATTGGCGTGGTGCAAACAATTATAAAACGAATCACTCAAAGTCTTTTCTCTAACCAGTGCTGAATGAAGGCCTTCCCATGCCATGCCAGTCATGGGGCGTATTTGAGCATATTTCACCACGCTGTTCGGGGGGGGGGGGGGGGGGGTGAAATGGTAAATGGGTGCCCCTCACCAATGTTGAACAATAAAGAGAACGTTAATGATCTAACTTTAGTCTGAACAGACTAATGGAATGACATTCAATATACAGAGCTGGATCTTAACTAAATATGCACAAACAACCTTACACATTATCCAATGACATTGTCTTACAGTGAAACATATCTGAAACGCGACGTTGCACGCACGTACATGTACGTACGTTAGCTGTTATATATTTCCCATTATGCGCGGTGTGCGTGCGTATTGTGTTGAGTTTGTTTTAACACATTCCTGCGGAGGGAGCTGGTAGGGACGTTGGGTTGCTCGGTCAATGGCCAAGGTCAACGGCGGCGTGGTGTATTCCGCAAATATGCCCGACTGTGAGGGCGGGCACAAGCCGGCGTGAGTAGCTGAAACGTTGAGTTTTATAAGGGCACCACGGGGTGACCAGCCCCTCCCCACCCATCCCAACCTCTCCCACCCCCCACCCAGCCCCTCCCCACCCAGCCCCTCCCCACCCTCCCCACCCAGCCCCTCCCCACCCTCCCCTCCCCACCCAGCCCCTCCCTGCACGACGGACGGACACAATAATCCCCTGTGGGCTGGTGTAACCAGGAGGTTCCTACCAGTATTATGTGTGCATATGCACTATTGAGTGTAGCCAACAATGGCTCACTGAGATCTGGACCCGAAACAGTTGACATCCATTGGTGCTGGCGCGTTCCATCAGCTCGTAAGCCCGATGGAGCTGTGGCTCTTCATAATGGAAATGTAATAAACCTTCTCGAGACGGCTTCCGGAATCAGTCCATTAATTTTTCAACTACCACAGTTACACACACACTCCCCGTTGCTGACAGACAACGGAAAACGGGCAGACTCCCAGCTAAGTCCCCACCGCGCACGTGGCACCCGGAGCCCCGTACGCGCGTGACTCCTGCTCTTTTCGTTCCCAGGTCTGCTCCCGACTCCTCTGTCTCTCCTCCTCTTAATCCCTGGGTCACGTGGTACCCCTAAGCCAATCCTCCGTAGCCATCGTTGACCATTCCAGATGGTTCCCCGTCAATCCCGGGACCACGCCTCTGATCCGGCTTCCCATTAGCTGAGGCCCCGATCGGCCAGGCCAATCACCCCTGCTAACATGCTGTGATCACGCCGAGGCCATGCTCCCTGGCTCACCCCTTATTGGCTACAAAGTGGGACAGGCAAGCCAATCACCACGTGAGCCTTACATGGCTCTTATTACATCACCCCCCCCCCCCCCCCGGTGAAAAAATCAGCCATCTCGGCTGGGAAAAGGGTGATCAACCAATTCCGTAAAATATCTTATTAGGGCACCAAGGTGCATTTAACAATAAAGGGTGAAACGGCGTCCCCGCGCCGAACAACACTTAAAAACAGAGTCACCCATGAAAAACCCGACATACATTAGGACGCCCTGCAGCGCAGTAATGACAGGGAAGGGACAGCTAGACAATCAAACGCTAACGAAACGGGAGAGATTTCGATCGCGTATGCGACGCGGGACCCTCTCCGCTTCCAGCGCTTGGTCGCTTTGCCGCCAGATCGACAGGAGGTGGTAGGCGTGAAGAAGAAGATTATTCGTTTTCGGTCATGTCCAGGGCAGGTCCCGTTGGAGGGGGGGCAGCGGGGGCTTTCTCAGCCCTCAGAACCTGTTCATCTGCAGGAGGCACAACACAGTCCCCCTTGGGATCAAAGGGCGTGGCAATCGGCGTAACCGGCACAGCAGATCCCGGCAGGTCAGCTAGTGGGGATGAGGGATCGACACGCGTACTAACATAGGGTTTAAGTCGCGACAAATGGACGTACCACCTACGTTTCCCGTACTGGACGCGGACACTCTGTAAGTTCCAAATGTCCACCAGCGTCACGGGCCCCCGCCATGGCCTGTGCAGTTTAGGGGATGTGCCCACTGGCACCTGCGGGCAGTGGAGCCATGCCAGGTCTCCCACTGACCAGGGCATGTGAGTACGCGATCGACGCGCATACCGTTCGTTCCTTGCCTGCGCACGGGCCGTCGCACACCTGGCAGCCTCTCGCGCCTCCGTAATTCGTTCAAGCGAGTCCCGCACGTGATCAGGCAAGGAGCGGGACGGTGGTTTACTCGGCGTACCCAGTTGCACATCAATGGGTGGGACGTTCTCATGGCCATACATCAGAAAAAATGGTGAGTATCCCGTGGATGCGTGTGGAACCATGCGGTATGCCGCTAAGACGCCCGGTATGTGCAAGTCCCAATCAGTTTGCTTTTCACTCACCGTGTGACAAAGCATAGCCGAGAGGGTACGGTTGAATCGTTCCACCATACCATCCGTTTGCGGATGGTATGGGGAAGTGCGGATCTTCTTTGTGCCCAGCGCCTCGCAAACCTCCTTGAGCAATTTGGAGGAGAAGTTCCGCCCTTGATCTGTGAGCAGCCTCTCGGGTGCCCCCTTATCCATGATGTACCCGTTCAAGAATGCGTCGGTGATGGACGCAGCCGTCTGGTCGGGCAGAGGCCAGGCCATCGGCCATCGAGAAAAATATTCCACCCCGACCAGAAGGTATTTATTGCCCCTAGCCGATGGGGGGAACGGGCCCACAATGTCCAGAGCAACTAATTCGTTGATGCGGGACACCTCAATGGAACATAACGGCGGTACATACTGGTTCCGAGGCGGTTTCCTCTTCGCACAATCATGGCATGAGCGGACAAAGTCATTGACGTCTGCTGTCATGCCGGGCCAGAAAAAATATTTTTGCATCGCAGCCAAAGTCTTCTGCACGCCGAGGTGCATCAACTTATCAGCGTGCAGAGCGCGAAGCAGGTCGTAGCGAAGGGAACCAACCGTGGTCGGTCAGGCAACCCGTCGGTGCACATTAATAGTCCCGACTTGCCTCGGAACATCCGCCACTTCCATCCCGCCAATTGAGCTTTTTGTTTCCCTATCAATTTCCGCAGCGGAGCCAGCGAGGTATCAGCCTCCTGCTCTCGTAACCAGACCGAGTGCGGCAGCCGTAGGGTATCATCGGTGTCCACCGACACCTTTTGGTCGTCCTCGTTTGCTATCGCCCCCATAACTGGGCAGGGCGAGGTGAGCGGCGCCGCGCAGCAGTGCGTGCCCGTCAGGCAAGTGCACGGGGGAACGGGTGGCAGCCTGGAGAGCGCGTCAGCGTTCGCTTGACGGGCCCCCTTACGGTACGTAATATGGAAGGAAAATTCCTGTAACGATTCCAACCACCGAGCCAATTGGCCTGACGGTTGGTCCAACTTCAAGGAGTATTGCAAAGCCGCGTGATCAGTGCGAACGAGGAATTTCCTTCCATACAGGTACGGCCGGTACAGTCGAACAAAATGCACAATCGCCAAAAGTTCCCGCCTCGTCAAGCAATATCGCGTTTCCGCAGGGGACAGAACCCTGCTGCCGTACACCACCACTCGCTCAACCCCGTCCTTACGTTGCGACAAAACGGCCCCGATGCCGATATCACTAGCATCCGTGTCAAGGATGAACGGCTGTGAAAAATCCGGGTAATCAAGCGTAGGAGCCGTGACGAGGTGATCCCGAAGCGATTGAAAAGAACTTTCTTCCTCTGGTCCCCATTTAAACCTTTGATTTTTGCCCATTAGAACATGTAATGGTTTCGCCAACGTTGCAAAGTTGTTAACGAAGCGGCGATAATAGGAAGCGAATCCAATAATCCGCCGAACATCACCCACGGAAGTGGGTGTGGGCCACTCTCGGAAACATTTGTTTTTCTGAGGGTCAGTGGACACGCCATCCGAACTGACGATATGACCCAAGTAACGGACGGAGTGTTGCAAAAGGTGACATTTTCTAGGTTTAAACTTCAGGTCAGCCGCCCGCATTCTTTGGAAAACCGTCTCAAGGCGTTGGAGGTGTTCCTCGAACGTGCGGCTAAAAATGATGATATTGTCCAAATATATGAGGCACGTTTCCCACTGTAATCCAGCCAACACCAATTCCATGAGCCGTTGAAACGTCGCCGGAGCCGCATTCAAGCCCATAGGCAACCGATTAAATTCAAAGAGACCTTGCGGCGTGCGGAATGCCGTCTTGGCTTTTGACTCGTCATCGAGGGGAAGCTGCCAAAAGCCCGAGGACAGATCGAGGGTGGAAAAGAATTTAGCACCCGATAAAGCATCCAATGAGTCATCCATCCTCGATAAGGGGTACGCGTCCGCCACCGAAATTTTGTTTAACCGGCAGAAATCAATGCAAAATCGCGCCCCAAGGGCTGTTGGACGGCGAAATAATATCCGCCGCCAGCAATTCGTCTACTGCGCCGAGCACCTGTTCTCTTTCCGCTGGGCTCATGCGATGCGGGTGCATACAGATGGGAGGTGTCGCACCGGTGTCAATATGGTGCAACAAAAGTGACGTGCGGCCGAGGTCCAAGTCATTTTTGCTGAAAACATCAGCGTACCGTAGCAATAATTAATGCAGGGCATTTCTTTGCTCGTTTGACAAGGAAGAATTTTCCCCGCACAAATCTGCGATCCAGCGTTCCTGCGAACGATTGCGTGGAGGCCCACCAGTGGGCATCCGGGCGCGCGGCTTTTCGTCAAAAGAGGCGAAATCGGTAGTGGTGTGAGCCAACACCGATCCCTCCAGAACAACAACGTGGTCAGGCCCCCCATTCAACACCTGTATGAACGGTGCCTGTGTGGGGGTCGCTGGCCCCCGAGATCCCTCCCTCTGTACCGCTAACGGCCGGGTTAACCTCATTATTAACCTCATTACTCGCCCCCTCGCTACTAGGCGAACCGCTGTTGGGTTCTTCACCCATGGGGTGAGAGCCGTCGCTCGAGGATTCCCCTCCCCCGCGGGTCCGCGTAATAGGCATGGTTAATTACGTATGCGCACACCCACACACAGCTCTGCGCGGCACTCACTCAATACAGACCACTCACGGTAGGATCGCGCACCTGTATTATACACGTAGTGAACGTGCGCGCACACACGCATACAGCTCCACACGCGATACCCACTCTTGCGCCGCTCTGCGCAGCGCTCGCCGTCTGCTGGCCACTTACGTTATGATCGCGCACCTGGGGTACGCCTATTACGCACGCCGCGAGCTTACGCACACACAGTACCACACGCGTTCCCACACGCTCACACTGCACGACAAGATCACGCGAGACCACGCTTCGCTATTAATGATTTATTACCTGGTAACTAATGTTCAATCAGTGAGTCGACGAGGCTGGCCTATTCCACTAAACCGGCACCTATTCCCTATTTATCGACTATTATCCTACTTCACCTCCCCACTCACTGTTTGGCGCCCGCGGAGGTTCGCTGCTCCCTGCGCTAACAACGTACCTCGATGCGTCTCACGGACGTCCGGGTCGCTGGCTGGAGCTGCTGCTGGTCTGCTGGCCTGGAGAGAAGGGGGCTATTTCCCCTCTGCGCCCCTCTATTTATCCTCCCTACCTCAAAAGGGGATGCTGCGCTAAACAATGGGCTCGCGATCCTCTGGCACGCGCACGGCGGTTCTGGGCGCTGTTGATATGCTAATCAGTGTGCTGTGTGCAAGGCGTAAATCCTAATTAATCCCTTACCCTCCCTAACAATGGGGCCTGCGCGCTCAAGTGCAATTATCCCAACCCTCCATGACTATGCGCAACAGCCCCTGTGATCCCGCTATTCATGCTGTCCCGTGCCTCCCCTGCTTGCCCCGTCGACTCGTGGGGGTGTGTGTGGGGGGAAATGCGCCTCAACCGCGGTGGCCGAATGCCCCACGCCGCGACCACACCATATTAAGGCCGGCCGCAGCGCCGCGGTGCCACGTAGCACGGGGGAGGTCATCCAATTCCCTGATCGCCGGAAACCGTGAGAATTAATCCCGATAAGGGTCTCTCGGATAAAAACCGGTCGGCCAGGCGACCTCCCCTCGGAGCTCTATGGGGGGGGGGGGGGGAAATGAGTGCGGGTGTGTTCATGTGAAGTGAGGTGAGGGGGACGCGGGGTCGGCTCCGTTGCTTGGTGGTGGCGAGGTCGGGGATTTGGTGCCTGCCGAACGGCTTCGCGGAGGCGGCATCACATAGCCCCCCGAGGTGCCAGTCCCCGTCCCGGGTTGACTGGAGCACCTCGCTTGGGCCGCGCCCACGAGGAAACGTTGCGGGGTCCGGGGGATCCGTCCGGACCTGGTGGCTGGCCTCGGGGCGGGTGGTTCCGTCCTCTGTAGCTCCTGCGGCGGTCTCCTCCTCCACTCCAGCAGCTCTCCCCGTCCTCCGGCACTTGTGGGCTGGGGCACAAACTCAGCAGCGGAAGGGTTTAGCGGCCGTCGTCCGCGCCGTCTCCAGACTGGATCGGGGCGTCTCGGGGGCCCGGCGGGGCCCATGTAGTGTGCGAGGCCCCCCAACACGAGGGGTGCGGGTACTCCGGGATTTCGGGGCCTTCGGGTGATGGGGTTCTCTCTCGCCGGGGCCGCTTTCCATGGTTTTAAGCGGCGGACATTGACCACCATCTCTCGACCCCTCTCCCCGCCATCAATTAGTACCGTCCAGGGGGAGATCTGTCGCACCATGGTCCAGGGTCCCCGCCAGTAGGTCGTCAGTTTCCCCACCTGCCCGGCCCCGTCGCGAGGGGTGTGTAGCCACACCTTAGCGCCTGTCAGGAATAAGGGGGGTTCCATGCGGGGTCGGGTGCCCTGTTCCTGCCGCCGATGCGCGGCTTCCTTTTGCGGGTATGCTCGGCCTCGGGCTTCTCGTAGGGTCTCCAACAGGTGTTCCACGAGGCGGCTTCCCTCCTCCGGCTGGGGGGAAGGGACGCCGAATAGCAGATCTGCGGGTAAACGAGACTCACGGCTGAACATCATTAAAAACGGGGTTTGTCCCGTCGATGTGTGTACGGTGGTGGCGTAGGCGAAAAGGGCGTAGGGGAGGTGTTCATCCCAATCCCGTTGATTTGCGGCCGCCATACGTTTGAGTTTCCCCGCTAAGGTCTGATTCATGCGCTCCACCATACCGTTCGCCTGGAGGTGGTACGCTGTGGTTCGGTCCTTCTGGATTCCGAACTCTCGGCACAGTGCCTGGAACAACTCGGCCTCGAACTCGCTACCCTGGTCGGTGAGGACTCGTTCTGGGATCCCGTGCTTAAGTATGTAGTGTTCCACAAATGCCCGGGCCACCACCAAGGCCGTTTTATCAGGGATGGCCACTGCCACGGGGTAGCGGGTGAAATACTCTACTGCGACTAGGATATATCGGTTGCCTCGATGGGATCGCGGGAATGGCCCCTGTAGATCGATCCCGACCAGCTGATTCGTGCGGCTGACGCGGAACGGCCTTAGGGGTACCTGGTATCGTGCCGGTTTCGGCCCGCACTGCTGACAGGCGCGGCAGCCCTGTACCCAGGCCGCCACGTCTTGTGCCAATTTGGGCCAGAGATACTGGCGACGCAGGGTCTCTCGAGTACGTCGTTCCCCATCGTGGCCCCCGAGTGGGTGGTCATGCACCAGCCGTAGCAGCTGGGGTCGCACCTGGGCAGGAACACAGATGCACCCCGGCTGGCCGGCCTCGGTTAACTTCCGTACCACTCCGTTCTGCACACACAACCGGGCATACAAACCACTCCAGGGTCCTGGTAGGGCGCTCTTTTCCTCCCGCAATGCCGCCTCCACCGCCGCCAGATCCGGATCTCGCTGCTGGGTCTGTCTCAGCTGCTCGTCGTTTAGGCCCGGAAAGGCGCAGCCGACGTCCTCCTGGATCCGTCCGATCGGGTCCCGAGCCGCGGGTCCCGCGCTTGCCGGGCGGTCGACGGGATCCTCAGTGCCACCTGTGAGGGTCTCTGTGGCGCACACTGCGCTCTCTCTCGCTGGGGGGGGGTCAGTGGCCGCGGCCTCTCGGGGGTCCGTTGCCTGCCGGCAGCGTCCCCCCGTGAAACACGGGCAGGCTTCCTCCGCCCTCGTCTCGGCGTACACCTTGGGTCGCCTCGACAAGGCGTCCGCGTTTGCATGCGTCCGGCCAGCCCGATACTCGATTTGCAGGTTGTACTCCTGCAACTGCGCCAACCAACGGGCCATCTGCCCCCGCGGCTCCTTGAATGTAATAAGAAACTGCAGAGCATAATGGTCAGTGCGTACGTGACATCTCCTGCCGTACAAATACGGCCGGAACTGTTTGCATGCGAAAATCACGGCGTACAACTCTTGGCGGGTCACGCAATAGTTCAGCTCGGCCCCACTCAAGGTCCGGCTGGCATACGCGATGACTCGTTCCGTCCCATCCTGTACCTGTGACAACACCGCGCCCAGCCCGCTGCTGCTGGCGTCGGTGTCCAAAATAAAATCGGTGGTAAAATCGGGGAAAGCGAGGGTGGGGGCGTGGGTGAGGTGATCTTTGAGAGTGGTGAAGGCCGTCTGGCAGGCCCCCGTCCACTGGTAGGGGTGCTTAGGGGAGGTGAGTTGGGTGAGAGGGCTTGCAATCTCGCTGAATCCCTTTACAAATCGACGATAATAGGTGGCGAGCCCCAAAAATGATCTGATCTCCGTCAGATTCCTTGGCCGTGGCCACTCCACTACGGCGCGTACCTTCTCCGGATCGGTGTGCACGCCTGCCTCGCTGACGCGATGCCCGAGGTACCCCACCTCGCGTTGTGCGATGTAACACTTACGTGGCTTGAGCTTGAGATGAGCCGCTCGCAGTCGCTGGAACACCTCTCGAAGCCTGGACCAATGCTCAGACAAAGATCTACTGAACACTATCACATCGTCCAAGTAAATCAGGCACTGTTCCCATTGCAAGCCCCGCATCACCAACTCCATCAGCCGCTGGAACGTCGCAGGCGCATTGGTGAGTCCGAACGGGAGTACTCGAAACTCGAATAGCCCCATCGGGGTGGTGAATGCTGTTTTCGGCCGATCCTCCTCCGCCATTTCCACCTGCCAGTACCCGGACGCGAGATCGAGGGTGGAAAAATATCGCGCTCCGGCGAGGCTGTCGAAGGTGTCGTCGATGCGGGGTATGGGGAAGGCATCGCCGAGCGTGACTGCATTTAGTTTACGGTAATCGACGCAGAACCGGGTTGACCCATCCTTTTTCGTTACTAGTACCACTGGGGCTGACCAGGGGCTCGCCGAGGGCTGAATTATGTTATCGCGAAGCATGTCCCCAACTGCCTCTTTGATTTGGGCGCGTTCGGGTGCGCCCACTCGGTACGCAGGGAGTTTGATGGGTCGGGCTGCACCGGTGTCAATTTGGTGCTTAACAAGATCGGTCCGACCCACGTCCGAGTCGTGTTCACTGAATACGTCGGCATACTCCCGCAGTAACTCTCGCAGCCGATCGCCCTCTCCCTTAGGTAAATCCGCCCATGGTACATGTAACGCGTCAAGCAGGGGAACGACCTCGGCTCGGGGAGTCAGGCCGACTCGCCAGGCCAGGTCCTGGTCACCCTCAGGACGACCGGGGTCTTCGGCCCAGAGTGCGAACACCGAGTCGTTAGAGTGGCGTGCGTGCAGGGGGTGTACGGTGGCTACCAGGGTGCGCCGTCGCAGTGTCGCTGGGGTATTGTGGGGGTTAAACATCCGCATAAACAATCGGTCCCCATCTGCGTTTACCAACGTGGCGGATCCCACTATCCCATACCGTTTTGCCAACTCCGGGTGAGGAGTTAGCATTACCTCTCCTGATGGTCGGAGCGCGGGGTCGGTGGGGGATGTTTCCACCGGCACCAGCATCTCGGTGAGCGGGCCGATGGTGACTGCTGTCGCCAGGATAGCGGCCACAGGTGCGAAGCGGGGGCGCGTCGGTTCTCGTCCCAAGAACGGTATCCGCTCGCCGTTGCTCTCCATGGTGGCGCATCGCTGGCGGGGTTGCACGTTGAGTCCCAGCCGTTCTAAGAGGTCGGTACCTGCGATACACTCGTGACACAACGCACTCGACACGTAGAACTCCTGGGTGCACACCTGACTGCCTATGCGGACCTCTAGGGTGGCTCTCCCCAGCAGCCCCATTCCGGCTCCGCTCGCCGTGTGCAGCGCGCGGTCCGGTGCCTGCAGGTGACGCACGTCGACCCCGATCGCGCTGCAGTGCGCTGCGCTCACGAGCGAGGCCACCGCCCCCGTGTCCAGCAGGATTCGGGTACGCACTCCGTTTACCTCTCCTTCCACCAGCGACGTGGCCCCCGTGATCCCCGCCACCAGCTCCCCGTAGCCAGTCGCCAGGAGTCACCGTTTCCGTGGGCGTTGTTGTTGGAACCTGTGTGGAGATCACTCGCTCGCCATTATTACCGTCTTTTTGCATCGGGACCGCTTAGAATGCACCCCCAGATGGTCCACTCTCTAGGGGGCGTTGGGGTTTAACCCCGGCGCGTTTCTAGCGCGGGCGATCTGCGGACAGTCTCTCACGAGATGCCCTCGCCGGTCACACAGGTAACACGCACGGGGGGCCGTCCCGTAGGAGCCCCCCCGTCCGTTCCCTATCCCCCCTCCGGCACGCCGCTGCCCCGACTCTGCCTCTAGTCGAGCCACTCTCCCAGTTAATCCTCCTACCTCGGCCTGGACCGTCTCTACCATTGTTTCCAGCGCAGTCATGTGTGCCCGTACTTGGGTTACCTTGTTGTCTACTTGGGTTACCCTGTCACCTACCTGGGTTACCCTGTCGCCTACCTGGGTTACCTGGCCGGAGACATCATTTATACCCGTTTGTATACCGGCAACCCATCCCGGGGTTGTCTCGCGGGACACTGGAGGCTCTCTTTCCCGGCCCCTTACCGTCCTCGCGAGCTCCTGTTCCTCCTCCTCGTCTTCCGAGAGCAGGCTCGCAATGGCGCGCTCTCGTCCCAGCCCCCAGAGCTTCGCGCGTTCGCTGTGAATTCTTTCACACTTACGTGCGCGCTCGACAAGGGCGTTAAAGGGAAGACGTGGGCAGCTCATGTCTGGCTGCCACCACGCTGTGCGAGACAGGTACCGCTGGATTTTCTCGGCGGCCAGTTCCTCAATAACATCAGTTGCATACCCCGGGCGTGCGATCTTTGTTAACTCGCGCACATCCTCGGCGTAATCACGTAGATCTTCACCAGGTTGGCGACGGCGCGCCTCTAAGGCCGATTTTGCTTCCTCCTCGTCCCGCGTGCCAAAACGCTGATCGAGTCGGCGCATCAGCTCCTCTAGCTGTGTCTGTGCGCTCGCGGGTAACGCTTCTACAAAATCGGCTGCCCGCCCATCAAGATTCATATTAAGTTGACGTACTGCCTGCGCGTCCGTCCATCCATTAATTTCCTTGGTCCCTAAGAGATTGCGGGCGAATGCCTTCCACGAAGGGGCCCCCTGGCCGGTAAATATTAGTCTTATTTTAGCGTGAGGTAACGCGGGGGTCCGTACCGCTTCCGACACCAATTTGTG
This sequence comes from Lethenteron reissneri, assembly GCF_015708825.2. Classification (NCBI taxonomy): domain Eukaryota; kingdom Metazoa; phylum Chordata; class Hyperoartia; order Petromyzontiformes; family Petromyzontidae; genus Lethenteron; species Lethenteron reissneri. The sequence continues at coordinate 5,592,379 of NC_083780.1, forward strand.
GGGGTCGCTGGCCCCCGAGATCCCTCCCTCTGTACCGCTAACGGCCGGGTTAACCTCATTATTAACCTCATTACTCGCCCTCTCGCTACTAGGCGAACCGCTGTTGGGTTCTTCACCCATGGGGTGAGAGCCGTCGCTCGAGGATTCCCCTCCCCCGCGGGTCCGCGTAATAGGCATGGTTAATTACGTACGCGCACACCCACACACAGCTCTGCGCGGCACTCACTCAATACAGACCACTCACGGTAGGATCGCGCACCTGTATTATACACGTAGTGAACGTGCGCGCACACACGCATACAGCTCCACACGCGATACCCACTCTTGCGCCGCTCTGCGCAGCGCTCGCCGTCTGCTGGCCGCTTACGTTATGATCGCGCACCTGGGGTACGCCTATTACGCACGCCGCGAGCTTACGCACACACAGTACCACACGCGTTCCCACACGCTCACACTGCACGACAAGATCACGCGAGACCACGCTTCGCTATTAATGATTTATTACCTGGTAACTAATGTTCAATCAGTGAGTCGACGAGGCTGGCCTATTCCACTAAACCGGCACCTATTCCCTATTTATCGACTATTATCCTACTTCACCTCCCCACTCACTGTTTGGCGCCCGCGGAGGTTCGCTGCTCCCTGCGCTAACAACGTACCTCGATGCGTCTCACGGACGTCCGGGTCGCTGGCTGGAGCTGCTGCTGGTCTGCTGGCCTGGAGAGAAGGGGGCTATTTCCCCTCTGCGCCCCTCTATTTATCCTCCCTACCTCAAAAGGGGATGCTGCGCGAAACAATGGGCTCGCGATCCTCTGGCATGCGCACGGCGGTTCTGGGCGCTGTTGATATGCTAATCAGTGTGCTGCGTGCAAGGCGTAAATCCTAATTAATCCCTTACCCTCCCTAACAATGGGGCCTGCGCGCTCAAGCGCAATTATCCCAACCCTCCATGACTATGCGCAACAGCCCCTGTGATCCCGCTATTCATGCTGTCCCGTGCCTCCCCTGCTTGCCCCGTCGACTCGTGGGGGTGTGTGTGGGGGGAAATGCGCCTCAACCGCGGTGGCCGAATGCCCCACGCCGCGACCACACCATATTAAGGCCGGCCGCAGCGCCGCGGTGCCACGTAGCACGGGGGAGGTCATCCAATTCCCTGATCGCCGGAAACCGTGAGAATTAATCCCGATAAGGGTCTCTCGGATAAAAACCGGTCGGCCAGGCAACCTCCCCTCGGAGCTCTATGGGGGGGGGGGGAAATGAGTGCGGGTGTGTTCATGTGAGGTGAGGTGAGGGGGACGCGGGGTCGGCTCCGTTGCTTGGTGGTGGCGAGGTCGGGGATTTGGTGCCTGCCGAACGGCTTCGCGGCGGCGGCATCACACCTGACCTGGCCACACGATCGTTTGTGCCGCCGCCAAGGAAAAAGACTTAGCTACCGAAATTGACGGGGATAATAGCACGCCCCTCGCACCCTTTTTAACTTGAAGGGGTTTTCGGTAACGCAGCAGAATGAGCATTTGCGTGCCCGACGGGACCTCAACCGTAGCAGTGACCACGGCAGTAACTGTGTTACCTGGTGGCGTACTGGCCTGCAGGGAAGGCAGGAACGACATCCTACGACCCCCCGGCATTTCCAAACAATCCAGGTCGACCCGTATTTTCAGCGGCATCCGGCGCAAGAAATCAGTACCAAGCAAGCATGGGACAGCTAGCGAGCGAGAGATCAACACGGGTCCCGCAGCGGTAATATTCCCAATAGCGATACTCACATCAACCTGACCGCAGATACCCATGCTACCCCCATTTGCGGCTACACACGCATCATTAACCAGACGTATCTGCGACGTGGGAATGGACAACAGATGAAAGATAACATCTGAAATGATGGTGGCAGATGCGCCAGTGTCCACCAAAATACGGACGTCGACACCCTCGATGGTACCCCGTACCGTCGATGAGCCGCACTTACTCAAGGTAGTGTTCTTGTCGAACGTGAGTTGTTTTGATTACACTGAGTCAGTGGCGGCTCCTGCAAAATCTCTCAGGGGGGGCAAATGTCTGGATGATTGATAAGGATAAGGTCCACCCATGCAATGGATAAATTAACAGCTTAAGCATGTAAAGGCAACTTCATTTCTTTAATATTAATGAAAAATAAAGTGACTCTTACAATACATCTTGTTTGTTTCTATACTCACTATTAATACAATCCACTCAAGTTTCTTTTATTAAAGATTCCACTAGGTGGCGACAAATTATATTGTTGGGTGAAACGTGCTTACGTATGATGACGTAAGCACGTTAGTGCGAGCCCTCCCGGAAGTCATAGAGAATGCATTGCAGCGCCCCCCGGTCGAAAAAAAACACCTTTGAATGTAAGTCTATGGGGCCACTCGGGGCGATTCTCAGCCGTAGTGAAATCGCCCAAAAAGAGGCGGTACTCCACAGAACGTGACATGACGCTGATTGGACTATATCCAGAGGCACAGTGACGGCTAGCGTGACTCTGTGGTTGAATGACATTGGTCGTGCGTCGCCCAATCGCCCTAATGAAGAAACCGCCCCTTCACTGAGTATAAACTCACGATAATTATAATGAATTATAACAAAACACGTATTTTTTCATCGCAAGGTTTCCATTATGAAGAGCCATAGCTCCATCGGACTCACGAGCTGATGGAACGCGCCAGCACCAATGGATGTCAACTGCTTCGGGTCCAGACCTCAGTGAGCCAGTGTTGGCTACACTCAGAGGTGCATAAGCATACATAATAAAACTAAATAAATTTTAAAAAATGAAAATAACTAAATTAAATCACGACGTTTCGGAGGCAACACAAGCTTCCGTCTTCAGGTGGAACTGTTACAGCCAAAATCGCTGTAGTAAGTGAAGAGAGCTAATAGAGATACGCGACTTTATAGGGTAAGAGGGGGGAGGAGCCAAGGCCATTCACCTCGCCTCCCATTGGAACCTAGGTGAACGGTGGCCCCTCCCACACTTCCCGCAGACCAGGCTCCACCCCCCAATACCCCGGGCCGCGTGATTGGACCAGAGGCCAGCAACAACCCCATTTACGCTCACATTACACAAGTAAAACGATCCGATGAGAGCAGGTTGCAGTGTTTTTGTAATGCTGAACGTCACAATGAAATTTCGATTTAAAGCTTTCGTGACTGCAGAGATTCATCTTCTTGGTTCTTTCGGTAAAGTCACGTAGAAGAGAAGTAATAAAATAATAAAAATAAAACATAATAAAATAAAATAATTCTCACGACGTTTCGGCTACAACGCAAGCAGCCGTCTTCAGGTGAAGAATGAGACACTACCAAGCTAGGAGCTTATATTTAAGCTGGGTTGGAGGTGGAAGAGCAACTTAACAAAAAGAATGTGCATATGAAGAGGAATTTAGCATATTCATGGGAAATGCGTAGGAGGTGGGTTGGGGGGTTTCATAGTCATATTATGCCCATGCATTATGCAGGATCAACAGCACCAAGGGGGGGTGCAGGGAGTAGCATTAACAAAGGAAAGGAATGTTAATAGTATGTAGCTGCAGTTACTAAACAACCACGTAGAAAACTAAAGTATAAACTACGTAAAAAAACTAAAGTATAAACTGCATAGCACCATCAGTATACTTACTATACTCTACAATAAGCTGAGTTACTAACAGCAAGTAATACATTACAATTCTACGTCGTAAAAATTATATAATATGCTTCCATCTAAACTTTATTCTCTTGCATCCCACGAGCATACACCGTACTATATACTGCCATAGATAAACCCAACCTTAAATTATATACTGTATTGCTATAAACCACCTTATACATTTTAATATAACACTATGTATTATTCTACTCACCCTAATGTGTATCACACTGCTATATGTTTACTATACAATTACGATACTATATATTACTTTGTACATTGTATTAAGCATATAAATGTTATACTATTTGTTATTATACGCTGTACCATTGACCGTCGTGTCAATGGGTGAGTCGTGGTGGGAAAACTTGCAGCGGAGCAAAGAATCCATTCCCTGCGGAGAATACAATGCCAGTGAGTGTAACGCGGTCTGAACGGTGAACGGTGACTTTCAGACCGCGTTCCACTCACTGGCATTGTATTCTCCGCAGAGAATGGATTCTTTGCTCCGCTGCAAGTTTTCCCTCCACGACTCACCCATTGACACGACGGTCAATGGTACAGCGTATAATAACAAATAGTATAACATTTATATGCTTAATACAATGTACAAAGTAATATATAGTATCGTAATTGTATAGTAAACATATAGCAGTGTGATACACATTAGGGTGAGTAGAATAATACATAGTGTTATATTAAAATGTATAAGGTATAGGGTGGTTTATAGCAATACAGTATATAATTTAATGTTGGGTTTATCTATGGCAGTATATAGTACGGTGTATGCTCGTGTGATGTAAGAGAATAAAGTTTAGATGGAAGCATATTATATAATTTTTACGACGTAGAATTGTAATGTATTACTTGCTGTTAGTAACTCAGCTTATTGTAGAGTATAGTAAGTATACTGATGGTGCTATGCAGTTTATACTTTAGTTTTTTTTAAATGTATTTTATACTTTAGTTTTCTACGTGGTTGTTTAGTAACTGCAGCTACATACTATTAACATTCCTTTCCTTTGTTAATGCTACTCCCTGCACCCCCCCTTGGTGATGTTGATCCTGCATAATGCATGGGCATAATATGACTATGAAACCCCCCCACCCACCTCCTACGCATTTTCCATGAATATGCTAAATTCCTCTTCATATGCACATGCTTTTTGTTAAGGCGCTCTTTCACCTCCAACCCAGCTTAAATATAAGCTCCTAGCTTGGTAGTGTCTCATTCTTCACCTGAAGACGGCTGCTTGCGTTGTAGCCGAAACGTCGTGAGAATTATTTTATTTTATTATGTTTTATTTTTATTATTTTATTACTTCCCTTCTACGTCACAATGCAAATTAACATTCCAATGCGGCAACAGAAGAGGGTGTTTGACCAGAGTAAACCACCTCCATGGCAGATGGATACGGCTTGCAGTGGATTGATCATGGATCTTGATGAGTATATATCTACGTATTGATGAATATACGTTTCATACGAAGTAGATAAGCGCCTATTGTAATGTATATCTCTGTTCTCAAGGGAGAGCTGGTAAATACATTCATTAATGATCCAATAGATTTACAAATACAGTAAAACCTTGGATTGCGAGGATAATTCGTTCCAGAAACGTGCTCGTATTACAAAGCACTCGTATATGAAAGCGAATGTCCCCATAAGAAATAATGGAATCACAGATGATTCGTTTCACAACCCAAAAATACTGTATTCATATAAAAATGATTATTACAAAATACATTTTTACATTTTTCTTATTTAAATTTAATATAAAGTAATCAAATTTATTAATTACATTTAATCGTGGCGGGTGTGAGGGATATGAGAGGAGAAATGGGTTATTGTGTAGGACGACTGTCACTTGCAGTACAGTTACTAAAGAACAGTCGCTATACTTGGAAACAAAATTAAAAATGCTTTACGCACACACACGTGGTCACAACACTATAGTAAACAGTATAAACTCGCACGGATGTTGACTATACGAGTGAGGCACGCCGACTGAGACCGAGCATGGGAGACCATTACCCACAATCCCGCAGCGAGAGAGAGAGAATAACCATTGGCTCAGTAGTGATCACGTGACGCTCGGCAGACAAAACGTATACTGTACGTACTACAGTAGTACTCGTATTGCAAGACATCGCTCGTTTATCAAATTAATGTTTATTTTAAAAAATTTGCTCATCTTTCAAAACACTCGCAGACCAAATTACTCGCAATCCAAGGTTTTACTGTAATTGAACTAGAGACGCAAATTAAAGCAAATTTAAACACATATCCTAAGCGATTGGTGTTAACAGGGTATATATGTTCAAATTATGCACTCTTAAAAGTATTTCGGTAAAACTTTTTGACGGATATATTCAGGAAGAGGCAACTCGTGTAAATGTTGGACCAAACGCGACGCCGCTCGCGTGCAAGGCGAGGCCGTTGTGAGCCGCCTCTAAACCGTTGCCCGTCCCACGCAGTGTTCGTGCTCAGGGACAACTGTGGGCTGTGCAGGGACAGGCCTCGCGTCTGTGCCTGCAGGAATCCCCACCACCACGCAGATTCTGAATTTGTACATCAATCAGATCACGAAGCTCGAGCCCGGGGTGTTTGACAGTCTGACGGCACAGGTGGAGACACGAGAGCCTGAGGCTACTACTAAAGTCACTAATAGTGAATCATTACGTAGAATAGATATACAAGATGCAAAAACAATTCGTTTTACGAAATAGTTGTGGCTTTATGAAGTAAATTGTCAAACGGTGAACTGAGATCGCTTTAGCTTTCTTATCTCTATCGTTGGAAATGGAGATCGCTCCACTCTATGAATCTCAAAGAATTTGAATCAAGGTCAATGCAACGCCTGAAGATTTATGTCAAATATGTCGATCGAAGGAAGGGAATTCGCTTTAGCAAACATATGTATGGAAGTGAACGCATGTTGCTATGATTGTGGAAGATATTGGTTCAACAGACATATCCCTGCGACAGTGAATTGAGGTCGCGTCTTCAGGTAGCACCATCACCGGGCGAAGTTAACGTCGCGGCCAGGACGATCATCTGCGAGGCTCTTGCTTTTGTAACGACCACGCGCTGGTTGTGAAAGCGAATTAAACCCCCAGATGATCGCAGCGTGTTCAGTAAGGGTATGCAGCTCGTTGTGAATTGAGATCACGGTCCGCCCATTGTTTGCTGATACCGCATTGGCAGTGGTGAAAAGGCACAATTAGCAAGAGAAGTCGACACACTCGTAGATAATCCTTAAGAGATGAGGAGAAGTGAGGAGACATCGGGAGAAGAATTGAGTTGATGGGCTCAGCACAGTCGCCAATGAGTGCACACACAAACAACCCCGTAAATTTTAATCCAATCTAATCATGTTACACTTGAGATTACACTTGATGTGGCTCCTTCTCGCTTGAATAACTGCATCTGTTCTTTGATTTGCACGCGAGTAACCCACTTGCCAGGGCTTGTGGGAATGTGCGCCACTGAGTGAAAATAAGAGGCTTAAAGATGTTAATTGACGTCCTCTCGATGGCTATTCTCTGGCACAAGGTGGTGCACTGTTCATTGTACCAGTTTCATCGTTAATATTACCGGTCAGTAACATGACATGAATATAGCTGAAGTACAAATGACTCACTTGGGTTTGGACTTAAACCAATTGAAGAGCATTGCAGGGAGATTATTTAGCTATTTTCATTGTGTTTAATATAAATAGATGTGTGTGTGTGTGCACCTAGCTTGGCACAAGCACTGCTTCGGTTGTAGCGGGTTTGACCGAATGGCTCTGCTGAAGTGGTGATGATCATCACTCGCTTCTGATGTTCGCCGTGGCTGACGATAACATCCAGGTCACCGTGTTCAGAACGCAGTACGCTAACCACTGGGCCCACTACTCCTCGCCTTATCTCTCACTTTAGCAATTTAAAAAAATCACAACGTTCTACATATGTTCATAATGAAACGATTGTGTAGGCTACTTTATCATTCATCACCACGAGAGGCTGAGAGAGGCGAGGAAGCTGATGGAGAGGCGAGGAGGCTGAGCGCTCAGCGCAGGGCACAGTCCCAGGGGTTGTCGTACAGCCAGATGTGAGTGAGGCTCTTGAGGTTGTCAAAGGCGCCCCTGGGAATGCTCTTCAGCTGGCTAATGCGCGATTGCTTCGGACTGAATTCTGTTCACACCGCAATGCAAGTCACTCGTGCACAGCTTCACGTGAGATGGCATCTGCCCTCACTCAGCAGAGCGTGGAATCAATCAGTTGAGCAGTAGACACAACAGACATCGGTGCGGCTTGCGATCGGTTGTATCAGTGCCAGGAACGGCCTTTGCTTCATCGCTGCCACCGGGATAGAGACGACGCTCGGCACGAGTAGCGTTCGGTTTATAAAGCTACCGCGTAATTGACATCCACAGTCATCGTTACTATGATGAGTCGTCACGGTGCCCTCTTGTGCTACGAGTTAGTATGCAGTAGGCCTCGGCAAGGTAAGGTAATTTACCCTTTTTACCGGGTAAAAAGGTGAAGGGTAAAGGTGTCGACATACCAAGGGGTAAGGTAAAGAGTAGGGTAACGGTAGCTCGGAAGAATTACCCGGCAGGGTAAAGGTAGCGCGAAGTATTACCCGGTAAATACGGTACCTTGTTTACCGCTAAAAGCTCCGTGGTGCAGTCCGTGGCCTCCATTTAACAAGTAATATTAAAAAAAACTTTTTTTAAAACACGCTTATATTATTGACATCCACAGTTTAACAAACTCACCCGGCTTAAGCATTTAGGTCTGGACCAAAATCAACTGAAGAGCATCCCGCAAGGGTGTTTGATCGTCTGGGGAATCTGCAGCAGCTTTGGCTGCGCAACAACCAGCTGAAAATCGTTTCCAGGGGCTCGTTTAACAAACCGTTCCAGTTCATGAACCTACCACGTTAAATTTCGATTTAAAGCTTTCGTGACTGCAGGGATTCATCTTCTTGGTTCTTTCGGTAAAGTCACGTAGATCCGTCTAGGCGACGGACCTGAAACCTGGTTTTCACCTGAGGACGGCTGCTTGCGTTGTGGCCGAAACGTCGTGAGAATTATTTTATTATGTTTTATTTTTATTATTTTATTACTTCCCTTCTACGTGACTTTACCGAAAGAACCAAGAAGAACCTACCACGTTATTGACATCAACAGTCATCGTCACCATCATCATTATGTTGTCCTTCTGTGCTACGAGTTAGTCTGCAGTGTCACTGAGCAGTGAATTGACCGTCTACTTTAGTGCAGGAATGGATATCACATGGGTGATTCGTGGGAATTATTTTAGTTGATATTGAGCATTCACAGAAATTCTCACGTGCTGTGCAATGAGTTTCTGTAAATGCTCAATATCAGCTCTCATTATTCACACTATTCACTCATTATTAATCCTTAACAATGTATTAAGAATTTGATTTTTAGGTATTTTTGAAGGACTGTGTATTGTCTTGGTCTGATATGGGACTGTTTTTGCTGTTGTTTTAATGCCTTTCTGAAGCTTTGGAATTTATGCAATTTGAATTTACGTACTGTATTTATTAAAGGGGTGACACAGTGGTGAGATGTTATCGTCCACGCCTGGTATGCAAGAGGTCGGGGGTTCGATCCCGATCCCGACTTTGACTTCTATATATTTGGAGTTCGCATGTTCTTCGGGTGGTCGCATATATTTTTTTCTCCTGGCCCTCCGGTTTTCCCTCCACATTGAGAAATATGAAGAATATTTAAGTTATTTTAGTGCTATAAATATCCAAAATGATAGGCCATTTGTTTCCAAGTCGCTTTTGAAAACATAATTTAATACCTCAGTGGGTTTTGCCTGGTATGGTGTGGATGGTTTAATTTAATTAGCATGTGTTTGGGTGATTTGTTTACATTTCTTATATTTTGCACTACTATCAGATTTCTGGACTGATTATTGTAACGTTCTAACCCACCCCTACTGGACATATGTGAAAAATAGCTTCATAGCTCATCGGATTCCTCCAGTATAAATACATATTCAGATTCTGATTAAATATTCACTAATGCACCCCAAAATTGACCAACTAAGAGTTATATAATTATCTCACTTTTATTGAATAACGAAATGAAATACATCGAGCTGGAATTGGACTGAACATTGACAAATAACTCTAAACATTCGTCAATAGCACTGCCTTAATGCGATAAATATATGATAGAAAACATTTACGTCATATGAAGAAGGACGATTTTCTGAAATGTTACAAAATATAAATACATCCCATTACGGCAATGTGTTTGTGTTATGGTGAGTTTGTTTTATCTGTGCTTCTGCACCACTGGCTGCCAACGCTCTATCATGCTCGCCTCACTCCACAGTGACCCTGCAGGCTAACAAGAGCACACGTAAATGTACGTGCGTGCAACGTCGCGTTTCATATATTTTTTTACTTGAAGACAGTGTCATTGGAGAATTTGTAAAGTTGTTTACGGATATTCAGGCATGATTCAGCTCTGCGTATTTCATTTTGTCATTCCCTTAGTCTGTTGAGACTAAAATTAGATCATTAACGCACTCTTCATTGTTCAACATTGGTCAGAGACACCCATTTATCCCCGACCAGCGTGGTGAAATATGGTGAAATACACCCCATGACTGGAACGGCATGGGAAGGCCTTAATTCAGTAATGATTTTGAAAAAAGACTTTGAATAATTCATTTTATAATTGTTTGCGCAACGCCACTCCGCTCACATATTTGATGGATGAATACAATGTAGCCATTGGTCTTTGAAGTCGTATTTACAGTCACTCTGCTAGAGCCGTCGCACAACAGTAGAGAGCGAGTGTCTGAGGTTCCTGTGCCGTAAGGAACTTGCGTCTCTCCCCGCTGGGGTATTTGATCACTTGGTGAATCTGCACCGCCTGTATCTGAATCAGAACCAGCTGAAAAGCATTCCCAGGGGCGCGTGTGACAAACGTAGCCAGCACTGCAAGCAACGGTCGCTGCGTTGTCGATGGACAAGAGGATATAGATGACGCTCGACACGAGTAGAGTTCAGTTTATAAACCTACATCCTTCGAGTGTCTACCAGTAAGCCTACCTTATAGCCTTTACCAGTAACCCTGCCTTACAGCCTCTATCAGTAAGATTGCCTTATAGTTTCAACTAACAACCCTGGCCCATAGTTTATTTCAGTAAGTGTCTTACAATATATCTGTAAGCATTCTCTATTCTCTTTGAGTAATCCAAAACCTTATGAAGTCTCCAAACGCAATTCTAATCTAAAAGTAAGCCTGTCAACTGTGTATATGGCCTAGATAATCAGCCGTTGTCTTTCATTGTCATTCGCCAGTGTCTATTCACTGCTGGATGTAGATAATATAGCATATTTAAAGTGCCTCAAAGGTAAGTTCTCATCGTGGAACTGCTCCTGTACTGCTAATAAAGTTAGAATTAAATCCACGTTCGTCTTCTCTCTCCTGAGCTCTCTGCCCAAAACAATTCCCTGGCACAAGCTCTCCCCGCCGGGGTGTTTGACCACTTAGCGAATCTGCAGCATCTGTATCTGGGGGATAACCAGCTGTCGGCTTTACCCGTTGGGGTATTTGACAAACTGACCCAGCTCACTGATCTGGGTCTGAACGGCAATCAACTGAAGAGCGTCCCCAGGGGCTGACTCTGCTCCCGCACTCTAAGCAGATCATGGTCTTGAACATCAATGCTGATGTACCTGCACTACGCCGATGAAGTTACTGCACTCTGCACTTGTTTTAATTGCTTCAGCATATAGTTGTCTGACAATATGGAACCAATTCACACATTTGTCTTTCATATTGCACCGAAGATTGACTGCCATTGCAAAACATCTATTTACAAGATCTATTATCTTGTCTGGTAAACCCTAGGTGGTGAGAATAAACTACCCGTGCACACGGTCGAAAGCCTTTTTTGCCAAAATTATTTTAATGAAACAAACGATGCAAGTACACACAGAGGGCATGTATGGAATTGACAGCAGTATAGATACAATGCGAAGTACAATTATTGTTACCAACTTTTTATATTTTGAACCACCTGTCTATGCCATGTGTTTCATTAAACCCTACATCAATTTAACACGTAGGCTTTCGCGACCAATATTATTCATTATATAGGTTTTTGGGTCAGATCGCGTTATTTATAAATGTGTCGTAACCCTCCACCACCCGACACGGCCAAACAGTAAAACATGTGTCACGTTTTTCAAAGGACAAAATAATTCACTTCTTTAGCCCACCGGTGTCTACTTCCGTAACTCGGATAACCCTCTAGGGCAGGGGTCGGCAACCAAAATAACAAGAAGAGCCATTTCTTTCCAATTCGGTACAAAATTCAGTATTTCAAGAGCCGCAATGCATCTGAGTACATACTGTACATACGTACATATCGTCAAGAAGCAGCCCGTAAAGAGCCGCATGCGGCTCCGGAGCCGTAGGTTGCCGACTCCTGCTGTAGGGTATTGACATGGGTGGAGGTGGGGCGGGAAATAAAATTGAGGGGGTGGGGGGAGCTCGAAAGCCCTTTAACAAACAGAAGTATTTAAACAATATTCGTGTTTCTCACGCAGTAACTTTTTATGGTTGGATAAAGTTAATCCATCTTCTCTGTCGCTTCATATTTCTTATCGATACCTCATGGCGAGCAGTATCCACGGATTGACACTTGTAATGGTGGGAGAAAAAATGGAGTCCTGAGAAAGAGTCCGAATATTTTTCAACGCACTCCAAATTGATCAACTTCACCTGTACATGTTACCAGTTGGATCTCGATCTGATCTCAATAATAGCCCAAAGTTGGATATTCTGCTGCGTTTTCAAGTTGCGTCCCTCCAACAATTATTTAATTTTGATTATCACACTTGTTGTACAGTACGTTGGTGTTTAGTTTACTAAATATGTACATACATGAAACTATAGTCTTGAATATGAATCATCTAACAACCGACAATGATGCGGTTTACAATGAAATTTTTGAGGCTATTCATTGTATAATATCATTTGTAACACGCTTTGTTTGCCAGATAGTTGTTTCTCTTTTCGACGTTTTAGCAAGAGCAACAAGGAGACTAAGTAAAACGATCCGATGAGAGCAAGTTGCAGTGTTTTTGTAATGCTGAACGTCACAATGAAAATTAACATTCCAATGCGGCGATAGAAGAGAGTGTTTGACCAGGTAAACCACATCCATGTCAAGTGGATACGGCTTGCAGCGGATTGATCATGGATCTTGATGAGTATATATCTACGTATTGATGAATATACTTTTCATACGAAGTAGATAAGAGCTTTTTGTAATGTATATCTCTATTCCCAAGGGATAGCTGGTAAATACATTAATTAATGATCCAATAGATTTACAAATAATTTAACTAGAGACGCAAATTCAAACCAAATTTAAACACATATCCTAAACGATCGGTGTTAACAGGGTATATACAGTATGTTCAAATTATGCACTCTAAAAAGTATTTCGGTTAAACTTTTTGACGGATATATTCAGGAAGAGGCAACTCGTGTAAATGTTGGACCACACACGCCACACCGCTCGCGTAGAAGGCGAGGCCGTTGTGAGCCGCCTCTAAACCGTCGCCCGTCCCTCGCAGTGTTCGTGCTCAGGGACACAAGTGAACTGTGACAGTAGAAGCCTCGCGTCTGTGCCTGCCGGAATCCCCACCAATGTGCAGATTCTGACTTTCTTCAACAATCAGATCACCAAGCTCGAGCCCGGGGTGTTTGACAGTGTGAAAATACAGGTGGAGACGCGAGAACCTGAGGCTACTACTAAAGTCGCTGTAATAGTGAATCATTACGTAGAATAGATATACAAGATGCAAAAACAATGTTTTCGCGGAATTCGTGTTACGAAATAGTTGTGGCTTTATAAAGTGAATTGTCAAAAGATGAACTGAAATCGCTTTAGCTTTCTTGTCTCTATCCTTGGGACTGGAGATCGATCCACTATATGAATTTCAAAGAATGTGAATCAAGGTCAATTCAACGCCTGAAGATTTATGTCAAATATGTCGATCGAAGTGAAATTAATTCGCTTTAGCAAACATACGTATGGAAGTGAACGCATGTTGCTATGATCGTGGATAGATATTGGTTCAACAGACATATCCCTACGACAGTGAATTGAGGTCGCTTCTTTAGGTGGCACCATTACCGGGCGAAGTTAACGTCGCGGCCAGGACGATCATCTGCGAGGCTCTTGCTTTTGTAACGACCACGCGCTGGTTGTGAAAGCGAATTCAACCCCCAGATGATCGCAGCGTGTTCGGCAAGGGTCTGCAGCTCGTTGTGAATTGAGATCACGGTCCGCCCATTGTTTGCTGATACCGCATTGGCAGTGGTGAAAAGGCACAATTAGCAAGAGAAGTCGACACACACGTAGATAATCCTTAAGAGATGAGGAGAAGTGAGGAGACATCGGGATAAGGATTGAGCTGATGGGCTCAGCACAGTCACCAATGAGTGCACACACAAACAACCCCGTAAATTTTAATCCAATCTAATCATGTTACACTTGAGATTCCACTTGATGTGGCTCCTTCTCGCTTGAATAACTGCATCTGTTCTTTGATTTGCACGCGAGTAACCCACTTGGCAGGGCTTGTGGGAATGTGCGCCACTGAGTGAGAATAAGAGGCTTAAAGATGTTAATTGACGTCCTTTCCAGGGCTTTTCTCAAGCACAAGGTGGTGCACTGTTCATTGTACCAGTTTCAACGTAAATATTACCGGACAGTAACATGACATGAATATAGCTGAAGTACAATTGTTTAATGGGGATCGGGAGTGTAGCGGTTAGCGCACTGCACGACAAACACGACGACCCGATGTGGATTCCCACTCACAGCCAACACCAGCGACGATTATCTGAATAAATCCTGTACCTCCCCGAGGTCAACTAAACCCCCAAATGACTCACTTGGGTTTGGACTTAAACCAATTGAAGAGCATTGCAGGGAGATTATTTAGCTTTTTTCATTGTGTTTTATATAAATAGATGTGTGTATGCACCTAGCCTGGCACAAGCACTGCTTCGGTTGTAGCGGGTTTGACCGAATGGCTCTGCTGAAGTGGTGATGATCATTACTCGCTTCTGATGTTCGCCGTGGCTGACGATAAAATCCAGGTCACCGTGTTCAGAGCGCAGTACGCTAACCACTGGGCCCACTACTCATCGCCTTATCTCTCACTTTAGCAATTTAAAAAAATCACAACGTTCTACATATGTTCATAATGAAACGATTGTGTAGGCTACTTTATCATTCATCACCACGAGAGGTTGAGAGAGGCGAGGAAGCTGATGGAGAGGCGAGGAGGCTGAGCGCTCAGCTCAGGGCACAGTCCCAGGGGTTGTCGTGCAGCCAGATGTGAGTGAGGCTCTTGAGGTTGTCAAAGGCGCCCCTGGGAATGCTCTTCAGCTGACTAATGCGCGATTGCTTCGGACTGAATTGTGTTCACACCGCAATGCAAGTAACTCGTGCACAGCTTCACGTGAGATGGCATCTGCCATCACTCAGCAGAGCGTGGAATCAATCAGTTGAGCAGTAGACACAACGGACATCGGTGCGGCTTGCAATCGGTTGTATCAGTGATGGTTCATAACAGTGATGATACAGCCAAGGATGACTGTCACGGAATCCTTCTCGTTTAAAACACAATCCCTCTTTCTCTCAGGCACGCGTTGTATCTCCTGTGCTGATGCTTACTCACCGTGCCAGGTACTCACTTAAGGCTGAGTAAACAGAGGGGAGGCCCATGCCGGGTTCATTTATTCTAGACTGATGGTAGCCAGTCATGAATCGACATTAAATGTACTGGTTCCCGGCATAGGAGTGTGGAATTTCCATAAACCGCCTTGCAGACTACAGTGCCAAAATATTGCAATAACAGTAAAGATGAGGTTCCAACCTTGTCACCCAATATCAGTGTAACGATCACCACATTTGAAATCAGAGCAGCAGTGGGTAGACGAAGGGCTTTGAATTATTCATTTGATGTTTCGAACAACACCAATCCGCTCACAAGCTTGATCGGTGAGTAAAATGCAACCAACGCTGTTTGTAGTCGTATTTACATTCACTCTGCTCGAGTCTCCATGAAACAGTGGACAGCGAGTGTTTGAGGTTTCTGCGCAATGAGGAACTCGCGTCTCTCCCCGCTGGGCTGTTTGACCGTCTGACTCAACTGACAAAACTGGAACTGCAAATCAACCAGCTGAAGAGCATTCCCACGGGCGCACTTTATCCTCATGGTGGTACACCGGGGTACCAAACAATACAAAATGGCCGAGGCAATTAAACATTTTATTTCCGGGACACTATTTTTGTCGGGGAGTGGAGGGTGGGGGAGTAGAGTGAATCGTTACACCCCTGAGGATAGCGATTTTGTTCGGGTGTACCGTGGGCTACCGTGTTGCAGGAGTGTCGCTAAATGTCCCTTTGAACGATGAGTGAGGCTCGCTGCCTGTTTTCCATAAACTGTGCGTGTGACACGGAAAAAAGGGATAGTTTCGTCTGTCCAATTTATTTCAAGGTCGTAGCGCCATATGATGAGACGAATAAGCCATTTTGAAGTCTCAAAGTAGAATTGTTTTTATTATTTTTTGCAGGATGTCTCACAAACTCGTGGTTCAACTCTGCCATGCACCCTGCGATGAGTTTTTCCCATGAAAGTCAAACCGATGTTTAAGCTTTCAATTTTGACAAACTGGGCCGGCACTGCCAGGAACGGTCTCTGCTTCATCGCTGGCACCGGGATAGAGACGACGCTCGGCACGAGTAGCGTTAGGTTTATAAAGCTACCGCGTTATTGACATTCACAGTCATCGTCACTATCATGAGTCGTCACGGTGCCCTCTTGCGCAACGAGTTAGTATGCAGTGTCACTGAGCAGTGAGGTGAGCGTCTGTCTTCGTGCATTAGTGGACATTGCATGGAGTGAATTGTGTGAATAATTAGAGGTGGTTTTGAGCGTTTATCGAAACTCACGCGTGCTGTGCGGGGTTCGTTAAGGCAGCAGCAACAAGATAACATTTAAAAAATCACCACAACATCCACACAACGCAACACAACAAAAACAACGACGTGACAAAACAAGCACACAACACCACAGCACATCAGAACAAGAGCAACCACACAAAACAACAACCACCCAAACAGGACCAACAACGCAAAACTTTACTCAAAAAGGACTTGGCTCCACATCCCATTGTAGTAGTATCCTACTGAAGACAGAATCTGGGGACTCCCAGTTGATCGCTGAGAACAAATCGCAGATCAGCAGCCTCCGCCTCTTGCTGTAAAGCAGCCTCTACAAGAGAGCGTCGCTCTTCACACGGCAGTGGAGTCCAACACGGGTCACTAGGTCGCGTAAGCGGCGTCGTGTTCACCTCACATCTCGGCACCTCGCTCCATGCCGAGCCCACTGTCTGTGCGGTGCAGTACAGCGATCCGCACGGTTAACTTTCGATTTAAAGCTTTCGTGACTGCAGGGATTCATCTTCTTGGTTCTTTCGGTAAAGTCACGTAGAAGGGAAATAATAAATTAATTAAAATAAAACAAAATAATTATCACGACGTTTCGTTATTATGTTTTATTATTATTTTATTATTTCCCTTCTACGTGACTTTACCGAAAGAACCAAGAAGACGATTCCCTGCAGTCACGAAAGCTTTAAATCGAAATTCATAACAAGGTGTTATTTGCTAAAACATTGTTTCCGTAATCAAGGTTTTAGCATCACCTGAAATGAGACTAAAACAATGCAAATAAAACAATACAAACGAGAGCAGGTTGGAGTGCCTATGTAAATCTGAACTTCACAATGAAACGTAACATTCCAATGTGTCTACAACTAGACATGTTGATCCGTGTGAACCACCTCCAATAGCAGATGGTTCAGAAGCACATAAGAAGTGCGCACAGAAGCACTCCGAGTTACATGCTTGGAATGACATTGAGAGACAGAAAAACACTTGAATCAGAGAATATACACTTTAGCAAGTTACATCAAACAGATAAAAGTAAGCAGGCTTGGCCAGGCTCCGGAACGAGAAGGGATGATGGAATAATCCACTATGGCCAATGCACATTGACCATGGTCGATAACAATTGCTAGGTGGCAGGCAAGGGAGGAAACGCGCCCTAAAGAACGTCCACCACGGAGATGGAGTAATGACAGCGGCTCGTCTGCAGGTGCGAAGTGGATTAAAACATCGCATGGTCGTGACTACGGATTGCAGAGACCTTCATCCAGTAGTGAGATGATCATGGCGAGCATATTTTCAAGGGATACATAAATTAATAATTACACTTATGATCCAAACCAATTACATTAATTAAAATAAAGAAGCAAATAGATATAACAACACAACTCCGAAACAATACATTAAGACAAGTGATTTCTAAATGTACTAAGCACTATGAATGTTTTGTGAAGAAGGTTTTGCAGGGACATCTTCAGTAAGAGGCAACTCGTGTAAATGTTGGGGCACACGTGACGCCGCTCGCGTGCAAGGGGAGGCCGTTGTGAGCCGCCTCCAAACCGTCGCCCGTCCCTCGCAGTGTTCGTGCTCAGGGACAACTGTGGACTGCCAGAGCAGAAGCCTCGCGTCTGTGCCTGCGGGAATCCCCACCACCACGCAGATTCTGTATTTGTTCAGCAATCAGATCAAATAATTACAACAAAAAAGATCCCCCATATAGTCTCATCAACCTTTTGGGGCAAATGATGTGAGCGAGCACCTATGAAGACCAGCACGGTAGACGAGGGGGTGGTCAGATAGCAAAACAACAACTACCCAAACAGCACCAACAACTCAAACGTTTACTCAAACAGGACTTGGCCACACATCCCATTGTAGTAGCATCCGACTGAAGACAGAATCTGGAGACTCCCATGGACAGGCGAATGCCGGAATTAATTCTACTGATCGAAACACCCCAGCGGGGAGAGCTGTGAGTTGATCGCTGAGTACAAATCGCAGGTCAGCAGCCTTCGCTTATTGCTGTAGAGCAGCCTCTACAAGAGAGCGTCGCTCTTCACACGGCAGTGGAGTCCAACACGGGTCCCTAGGTCGCGTTAGCGGCGTCGTGTTCACCTCACATCTCGGCACCTCGCTCCATGCCGTGCCCACTGTCTGTGCGGTGCTGTACAACGACCCTCACTTTGTTCAGAGCTCGCCTCGCATTCCCGCTGTAACATTTTTACTCGATCAGTAGTGTAGCGATTAGCGCGCTGCCCTACGAACCTGGCGAACCGGGTTCGATTCCCGATCATGGCCAACACCAGTGACGATTATCTTAACCGGTCCTGGGCCTCCCCTAGGTCGACTCAGCCTCAAATGAGTACCTGGTATTATGTGTAAATATCGTCGTTAGGGAGACAAAGGAGGCCGGGCTTTGTGTTTGCCACCCACCCCCTCGTGTGTCGTGCCTGCCTTCATCGGTGCTCGCTAACAGCACTTGCCGTAACAGTCTGTTAAGGTTATACGGGAATCTTTGTCTTTGTTGTTGTGTGGTTGTTATTTTTGTGTTTGTTGCCGCACTAACATAAACCCGCACAGCACATGCTAGTTTCTGTAAACGATAAATTCCAGCACTAATAAGTTTCAACATTCACTCGTTTAATCTTCACGAATGTTCACTTAAACTGCAGACTAACCTTTAGCACTAAAGGACACCATAACGACGGTGATGATAACGATGACTGTGGATTTCAATAACGCGGTAGCTTTATAAATTTAATGCTACTCGTGTCCGAGCGTCATCTCTATCCCTATTCCCAGCGACAAAGCAGAGACCGTGGCTGGCAGTGCTGGCTCAGCTTGTCAAATGCGCCCCTGGGAACGCCCTTCAGCTGGTTGTTGTACAGAGTCAGTTCAATGAGCTGGGTCAGTTTGTCAAACACCCCAGTGGGGAGAGACGCAAGTTCCTCCCTGCGAAGCAACTTCAAACACTTGCTCTCTGCTGTTTTGGAAGACTCTAGCAGAGTGAATGTTAAAACGACTCCAAAGAGCATTGTTTACTTCTAGATTTGAAGCTTTAGTGACGACGTTTCGGAGGCAACACAAGCTTCTGTCTTCAGGTGGAACCGTCACAGCACGATTGCTGTATCAAGTAAAGAGAAATTCCAAGAGACCCGACCTTGTATATATACTGGTTGAGGGGGGATGAGCCAGAGTAGGCCCCTGGACAGGAGTTTTTTTACAAGGTCGGGTCTCTTAGAATGTCTCTTTACTAGATACAGCAATCGTGCTGTGACGGTTCCACCTGAAGACGGAAGCTTGTGTTGCCTCCGAAACGTCGTTATTTTTTTATATATTTTTTATTTTACTTTTATTAGCATTGTTTACCTTTATTGCACAGCATCAAGCTTGTGAACAGATTAGTGTTGTTAAAAAATATCAAATACATTTTTCAACGTCCCATGTCTATCCACTGCGCAATTAAGCGACCATATTTCACCACTCTGGTGGGGGGGGAGAGTGGGACCCCACACCAATTATAATTATTGAACAACTAAGAGTGGACTACTTTTCTCGCATTAGTTGAATAGACTAAGAAAATTATTCAATGAAATACTGTACAGAGGGCTGGAAATGAAGTGAAAATCCACATATAACGCGAGGCATTCGTCAAAAGCACTGCCTTAGAGGGAAAATAAATATATGAAACGTAGCGGGCACGTGCATATACGAGACATGAAGAAGGGCCATCGCCTGAAATGTCACCCATTATATATTTCCCGTTAGGGCAGCGTGTGTGTGTGTGTTGAGTTTGTTTTGTTATCTGTGCTTGTGGGCCACTGCTTCCCAAGGCGGGATCCACAAATAATTTGTAAAGTTACACGAGGCGTCGTCGAGTCGACTTGGGCTGTGACTACAGCAACACAATCAGACCGAATGAATGCAGCGCCTGACCTAGCTGGTGAGTCTACGGGAGCTTTACCTCGGTGATAACAAATTTACGGAGTTGCCCGCAGGCGTAGGGAAGTTGACGACACTGACTCACTTAGGTCTGGACCTAAACCAGTTGAAGAGCATTGCCTGGAGACTGGGTCGCTCTTCCCATTGTGTGCTGTTCACACGTGGCTTGAGCCGAACTCGGACAAAGCGCTCAGCGTGCTCAATGCCCCGGGTCACCATCGAGGAGTAACAGATTAAGGTGCAGCCCTGCCTGGCTCACGCCATTGATGTCGGAAGGGCCTCCACTGGAGGGAGCTCCAGAGAGCTTCTCTGAAGGGTATTTAGGCGATTCTTCCACGTTTGCCAGACGTCTTGGACAAGGTGGGAGTACCCTCACTTTGCTCCACTAAACGCGACGCACCGATCGACTGTAGTGAACGCGTTTGTATCTCTGGGTGCACAGAAGCAGGAGGATACAAATTAAAACGTCATCATCGTTTCATCAGCTGCGACAAGAGACCAGGCCGGCGACCAATGGTTTAAACATCCACTCTGCTAAGATATACTCCGCAGGAGCAGACTTTGGATTCAATCATCACTAATACCATGATCTACAATAAGCATAAACAGCTACACCCTTGTCATATTCATCATCATCATCCATAGTAAGGTTCATGGCTATTAATAATGATCAACGTACGTAATTGTAACAAAAAACATTAGTGTGTTCTTCAATCTGCTGTTGAAACACAGAATGTCGAAACCGGTGCAAAATGTTGATTGCAACGAATCAATGTTGCTGGAATTAAGCGCTCCTAGAAGGCCGTGTCGCCGCTGGATTAGGCAAAAACAACTTGAATTAGATAGGTTGAGTGAAATACAAATTTGAAAGAGATTCATTGTGTGCTCATATATTTTTTGTTACAAAAGAAAAAATTGATACATTTCAGACGATGGATCGACTTCATATAATAACTCCATCTCGCGTATGTGTGCAGTGAGTGCAAGGCTGGCGCCTCGGCATCCCTGCGACGCATCAGGGCCAGTCCCAGGGGTCACTGTGCAGCCAAATGTATTGCAGCTTCGTGAGGCTGTCGAAGGCGCCCTTGGTAACGGTCGTCAGCTGGTGACATTGGTCGGGTGTCTCCTCGTCCATCGATCCACATTACAAACAGACACACAAACATTATGACTTAAATAAACAACATAGGTGATGAAATCAACTGCGTCCATTTCGTTACCCCCCTCCCACCCCCGTAGTGATTCTTTAAAAATACAGTTTGTTGTACATTTTGTTATCACTCAGACATTCCATAGTGATGCATTCCATTGCCATATTTAGACAATTATGATTACGTAAAATTACGTTTTAGATTTAAGTAAAAAAACGGCTTCCCGCAAGGGGGAAGCCAAAGAGCCGCATTCGGCTCAGGATCCGCAGGCTGCCGACCCCTGACACACACACAATGTATACATGAACGCACGTGTAAGGGGTCATCCATAAATGACGTCACGCAAATTGGGCCGATTTTTGACCCCCCCTTCCCCCCCTCATCACACGGCGTCACAAAAAGTAAGACCCCCCTCAAATATGACGTCACAAAACTCTGCCCCCCCTCCCCCCACAAAACCGTATTTCCATTTTGGAAATAAAACATGCTTCAAATAACTTTAAATTGAAACTATAGTCATTCTACTGCGTATGTAATGTGGCGCTGCAATTTGATGTTGTAGGAGAAAACATGTATTAAAAAGGAGGCGTTGGAAAGCTGAAATTTAGCATAAAATTCACTTGAAAATATTCAACGTCTAACTGGTCGTGAATACGACGTAGAATGGATAGGTCATGGTTCTTGATGATTGCATATACACGTATTGACATGAAAAAAATACGTAGTATGAAGTAGGTGAGAGCCTATCGGAATGTATATCTCTATGCTCATGGGAGAACTCGTGAATACTTTAATAAATGATCCAATAGATTTACGAGTAAGTGAACTGTAGACACAGTGATCAGTATTATACATTACGTTTCAACGAAGCACTTTTAAAAGTAATTGGGATTAAACATTTTGAGGGAAATCTTCAAGAAGAGGCAACTCGTGTAAATGTTGGACCACACGCGACACCGCTCGCGTGCAAGGGGAGGCCATCGTGAGCCGCCTCTTAACGGTCGCCCGTCCCTCGCAGTGTTCGTGCTCAGGGACATCTGTGAACTGCCAGGGCAGAAGCCTCGCGTCTGTGCCTGCGGGAATCCCCACCACCACGCAGAATCTGAATTTGCACGTCAATCAGATCACGAAGCTCGAGCCCGCGGTGTTTGACCGCCTGACGGCACTGTTGGAGACACGAGACATCAAGGCACCTGCTACAATCACATTAACACCTTTCATATTTACACAAAAGATGACGTTACATTGTTTTTTGGACATCGTTTACGTGAATATGTGTGCTTTTAAAAAGGATAATTCTGACAATCTAAATTGAGTTAATTTTACCTGAAAGATGTTTATGATTGTAAATAGATATCGATTCAAATAACGGGGAAGTGTTTTCTTTGGATAACAGATCTTTGTGAACAGGAATTGAGTTTGCTTGAGTTAATACATCTCTGTGAAAGCGAATCAGGGTGTGAGAGGCATCAATGCGAATAGCAGAGCAGCAGGCAAGGGAGATAACGCACCCCGAAGGACATCCACCATGGAGATGGAGTAATGACAGCAGCTCGTGTGCAGGTGCGAGATGGTTCAATACATCGAATGGTCGTGACAATGGTTTGCAGTGGATCTTTTTTTATTACGAAATCTATGTATTTAGAAATTTGATACCAAGTAGGTGAGTGCCTATGGTTAATGGTTTCTGCGCAGTGAAGAACTCGCGTCTTTCCCCGCAAAGATGTTTGACAAACTGACCCAGCTCACTCATCTGGTTCTGGCCACGAACCACCTGAAGAGCATTACCAGGGGCGCGTTTTACAAACGGACCCAGCACTGCCAGGAGCGGTCTCTGCTTTGTCGCTGCGCACTGGGTTAGAGACGACGCTCGGTACGAGTGGCGTTCAGTTTGTAAAGCTACCGGGTTATTGACATTCACAGTCATCGTCATGGTGTCCTCTTGTGCTCCGAGTTAGCCTGCAGTGTCACTGAGCAGTGAGGTGAGCATTTGCCTTCGTGCATCAGTGAATATTGCATGGAGTGAATTGTGTGCACAATTATAGGTGATTTTGAGCGTTTATAGAAGCTCACGCGTGCTGTGCGGGCTTAGTTCGTGCAGCAACAACAATAGAACAACGCAACAACATCACCACTGAAGAACAAGAGCAACTACTCAAAAAACAACTACCCAAACAGCACCAACAACGCAAAACTTTACTCAAACAGGACTTGGCCACAAATCCCATTGTAGCAGCATCCTACTAAAGACTCAGCCTCTTGTCTCGATGTGGCACCCATAGAGAGGCGAATGCCGGAATTATTTCCACTGATCGAAACACCCCAGCAGAAGAGGACACGAGATCATCACTGAGCACGAATAGCAGATCAGCAGCCTCCGCTTCTTGCTGTAGAGCAGCCTCGACAAGAGAGCGTCGCTCTTCACACGGCGGTGGAGTTCAACACGGGTCCCTATGTGTCGTGTATTAGCGGCGTCGTGTGTTTAACCAATATAAGTTTGTCATGTCCAGTGACTTTTATGTTCGAGTAAAGTCAATCAGTCTTCTTTATCACTGCATATTTCTATTTTTCTGATACATACGTCATGACGAGCAGAAGCAACGGATTGACATTTGTACTCGAGGAAAAATGTAACGCTGAGATTAAAGGGTAAAATATATTTCAAACGCACTTTAAATTGAAAGTATTCACTTGTACATGTTACCATTTTATCAGATCGCTATAAGTAGGATATTCTGCTGCGTTTTCAAGTTGCGTCCCTCCAACAATTATTTTATTTGATCATCACTTTTTGTACAGTATGTTGGTGTTTTGTTTACTATATGTGTGCATATTTGAAAATGTTGCTTGATTATGAATAATCTAATAACCTACAATAATGTGGTTTACATTGACATTCTTGAGGCTATTCATTGTATGAATTAAGTTGTAACAAGGTGTTATTTGCTCGATTATAGCAACACCAATAAGGAGAATCAAACAATGCAAATAAAACATTACAAACGAGAGCAGGTTGGAGTGCTTTTGTGAAGCTGAAGTCCACAATGAAACGTAAAATTCCAATGTGCCTACAACTAGACATGCTGATCCGCGTGAACCGACTCCTAGAGCAGATGGTGCAGACGCATGACTGAGAAGTGCGCAGAGAAGCACTGCGAGTTGCATGCTCGGAATGAAATTGCGAGGCAGAGGAACACGTGGACCAGAGACCAAACTCTTGTAAACGACATCAAACTGATGATAAAAGTAAGCTGGCTTGGTCATGATATAGCGCAAGAGGGGGCTGTGGAATAATCCAGGATGGTCAGTGCACATTGACCACGGTCGATAACTATAGCGGAGTGGCAGCCCATGTAGGGAATGAGCCCGGAAGGACGTCCACCATGGAGATGGAGTAATGACAGCAGCTCGTGTGCAGGCGCGAGGTGAATTCATCCATCGCGTGGTCGTGACTACAGCTTGTAATGGATTGATCATGGTTCGTAATGATTACATATACACGTATTGACATGAAAAGAATATGTTATATGAAGTAGGTGAGAGCCTATTGAAATGTATGTCTACATTCATGCGAGAACTCGTAAATACTTTAATCAATGATGCAATAGATTAACTAGTAAGTAAACTATAAACGCAAATACAGTGATCAGTATTCGCGGCGTATATACAGTACGTTTCAACGAAGCACTTTTAAATGTAATTGGGGTAAAACATTTTGAGGGAAATCATCAGGAAGAGGCAACTAACTCGTGTAAATGTTGGACCACACGTGACTCCTCTCGCGTGCAAGGGGAGGCCGTTGTGAGCCGCCTCTAAACGTCGCCCGTCCCTCGCAGTGTTGGTGCCCAGGGGCAGCTGTGAACTGCAATAGCAAAAGCCTCGCGTCTGTGCCTGCGGGAATCCCCAGCAACGCGCAGTCTCTGTCTTTGCAAGTCAATCAGATCACGAAGCTCGAGCCCGGGGTGTTTGACCACCTGACGGCACTGGTGGAGACACGAGTACAAGCACATGAACATCATTCATAGTTACACAAAAGATGACGTTACATTGTTTTTTGGACATAGTTTACGTGAATATTTGTGACTTTGATAAGGATAATTCTGACTATCTAAATGGCGTTGATTTTACCTGACAGCTGTTTATGATTGTAAACAGATATGACTTCAAATAACGGGGAAGTGTTTTCTTTGAATAACAGATCTTTGTGAACAGGAATTAAGTTTGCTTGAGTTAATACATCTCTGTGAAAGCGAATCAGGGTGTGAGAGGCATGAATGCGAATGGATGATGTCCAATGCACATTGACCATTGTCGATAACTATAGCGGAGTAGCAGGCAAGGGAGATAACGTGTCCCGAAGGACGTCCACCATGGAGATGGAGTAATGACAGCAGCTCGTGTGCAGGTGCGAGGTGGATTAATACATCGCATGGCCGTGACTATGTTTTGCAGTGGATCTGTTTTATTACGTAATCTATGTATTGATAAATTTGATACTAAGTGGGTGAGTGCCTATGGTTAATGGTTTCTGCGCAGTGAAGTACTCGCGTCTTTCACCGTGGGGCTGTTTGACAAACTGACCCAGCTCACTCATCTGGCTCTGGCCACCAACCACCTGAAGAGCGTTCTCTGGAGCGCGTTTTACAAACGATGCCAGTGTAATAAAGGACTCTCTCTCAGATGTCGATCTCCGTTGTCCTTTATTGGGTTCGTAGAATCTCGATACCACGGCGTCTCGCTCAGGGCCCGCGTCCCGCTCGACGACCTCTCCACAGCCTCGGCTGCTCCAATATGCAGTCTCCCTGCTGCTCCAATATGCAGTCTCCCTGCTGCTCCGTCAGGCAATCCTTGCAGCACACCGCTGCTCCACTATCTAGCGTCACTGCTGCCCCGTACACAGCTAGCCTCTCACAGCCCCGTTAGCTCTCTCCGTCTGACACCGATGGCTGACGGTGTCGACGTCTCCCACCGCGTGGCGACCGCGCCACTCTCTCCCTCTTGCCCAGCGTGGCCTCCTCGTGTGTCACTCCGTCTCAACTCCCCCTTCCCCATCCGGTTCTCTCACTAAATCCTCTCACCCATGTGACACTAACTCCACCCACTCCCCACGTGACCCAAACTCCGCCCCACCTCAATCCTTGCTCGCATTACACCAGCACTGCCAGGAACGATCTCTGCTTTGTCGCTTAGCACCGGGTTAGAAACGATGCTCGGTACGAGTGGCGTTCAGTTTGTAAAGCTACCGCGTTATTGACATTCACATTCATCGTCGTAATCATTGTCATGGTGCCCTCTTGTGCTCCGAGTTAGCCTGCAGTGTCACTGTGAGCGTCTGCCTTCGTGCATCAGTGAATATTACATTGAGAGATTTGAGTGAATATTTAGAAGTGACATTGAGCGTTTATAGAAGCTCACGCGTGCTATGCGGGCTTGGTTCGTGCAGCAGCAACAATAAAAGAACAACGCAACAAAATCACCACAACATCCAAACAACATAACACAGCAAAAAACAACTACATGACAAAACAACCACACAACAGCACAACAGAACAAGAGCAACCACGCAAAACAACAACTACCCAAACAGCACCAACAACTCAAACGTTTACTCAAACAGGACTTGGCCACACATCCCATTCTAGTAGCATCCGACTGAAGACAGAATCTGGGGAATCCCATGGACAGGCGATTGCCGGAATTAATTCTACTGATCGAAACACCCCAGCGGGGAGAGCTGTGAGTTGATCGCAGATCAGCAGCCATCCGCCTCTTGCTGTAGAGCAGCCTCTACAAGAGAGCGTCACTCTTCACATGGCAGTGGAGTTCAACACGGGTCCCTAGCTCGCGTTCGTGGCGTCGTGTTCACCTCACATCTCGGCACCTCGCTCCATGCCGTGCCCGCTGTCTTTGCGGTGCAGTACAACGACCCTCACGGTGTTCAGAGCTCGCCTCGCATTCCCTCTGGAACATTTTTACTCGATCAGTAGTGTAGCGATTAGCGCGCTGCCCTTCGAACCGGTTCTGGGCCTCCCCTAGGTCGACTCAGCCTAAAATGAGTACCTGGTATGATGTGTCAATACCGTCGCTAGGGAGACAAAGGAGGCCGGGCTTGTGTTTGCCACCCACCCCCCCCCGTGTGCCGTGCCGGCCTTCATAGGTGCTCGCTAACAGCACTTGCCGCAACAGTCTGGTAAGGTTATATGGGGATCATTGTCTTTGTTGTTGTGTGGTTGTTATTTTTGTGTTTGTTGCCGCACTAACATAAACCCGCACAGCACATGCTAGTTTCTGTAAACGATCAATACCAGCTCTAATTATTTTCAACATTCACTAATTTAATCTTCACGAATGTTCAGTTACACTGCAGACTATCCTGAATCACTAGAGGACACCATAACGACGGTGATAATGACGATGACCGTGGATTTCAATAACGCGGTAGCTTTATCAACTGAACGCTACTCGTGCCGTGCGTCATCTCTATCCCTATTCCCAGCGACAAAGCAGAATCCGTGCCTGGCATCGCTGGCTCTGTTTGTTAAACGCGCCCCTGGGAACGGTCTTCAGCTGGTTGAACTGCAGTTCCAGATGAACGAGCTGGGTCAGTTTATCAAACACCCCAGTGGGGAGAGACGCGAGTTCCTCACTGCGCAGCAACCTCAGACACTCGCTCTCTGCTGTTTCGGAAGACTCTAGCAGAGTGAATGTAAAAACGACTCCAAAGAGCATTGTTTACATTTATTTCACAACATCAAGCTTATGAGCGGATTGGTGTTGTTCAAAACAATATCAAATTAATTATTCAAAGTAAATTTGTCTATCCACTTCTCGATGAAGCGACCATATTTCCTTACGCTGGTGGGGGGAGTGCGACCCCACACCAATTTTAATTATTGAACAACTAAGAGTGGGCTACTTTTCTCGCTTTAGTTGAATAGACAAAGAAAATTAGTCAATGAAATACTGTACACAGGGCTGGAAATGAACTGAAAATCTACAAATAACGCGAGACATTCGTCAAGCGCACTGCCTTAAAGAGAAAATACATCGATGAAACGTTGCAGCCACGTGCATATACGAGACGTGAAGAAGGACGATCGCTTGAAATGTCACCCATTATATATTTTCCGTTTTGGCAGCGTGTGTGTGTGTGTTGAGTTTGTTTTGTTATCTGTGCTTGCGTACCACTGCTTGCAAAGGCGGTATCCACAAATAATTTGTAAAGTTACACGAGGCGTCGTCAAGTCGACTTAGGCTGACTTCAGGAACACAATCAGACCGAATGAATGCAGCGCCTGACCTAGCTGGTGAGTCTACGGGAGCTTTACCTCGGTGATAACAAATTTACGGAGTTGCCCGCAGGCGTAGGGAAGTTGACGACACTGACTCACTTAGGTCTGGACCTAAACCAGTTGAAGAGCATTGCCTGGAGACTGGGTCGCTCTTCCCATTGTGTGCTGTTCACACGTGGCTTGAGCCGAACTCGGACAAAGCGCTCAGCGTGCTCAATGCCCCGGGTCACCATCGAGGAGTAACAGATTAAGGTGCAGCCCTGCCTGGCTCACGCCATTGATGTCAGAAGGGCCTCCACTGGAGGGAGCTCTAGAGAGCGCCTCTGAAGGACGTCTTGGACGAGGTGGGTGTACCCTCACTTTACTCCACTAAACGCGACGCACCGATCGACTGTAGTGAACTCGTTTGTATCTCGAGGTGCACAGAAGCAGGAGGATAAAAATTAAAACGTCATCATCGTTCCATCAGCTGCGACAAAAAACCAGGCCGGCGACCAATGGTTTAAACATCCACTCTGCTAAGATATACTCCGCAGGAGCAGACTTTGGATTCAATCATCACTAATACCATGATCTACAATAAGCATAAACAGCTACACCCTTGTCATATTCATCATCATCATCCATAGTGAGGTTCATGGCTATTAATAATGAACGTACGTAATTATAACAAAAAACATTAGTGTGTTCTTCAATCTGCTGTTGAAACACAGAATGTTGATTGCAACGAATCAATGTTGCTGGAATAAAAGCGCTCCAAGAAGGCCGTGTCGCCGCTGGATTAGGCAAAAACAACTTGAATTAGAAAGGTTGAGTGAAAGACAAATTTGAAAGAGATTCATTGTGTGCTCATATATTTTTTTGTTACAAAAGAAAAAGTTGATACATTTTAGACGATGGATCGACTTCATATAATAACAACTCCATCTCGCGTATGTGTGTGAGTCACGTGTGGCTGTACAGAGCAGCAGTGCAGTGAGTGCAGGGCTGGCGCCTCGGCGTCCCTGCGACGCATCAGTGCCAGTCCCAGGGGTCACTGTGCAGCCAAATGTATTGCAGCTTCGTGAGGCTGTCGAAGGCGCCCTTGGGAACGGTCGTCAGCTGGTGACATTGGTCGGGTGTCTCCTCGTCCATCGATCCACATTACAGACACAGTGTACGTGGATGGCATATGCACATGCATGCAGGAACAAGCGAATCATGTAATCAATGTAGTCCACACTTAAGTACGTGTACATTACGCACATTTAAACGTACATACATATGTAGTGGGTTCGAATTAGGTGCACACACACGCAGCTTGGAGGCAACACTATTTATTAAACGGTAAGTAATATAACACTGTACATGAGGTGGTGACCACCTTCCTCAACTCACTAACACTCTGGAACGCGACACAGACTGGACCAGGCAGGCAACGGCCTGCCTGGCCCAGGACGACGACTCGGGACTTGACGACCGATGATGTCTTCACTTCGGAGTACAGTACAACAGCCTCGCTCTGCGTTCACACCACGCTTATATCTGCTTTGGCGTGGCCGGCTCCGCCCAGGCGTGGCTGGCTCTCTCCAGGCCACGCCTCCCTTCCCAGGACACGCCTCACTCCCCCCACCTCTGGGAAGGTCCGGATCCCTCCACCACGTGACCCCCCAGGCACCCCCTTGGGGCCCCCAGCCCTCGTACGGGCCGACACAGTAGTGACCGTTCTATGTCACTACACATACATACACAAACACACATACCTACATGCACACTTCTATACTCAATGTAGTGTTCTTGACGAACGTGAGTTGTTTTGATTACATCGAGTATAAACTCACGATCATTATATTGTATTATAACAAACGCGTAATGTTTCATCGTAATGATTCCATTTAGAAGAGCCACAGTTCCTTCAGACTCACGAGCTGATGGAACGCGCCAGCACCAATGGGTGTCAACTGATTCGGGTCCAGACCTCATTGAGCCAGTGTAGGCTACACTCAGTGGTGCATAAGCACACGTAACAAAACAAACTCAACACAACACAGTTTCAGTTTAATTTATTTGGTATCGCCATGTAAGCCATTCGGCTCTTGAACCGGATGCAACTGCAACAAACAAAAAATAAAAACATGAACAAAAAAACATCTTAAAGTGACTATGCGCAAACAGAAAAATCCAGGAAAAAACAGCAAAATCTTCCAGAAAAAGCACCGTACACCAACGCTGTGTGCAAAAATCCCAGTGGGATGCAAGTCAAACAACAACAACCACAAGACAAATTAGATTTAAGCCATCAGTTTAACTCCGTACTACAACAAACAAACATGGCTAAAGCAAATTTTTTTCGAAATCACCAAAATAAAGCCATAAAAGCAATGTAACAGTGATCATAGGAACTGTGACCGAAATTTCACAATAAACTACATAAACAACATGTACCACCAAACCCTGTAGCCATACCTGGCAGCATGAGTCACTCCATAACAGCAGGAGTATCAGTAAGAGTATCAACATTTTCCATTGCACCTCTAAAGATCAGCACACTATAATCAAAACTCAAGATCATACTTTGCAGCGGTCATCCGGAGCGATATATTTGATTTCAGGCCACTGAATACTAGTGGCAGCTAGGGTGTACAACTCCTCAAGAGCAGTTGTGAGTGAATATCTCACAGGTAGTGATCCAATTTGAAGTTTATTGGCGATAACATTCCAGACATTGGGGCATCAATAGCAAAGGCCCTTCCTCCAGTATTTGTACGGCAATAAGGAATGTGAAGCTGGTTGTGACCTTTGGTCACATTTGTTTTCGAAACAGTGAGGACATCTAGCAGGTAGTCTGCTGATTTTTTTGTAAGTACATCGTGATTAAATAAGATCTGATGCACAAGCCGTCGATCATTAAGAGATGTTAAGTTGGACCCAATGTAGAGATCGCAGTGGTGGGTCTTATATATGAAATTCAATGCAAATCTTAAGGCCGAGTGATAAATTTAGTGAAACTTTTTGAGTATAGTACTGGGGGATGATTTATATACGATGTCACAGTAATCAAGCAGAGGCAGTATGCTAGCTTTTATCAATTCCAAACGGAACATAGGGGGAAGCAGTGCTTGTGTCGATACAGAAAACCAATTTTTTATTTTGTCTTTTTACCAATATAATCAATGTGATCTTGAAAATTCAGTTTTGAATCAAGGATGACCCCAAGATAGCTACAGATCTTGACTTGCTCTATTTGATAATTATTTAAGGAATGTAATTGGGGGAAAATAACTTCATACTTTAGTCCTGGTGAGAAGCATAGCACCTTGGGTTTGGAGGTATTCAGGACTAGTTTAAGAGCAACTAGCTGATATTCATATTCTTAGGTTTTTTTCGGTAAAGTCACGTAGGTAAAACATCAAAATTAATGAAAATAAAATAAAATAAAACAAAAATCACGACGTTTCGGAGGCAACACAAGTCTCCGTCATCAGGTGGGACCGTCACAGCCGAATTAGCTGCATCAAGTGAGGCAATGATTCAAGATGTAATCCCTTATAAGCAAGTTGAAGGGGGGAGGAGAGGGGGGGGCTCATCAGAATGTGGTAGCCAATGAATGGAAACGTATCGGGAGGGAGGGGGGCGGGGCTCAAAGACAGCACGGAGTGCTCAACACATTAGGCAGAGAGGGGGAGGGGAGGCCTGATACACATGAAAGACAAAAGAACGAAAATGCCCATGTTTATACCAATGCTGGCTGAACAATGAAGAGAGTACTGTTAAAAAATAACTGGGAATGTTAACACTCGGTAAAGTAAAGTAAAATAGTGCCTGTCAGATAAGATGGTCCAAAAAAGTGTAATTAAGTCTTTTTTGCGTGGTTGATAACATCTTTCCAATGATTACTAAGTGTGTACCCATCATCACGGTTGAAATTATGTCTGTGTTTGTATATTTGTATGGCTTCGTGTACAAACCTTTGATGGTAGCCGGGAGGTTTCTCTACATAATTTCAACCGTGATGATGGGTACAAACTTAGTAATAATTGGAAAGATGTTATCAACCACGCAAAAAAGACTTAATTACACTTTTTTGGACCATCTTATCTGACAGGCACTATTTTACTTTACTTTACCGAGTGTTAACATTCCCAGTTATTTTTTAACAGTACTCTCTTCATTGTTCAGCCAGCATTGGTATAAACATGGGGCATTTTCGTTCTTTTGTCTTTCATGTGTATCAGGCCTCCCCTCCCCCTCTCTGCCTAATGTGTTGAGCACTCCGTGCTGTCTTTGAGCCCCGCCCCCCTCCCTCCCGATACGTTTCCATTCATTGGCTACCACATTCTGATGAGCCCCCCCCCCTCTCCTCCCCCCTTCAACTTGCTTATAAGGGATTACATCTTGAATCATTGCCTCACTTGATGCAGCTAATTCGGCTGTGACGGTCCAACCTGATGACGGAGACTTGTGTTGCCTCCGAAACGTCGTGATTTTTGTTTTATTTTATTTTCATTAATTTTGATGTTTTACCTACGTGACTTTACCGAAAAAACCTAAGAATATGAATCCTTGCAGTCACGAAAGCTTCAAATCTAGAATCAACTAGCTGATGTTGTAGTTTGTTGAAATCACCCTGGAACTTAGCAATCACGTCATCCGGAGAGCGGCCAGCAGTAATCAGTTTCGTGTCATCTGCAAACAGATTTACCCTGGAATGATCCCGGTCAGTGCCCAAGTCATTGACATAAAGAGAGAACAAGAAGGGCGCGTTGATGGAACCCTGTAGAACCCATTTTGTTATCTTAACACTGTTTGACCTCCAACCATCTATGAATATAGTTTGAGTGCGAGAAGAGAGGTCATTTTTTAACCATTCCACTGCGTGTTTGGAGAAACGGAGGCAACTGAATGTACTAAGCATGGTGTTGTGGTCGACAGTATCAAAGGCTTTGGACAAGTCAAGAAAAAGACTGGCACAGTACAGCTTATTATCAAGGCGACTGTGGTGCTGTCTTTTTTTCGGAACCCAGATTGGTTTCGATGTAAGAGATTGTTCATCTTGGTTCTTTCGGTAAAGTCACGTAGAAGGGAAGTAATACAATAATAAAAATTAAACATAATAAAATAATTCTCACGACGTTTCGGCCACAACGCAAGTAGCCGTCTTCAGGTGAAGAATGAAACACTGCCAAGCTTGAAGCGTATATATATAAGCTGGGTTGGAGGTGGAAGAAGAGCGTCTTGAGAAAATAATTTGCATATCAAGAGCAATTTAGCATATTTATGGGAAATGCGTAGGAGGTGGGCGGGGGGGTTTTCAAAGTCATATTATACCCATGCATTATGCAGGATTAGCAGCATCAGAGGGAGGGGGTAGCATTAACAAAGGGAGGGAATATTAATAGTATTAAAAGCCACGAAACATGTCAAGCGGTGGCAGGAGGCCCGCAGCGGAGCAAATAATGCATTCCCCGTGGACAACACAAGATACACAGTCAATGCCAGTGAGTAGACTGCGGTGTGAAAGTCACCATAAACGTGAACAACAATCAGTTACCAATAAGCCTGCCTTACAGCCTATATCAGTAAGACTGCCTTACGGTTTCTACCAGTAACCCTGCCGTATAGCTTCTACCAGTCAGCCTACCTGATAGTCTCTGCCAGTAAGTCTGCCTTATTGTTTCGACTAATAATCCTGGCCCATAGTTTATTTCAGTAAGCGTCTTACAATATATCTGCAAGCTTTCTCCATTCTCTTTGAGTATTCCAAAACCTTATGAAGTCTCCAAACGAAATTCTAATCTAACAGTAAACCGGTCAACTGTGTATATGGCCTGGATAATCAGCCGTTGTCTTTCGTCATCATTCGCCAGTGTCTATTCACCACTAGATGTAAATAATGTAACATCTTTAAAGTGCCTCAAATGTAAGTTATAATCGTGGAACTGCTCCTGTACTGCTAGTGACGTTAGAATGAGATCCACGTTCGTCTTCTCTCCCCTGAGCTCTCTGCCCAAAGCAACTCCCGGGCACAAGCCCACCCCACCGGGGTGTTTGACCGCTTGGGGAATCTGCAAGAATTATATCTGGGGTGGAACCAGCTGTCAGCTCTGCCTGTTGGGGTGTTTGACAAACTGACCCAGCTCACTCATCTGTCTCTGAACGTCAATCAACTGAAGAGCGTTCCCAGGGGTGCGAATCACAGACACAGATGCCTCTGCTCCTACACTCTAAGCAGGTCATGGCCTTGAACATAAATGCTGATGTACGTGCACTATGCCTATGAAGTCACTGCACTCTCAACATGTTTTAATTGCTTCAGCATATCCTTGTCTAACAATATGGAACCAATTCACACTGTTGTTTTTCATAATGCAATGAAGATTGACTGCCATGGCAAAACAAGGTCTATTATCTTTTCTGGTAAACCATAGGTGTTGAGAATAAACTCCTCGTGCACACGGTCGAAAGCCTTTTTGCCTAAAGTATTTAAATGAAACAAACGCTTCAAGTATGCACAGAGGACACGCATGGGAATTGACACCAGTATATATACAATGCAAAGTACAATGATTGTGACCAACGTTTTGTATTTTGAACCACCTGTCTATGCCATGTGTTTCAATAAACTCTACATCCCTGGTGTCTCTTCCCTTAACTCGAATACCCCTCTAGGGAATGTACAGGGGTGGGGAGTGAATACAATGGAGGGGGTGGGGGGAGCTCTTTTACAAACAGAAGTATTTAACCAATATTCGTGTTTCTTGCACAGTAAATTGTTATGATCGGATGAAGTCAATCAATCTTCTTTGTCACTTCATATATCTTGTTGATACTTCATGGTGAGCAGCATCCATGGATTGACATTTATAATCGTGGGAAAGATGGAACGCTGAGATTAAGAGTCCGAATATTTTCAAACGCACTTTAAATTGATAGACCTCATCTGTACATGTTATCATTTGGATCACGATTTGATATTAAGAATAGCCCTAAAGTATGATATTTGATGCGTTTTCAAGTTGCGTCCCTCCAACATTATTTTTATTGTAGTGAGTCCAACTGATTCGCAGACGTTGTTCCTTTTAGAGGCAACACATTTATTTGCAACACCGTAACAGAAAGGGGTAACTGCCCCTTAACCAGATACAACCTAGGGTGGTGACCACCCAGCTAACCACACTATACAGAGGAGTTACTGCTACGAAGGGTCGGACCCTCACTTGGGTCTCCTACCACGTGGTTCCTCGTAGGGTGAAGAGCTTCCAGCTTGAGACGCAGAGCTTCCAGCTTGTAGAATGAAGAGACCCCGGTCCCTCTCAGGGACCCACCTTAATCCCCCAACGGTCGGGGCCGCTCCGCCCTCAGCCCCGCCCGCCTTCTCGAGCATTCTCGTTCCCTCTCGATCCCTCTCCAGAGCTCTCCCCGGACACGTGATCACCCACTAGCCCCCCCCCCCCACCAGGGGCCCCCTGTGTGGACACTCCGGACCACGTGTCTGTGGGATCAACCAGAGTACCATGTCCCAGGGAAACCCTGCCCCTGGGCTGACACTCACCCACTCCCCCTCGTGGGAGCCCCCACCACATGCTGTGTGTGGTGCCCGCACTATCCCAGTGCTCATTAAGCCCCGCTAGGGCTGGTATTATACACAGCCACCCACACGGTGTTGTCCACGATGTCAGAACATCGAACGGCGCGGCCCTTCTGGCCCGGCACCATACAGTGATATCATCGACGTCACTACATGATAATCACACCTATTGTACAGTACGTTGGTGTTTAGTTTAATCAATGTATGCATATATGAAACTACAGCTTGATTATGAATAATCTAATAACCTACAATGATGCGGTTTAAAATTACATTCTTCAGGCTATTCATGGTATACTTTAATTTGTAACAAGGTGTTATTAATATTCTTGGTTCTTTCGGTAAAGTCACGTAGAAGGGAAATAATAATAAAAACATATATAAAACAATAAAAATTATCACGACGTTTCGACTGCAACACAAGCAATCATCATCAGGTGTGAAATCCACAGCAAGAAATTTTGATAAAAAGTGGCGTTTTTTTCCTAACGTCAGTACCACGAACAGCGATCTGGCAGTTCGGAAAAGAGGAAGGGGGAGGAGAAAATTGAATGCGGTCTGAAAGTCACCGTAAGCGTGAACACAATAAATTAAGACCCTAAATGATGTTATTTGCCCGATAGTTGTTTCCGTATTTAAAGTTTTAGCAACAGCAATAATAAGACGAAAGCAATGCAAGTTAAACGCTCAAATGAAAGCAGGTTGGAGTGCTTTTGTAAAATGAACTGCACAATGAAACGCAACATTTCCATGTGCCCACAACTAGAGATGTTGATCCGTGTGACCCACTTCTTATCGTAAATGGTGCAGAAGCACCACTGTGAAGTGTGCACAGAAGCAATGCGAGTTGCATTTTGGGAATTACAATGAGAAGCAGAGGAACATGTGGATCAGAGACTAAAACTGCTTTAAATGACATCAAACCAATAATAAAAGTAAGTTGGCTTGTCCAGGACATTGCGCAAGAGGGGATGCTGGAATAATCCACGATGGCCAATGCACATTGATCACGGTCGATAAAACCAAGGAAGAGAACGCACCCGAAACAACGTTCACAATGTAGAATTGTAGATGGAGTAACGACAGCAGCTCGTGGGTAGGCGCAAAGTGGCTTCATACATCGCATGGTCGTGACCGGCTTTCAATGGATTGATCATGGTTCTTGATGATAACATTTCCACGTATGGACATGAAAAAATATATATGAAGTAGGTGAGAGCCAATTTAACTTCATGTCCGTATGCTCAAGGGAGACCTGGTAAATACTTTAATGAATAATTAAATATATTTATTATTAAGGGAATTATAGACGCAAATACAACATCAATAAAAATACGAATCGGTATTGATCAGTATTAGCGGCGTATATATGAGGAAAATCTTCAGGAAGAGGCAACTCCTGTAAATGTTGGACCACACGTGACGCCGCTCGTGTGCAAGGAGAGGCCATTGTGACCCGCCTCTAAACCGTCACCCGTCCCTCGCAGTGTTCGTGCTCAGGGACAGAAGTGAACTGTGGTAGAAGAAGCCACGCGTCTGTGCCTGCGGGAATCCCCACTACCACGCGAGTGCTGTATTTGAACGACAATCAGATCACGAAGCTAGAGCCCGGGGTGTTTGACAGCCTGACGGCACTGGTGCATACAGGAGACCCTGCGGCTCCTGCTCTTACCACTGCGATAGTGAATCATTGCGTATCATCACAAATGCATTTTTTTATATTTACACAAAAGATAACATAACATTGTTTTTCGGACATCGTTGCCATGGATATTTAAATGTAGATAATTTTATCTGAAACATGTTAATGATTGTAAACAGATATCGCTTCAAATAACAAGAAAGTGTTTTCTTTCGATAACATATCTTTGTGAATAGCAATGGAGTTTGCTTGAGTTGATACATCTCTGTGAAAGCGATTCGAGGTGAATGTAAGAGGTCTCTGTGAGAAGCATCAATGTGAATGGATCACGTAGTAATTCATAACGCGGTAATCTATGACATTACATTTAGTTTATTTACGTGACACGTCTCTCCATGAAAGTGATTTGAGGTCTCTTTAACTCACAGATCTCTTTGCAAGTAAATTCCATTGATTATAACGAGCAGGTCCCGATCGAAGAAACCTGAATCACTTCAACTGTCAGGTTTCATGTGAAGCGAGTCGACGTTGTTTTAAACAAGGCGTGTCTATGATAGCGAATGGAGGTTTTGTCAACTCCCGTGTCTGCATGAAAGTGAATGGAAGTGGGTCTGGTTAATAACTTCATGTGAATGGATTTCGCTCTCTTACAAAAATCCATGAGAGTGGTGAGAGGTCGCTTTAAGTCAATAGCATTGAGGTCTCTAGTTGTGAATAGAGGCCACTGTGAACTTAAAGGTCACTAGCATCAACACAAGTCATTAGTATCCGCCGGGGTGTTTAACAGTTTGACCCTGTTCAAGTGGTTAAGTGGTTAGGAGTGGTTGCCACCACCTTTTGTAGTTAACCCATAATGTACATCGTTTTCCGTAATGCATATAGTTAACCTCAGAGCGTTGCAACAGTTATCTGTTATGTTAGCCGGTTCGAGTTGTGACGGCTGCAAGACCCTCGGAGGGGGACCTTCTTCCGACCTTCGATTGGCCCCACCATCTGCTATAGATGCAGCCTACTGGACCACATCTCCAAGGGCTGCCGCGCCGAATGGGAAGGACCACACAAGGCATCATCATCCTCCTCTGGGTTGTCCTCCACTCCTTAGGGCCCGTAGATGAGTCAAGACGCACCACACACCCGGTCCTTATGAAGTGTTGTTGAAGGCGCGTGGACAACGGGGTAAGGCACACGTATTTATTTACACAAAGGGCTTACAGTACTAGAGGGATGTATCGGCCCCCTCACCCGTACAACTGGGAATTCACCCCTAGCTAGCCTTCCTAGCTGAGTCCTCCGCTAACGGGCTAGGGGAGGCTGTCTGGCCCGACACTGGTTAGTCGGGCTACGGTACCCGGAATCCCAGAGGTCTGACTCTGGTTCCGGGACCACGCCACTGGCTCCAGCCTGCACTGCCCTTACAAGGGCGGCGTCCCAGGGGGAGTCCAGGGCCTATCTGGCCGGTCTTCTCTCTTCTCTTAACTACTCTAAGACTGAGCCCCGAGCTCTCTGGCTCAACCCTTTTTATACCCCGTTAGAGGATCGAAACCCCCCTCACGCCGTCCAGTACGGACGTCGTTGCGGGCACCACCCCGTGTGCTCACGGAGACCCCGCCCACTGTGTCTGTTTTCCGTTAGCCCCTATGTAAACAGCCCTACACAAACAGACCCTCTGTAACAGCCCTACATCACCCCCCCCTGTACAGCTCGCAGCCGTCCCGGCTGCAACAACTTTCAATAAAGGTTATTTAACCCCTGGATCCCCGCGTGTGCCTTAAAAAAACGTTTTTAACGCTAACTTGAAGGAACCAACAGTAACTACAACAACAACGACAATGATAACAACAAACCCTCAACCCTGAAAGGGAACAATCCGACGCACCCCCCCCGAATAAATACGGATACCGTAAGAGCAAGCTATATACAATTTGTAGCGAAGCCACAATGCACACAACAGCAGGTGAGCCCAACGTACGTGAATGCAATGGGCAGGGAACACCCCCCCCCCCACACAACACACACTGAACACAACATATATACAAATCTTGCGGTTCCTCAACAGTCTGCGCATTTTTGCGCGTGTCCTTGCGGTTTCACAACAGTCTGCGCATTTTTGCGCGTGTCCTTGCGGCGGGCCCCTCACACGGGGAAACCCCGGGTGGCGGACCGTCAGGTGGCGATCGTCCGTCCGGGAGCGGGGCCTCCTCTGATGCCTCGTGACTGTTGGTATCCCCAGAAGGGGTGGTCGGGCGTGAGCCCGTCAGTCTCGATGCACCTGGAGGTGGCACGGCCGGCAAGGCATTAGGTGAGCGCGGTGGAGACGGACCCAGTGAGTCGGTCGACCCCCCACACGTCTGGCCACGCATGTGTGAAGTGGGTTTGTGTGCCGCGACGAAAGGTTTCAACCGAGAGGGGTGCACGAACCATCGCCGCTTCCCCCAACGAATGCGCACGCACTGTGGTCGCAGGACCTCGACCACTTCCACAGGCCCCCGCCACGGCCGCGCCAGCTTTGGGGAGGTAGCCAGGGGTACTTGGGGACAGTGCAGCCATGCCCTGTCCCCCGGTTTCCATTGTATGACATGCGCCCGACCCAACTTGAGGCGCTCGTTCGCCTTTTGACGGAGGTCCGAGTTTAACCTCGCAGCATCCCGCGCCTCTGTTAATTTAGCCAAATTAAACTTGACGTGGTCAGCCAATTTAGTTTTTCCTTGCTGGTCGGGGATCTGCAGCTGGGCGCGAACAGGCGGGTCGGGTTCGCGACCGTACATAAGGTAAAAGGGGGAAAACCCCGTAGCTGCATGGGGTGCCATCCGATATGCCGCCAAGACCCCCTGAATATGCAGGTCCCAATCAGTCTGGGAATCTGAGACCTGCTGTGCCATCATTGACGAAATGGTGCGATGCAAGCGCTCGACCATTCCGTCAGTCTGTGGGTGATACGGGGAGGTCCGAATTTTCTTTGTGCCTAAGAGGTCACAAACTTGTTTAAGTAATTTGCTGGAAAAATTTTTACCCTGGTCGGTCAGCAGCCGTTCCGGGGCACCTTTGTCCAGGACGTATCCCTGAACAAAGGCGTCCACGATGGCTGCTGCCGACTGGTTGGCAAGGGGCCAGGCCATGGGCCAGCGTGTAAAATACTCGACTCCTGTCAGCAAATACTTATTGCCCCTGGGGGTGGCGGGAAATGGGCCCAAGATGTCCAGTGCGACCAGCTCATTTATTCTGGACACCTTGATTGATTGCAAAGGCGGGTTAGACTCCCGCGCCGGCGGTTTCCGCTGCGCACACCGCGGGCATGAACTCAAAAGATCCCCCACATCCTTTGT
Organism: Lethenteron reissneri; assembly: GCF_015708825.2. Lineage (NCBI taxonomy): Eukaryota > Metazoa > Chordata > Hyperoartia > Petromyzontiformes > Petromyzontidae > Lethenteron > Lethenteron reissneri. Next base: position 5,633,970 of record NC_083780.1, read on the forward strand.
CATACCAGGCCAAAAAAAATCCAACTGTATCAGTGCAAGGGTCTTTAGAGTCCCCAGATGTAACAGGCGCTCATGCGCGGCCCACACCACTTTGCCTCGCAACTCCGAAGGGACGACCAGCCGATGTCGCTGTGATTTTGCGTCCCAATGCATGAGCAGACCCTGTACCATTTCCCATGCACCCGAATCACCTTTCACCCGGCCAGCACCCCCGACGCGACGACGCCACCCGAGGAGGGAGGTGTCCTCCATTTGGAGGCGCCCCCACTCAGTGACGGGCAACCCCAACAGGGAATCCCTTCCCTGTTGTTCGATTGAGTTATCAGCCAGTGGCTCGTCGTCGTCGGTGGCTGCCAGGATCGGGACCGATGCGTCCCCTGAAGGTCTGCAACGTCCCGACCCCAGGAGGCATGCACATTCCGAGGCGGTTGGCATGCGTGACAGAGCGTCCGCGTTGGTATGGCGAACGCCCTTACGGTAAGTGGTCTCAAAATCAAAATCCTGGAGAACCTCCAACCATCGAGACAACTGTCCCGATGGTTGTTGAACCCGCAGGGCATACTGTAGTGCCGCATGATCTGTGCGGACGGTGAAATGCCGACCGTACAGATATGGGCGGTACTGTTGGATGAAAAAAACAATTGCCAACAGTTCTCTACGGGTAACACAATATCTCTGCTCCGCAGGAGACAACACCCGACTACCGTATGCGACCACCCGTTCAACGCCATCAACCACCTGGGAAAGCACACCCCCAATACCCGTGTTGCTCGCATCGGTGTCGAGCAAAAAGGGTTTCGAAAAATCAGGGTAGATCAAGGGAGGGGCTTTCACCAGGGCGTCCCGAAGGGAGCGAAACGCAGCCTCCTCCTCTTGACCCCAGTGGAAACGAACCCCTTTAGATGTTAGAGCGTGCAGGGGTTTAGCGATCGTTGCAAAATCAGCAACAAACCGTCGATAATACGACGCGAACCCAATAAAACTCCTGACTTCTCCCACTGTGGTGGGAGTCGGCCAGGAGCTGACACACTGCGTTTTGGCGGGATCGGTAGCAATACCTGAGCGTCCCACGATGTGCCCCAAATAACGCACCGAATCACGCAACAAATGGCATTTTTGGGGCTTAAATTTCAAATTAGCAGCCCGCATCTTTAGGAAAACTGCCCGCAACCTCTGGAGATGCTCATCAAAAGTTTTACTAAAGACGATAACGTCATCTAAATAAATGAGGCACGACTCCCATTGCAGTCCAGCCAAAACCAATTCCATTAAACGCTGGAAAGTTGCCGGCGCTGAGTGCAAGCCCATCGGCAACCTGTTGAATTGAAACAAGCCGTGCGGTGTACGAAAAGCAGTTTTAGGCTTAGACTCATCATCCAGAGGAAGCTGCCAGAATCCCGAAAGTAAATCGAGTGTGGAAAAGAATCGCGCTCCCGCCAAAGCGTCAAGCGATTCATCCATCCGAGGGAGCGGGTATGCGTCGGCAACCGAAATTTTATTAAGACGCCGGAAGTCAACGCAAAACCGCAACGAACCGTCCTGCTTTTTAACCAGGACGATCGGCGCTCCCCAAGGGCTGGTGGAAGGAGAAATGATGTCCGCGGCTAACATGTCATCAACAGCCGATTTGACATGTTCCTTTTCGGCGGGACTCAACCGAAACGGATTTTGGCGAATTGGCGCGCTGTCACCCGTGTCAATATGGTGACGCAGCAAGTGAGTGCAACCCAAATCATATTTATCTCGACTAAAAACGTCGGAAAATTCTCGTAATAGCGTTTTAAGTTGTTGACGCTCTGAATCGGACAGGTCCGTCGATCCCGCACAAAGCGCCTCGAGCCACCCTTCATCGCTGTCCGAACGCGGTCGCGACGCAGGGACAGTGTTGACGGAATTGACGGCGGGCTCCTCACACGGCACCGGCGTTGCGTGAGCAAGCACGGTCCCCTGTGGGAGCACCACCGTCCGCGAGCCCACGTTTAGGACCGCGATGAAGGGTTCACTATCCCCTCTCACTATGGTCTGGGCCGGTAGTAAATCAGGTCCACTAACCCCGGCCCTAGACGGTCCCAACAGTACCCCTTGTGCCCCGGCACCCTTAACGAGGGGCCGCCGAAGCTTCAAGGGCACCAACATTTGCGTTCCCGGAGGAACGCGTACCGTTCTCTCCACGAACGCCGGCACCGTCGCGAACGCCGTCCGAGTCGCAACTGGTGATGGCAGAAACGCCATGCGTCTGCCCGATGGAAGCTCTATGCACCCCTGGTCGATCAAAATTACAATCGGCATTTTGGCCAGGAAGTCCGTCCCCAGCAGGCACGGAACCGCCAGCGAGGACGAAACAAAAATCGGCCCAGACAATTTTATTTCCCCGATACAAATTTGGGCACGAATTTGTCCGATGATGCCAAGTGAGCCCCCGTTAGCCGCATAGAATGGTATGTTGACTGGCATCAAAGGACGACTCCGGACAGGGAGAATGTTATAAATTAATTCCGAAATAATAGTCGCCGATGCCCCCGTATCGACCAGGATGCGCACTTCCACCCCGTCGATATAACCTACAACGGCCGACGACCCCGACGATGCGGCAACCACACGATCGGCCAGCACGGACCACTGGCCGGGTTCGATATGGGTACCCGGAGTGGTGCGTGATGGTGCGATGGTGCGTGATACCGGCCCCCCTCTCGTCGCGGTGTTTGAGTGCGTGACGGGTGTGTGTGTGGGCCAAACGTGTGGGGTGCCGCGACTCGCCGATTTCTGATGGTGGAGCTTGGGATGAGGCCCGTCGTCCCGGTGAGGTGTCGTCCCGCGCTGACGAGGAGAGCGGCACCCCGAGGCGACGTGGCCCCGGACGCCGCAGTTAAAACACCGCGGGAGCGACGTCGGAGGTGACGAATGGTCGGAACGGCCCGACCCGTCCTGGCCCGGCCGTGCACTCGTCGCCTGTTGCCGCCGGTGGTCGACGGCGTAGAGTTCCTCCGTCGGAAGGGTGGCTGCAGCCACCGCACGCCCCGCCGATGCTCTGCTGGCTTTGCGTCGAAGCGACAGGAGGTTTGCGTGGAGGAGCCGCGCCGCCTGGAGCGATGTCATTTCCGCGTCCTCCTGTGCGACGACAGCAATGTCAAGATCGTCGGCCAGGAGGAGTATCTTCTCCGTCACCATAGCGTCGATGCCGTCGTCATCCATCCGGGGGAAGGCCGACTTGGCCATCGCCAGGAGGCTCGTTCGGTACGCTAGGGGCGACTCCTTTTCTCCCCGCTTGCGGTCGTAGAACTCCTGTCTGCATTCCGCCGATGGTCCGTAGACTCCTCCCAGCAGCTGCAGCGCCATCGGTAACGTCGAGCGCTTTTCCTTTGGTGCCGATGTTAGGGCGGCCAGCGCGTCGCCGTCCAGGAGCGCCGGCAGGGCGCTGAGAGCTTCTTCGTCCGTCCATTTAGCCATCTCCTGGTGGGCGAGGAAGCGTCTTCGAAAGCCGCTCCAGTCGCCCTCTGCGCCCACGAATTCTTTAAGCGGGGGCAGCCTTTGGTGTAGTGCAGCGGCTGCCGTGGAGTCCCGTGGACTGCTGCCTCCCCGACTCGGCTGCGTCTCGGCGCGAATGGCAGATGGCATCGCCTGTCGCAGCTTTGATGACGCGCCCTCCTCCGTCGTTGATGCAGCAGCCCGAGCGCGGCCGATGTCGGACCCCAGGTTGAGGTTGGCCACGCCCCTAGCGGTCGCTGCGTCGATGGCGGGAATTTCAAAATTTAAATCTTCAAAAATGGCGGGAAGGCGCTCCACACGCCGGTTCCCCTCGCCCCGCGGTGGACCACCAGCCCCCAGCCGTGTGATGTCCTTCAGCGTAGCGGCAGCGGCGTAGAGCAGTTCCGCCAGCCTCTCATGAGCCAGCCTCAGGTCGTCTCCCCGCTGCTCCTCTTCATGGTGATGCTCCGGTAAGCCCGCATCCGGCCCCGGCTGCACGTCGTCTAGTAGAGCCATCTCGGGCTCGGCAATTTCGGCGGCGTCCTCCGCCCGCTGTTCCCTGGCTCGAGCTGTTTGGCGCGTGTCCATGTTCTTGGTTCTTCTGACGCCAGATGAAGTGTTGTTGAAGGCGCGTGGACAACGGGGTAAGGCACACGTATTTATTTACACAAAGGGCTTACAGTACTAGAGGGATGTATCGGCCCCCTCACCCGTACAACTGGGAATTCACCCCTAGCTAGCCTTCCTAGCTGAGTCCTCCGCTAACGGGCTAGGGGAGGCTGTCTGGCCCGACACTGGTTAGTCGGGCTACGGTACCCGGAATCCCAGAGGTCTGACTCTGGTTCCGGGACCACGCCACTGGCTCCAGCCTGCACTGCCCTTACAAGGGCGGCGTCCCAGGGGGAGTCCAGGGCCTATCTGGCCGGTCTTCTCTCTTCTCTTAACTACTCTAAGACTGAGCCCCGAGCTCTCTGGCTCAACCCTTTTTATACCCCGTTAGAGGATCGAAACCCCCCTCACGCCGTCCAGTACGGACGTCGTTGCGGGCACCACCCCGTGTGCTCACGGAGACCCCGCCCACTGTGTCTGTTTTCCGTTAGCCCCTATGTAAACAGCCCTACACAAACAGACCCTCTGTAACAGCCCTACATCTACATCCACTTTACCCATTCGCGCGCTGCATCCACTTTACGGGTCGAACAGTCCGGTCGAGTCACGGAGTGTGTTAAACAGGTTGTGGGGAACGACGGGTGGCCACAGCGAAACAGCCAGTGCTCAGCACTAGTCTACCACGTGGTCGCCGCAGCAGCTTTATCGGCCATAATTGGCACCGTTCAAGGCATGGAGGTACAGATATTGATTGACACTGGTGCGTTCATCACCATGATTTCGAAGATTATTTTTAACATCCTTCCACCCTCTTCATGTTCGCTGCGTCCCGTTGCGGTTCCGTGTTTCGCGGCAGATGGGGGATTCCTGGGCATTGTCGGTCAGGTTTCAGTGGACGTGTGTATTAGTGACATGTGGATGACAGGGCCTGTACTCGTCTCTAGATCTCTCGCTGTGCCCTATCTACTGGGCACAGCTTTTCACCGTTAATGCCAAAGTCCAAGCCCTGGCAACGAATACTGTTAAAATTCCCCCCGGGGTCCAAATGTTAGTTCCCCTGCAACTGCGCGAGCAGCAACCGCAGAGGGAATCTTGTTGGCCCCCTCGAACAAGGTGGCCCCAGGGTTGACCTTGCTGCGGGCGCAGACTTTGGTCGCGAGGGACCAAGAACCCTTTATTCAGGTCTCAATGCAGGCCTAGAGACTTCCGTCATCCAGGCAGGCACGGTTCTAGCACACGCTTCACCCGCCGGTTGCGGGGGTAGGGATGTGGCTATGGGCCGGGTCGCGGTAGCTGTGAAACAGGGAGAGGGGCGCGATGACTCATGGGTGGATGCGTTTTGTTCCGAGAGCCCCGAGTTGTCTGATGCCCAATGAGTCAGGCGACGCTCACTTCTCTTAGAATTGTAATAAAACCACTGCGACGACGATCTGTAAATTGTGTCTTCTTTATTATTTATTTATTCCTTGACAGCTGGACAGCTCCACGCTCTTCACTCTGACACGGCTGCACTCCCGTTCCGTGCGGTTAGATGTTGTCGCCCGTGCCGGCAGGCGACTCGCAAGGAGGAAGCCTTCGGCCCGCCACGTGTCCGCTGGTGTCCCGGAGGCACGTTTTTTAGCAAGGGGAAGTATTACATCGGTCGCACATCCCTGTTGCATCATCATTTTGATACGGGGAACGCCGCCCCCATTCGTCAAAACCCTGAGAGATTAAGCCCCAAGGAAAAAGATCAAATGCATGAAGCGGTCACGGAGATGTTTTATTTCCCCAATCTAATAGCCCGTGGCGGGCCCCCATTGTGCTTGTGAAAAAAAAGGACGGAAGTCTACGGTTTGCGTCGATTTTCGCAAGCTCAATAAGGTATCAGTGGCCGACGCATACCCGCTCCCTAGGATGAATGTCTCCTTGGATGC
>NC_083780.1:5647658-5866402 GCF_015708825.2 Lethenteron reissneri
ATTATACAAGTAGGAACAACAGTTTCACACTGCCCACCAGGGATTATTTGTCTGTCGTGCATCGCCCCTCCCGAACATGTACGTTCAGGGATTGGTTGAAGTGCATCACGTGACCGCGAGCTTTCTGTCGTGCACGAATGTGCTGTCCAACCAAGTTCCTACCTGCCCACTCCGAAGGAACGTGTTTAATGATCCAATAGATTTACTATTAAGGGAACTATAGACGCAAATACGACATTAACTAAAATACAAATAGAAATTGATCAGTATTAGCGGCGTATATAAAGTGCGTTTCAAAGAAGTACTTTCATAAGTAATGGGGTAAAATATTTTGAGGGAAATCTTTAGTAAGAGATAACTCGTATAAATGTTGGACCACACGCGACGCGGCTCGCGTGCAAGGGAAGGCCGTTGTGAGCCGCCTCTTAACCGTCGCCCGTCCCTCGCAGTGTTCGTGCCCAGGGGCAGAAGTTAACTGTTGGAACAAAGGCCTCGCGTCTGTGCCTGTGAGAATCCCCAGCACCACGCGAGATCTGTATTTGAACGACAATCAGATCACGAAGCTCGAGCCCGGGGTGTTTGACAGTCTGACGGCACTGGAGGAGACACGAGACACTAGAGGCTCCTGCTCTTGCCACTGTGATGGTGAATCATCGCGTACAATCACACAGACATTTTTTGTATTTACACAAAAGATAACTTAATATTATTTTTCAGACATCGTTTACGTGGATATTAGTGCCTTGATAAAAGTAAAACTCTGACTATTTAAATTGAGATTATTTTACCTTAAACATGTTTATGATTGAAAACAGATATCGCTTCAAATAACAAGAAAGTGTTTTCTTTGGATACTAGATCTTTGTGAAGAGGAATAGAGTTTGCTTGAGTTGATACATCTCTGTGAAAGCGAATCGAGGTGAATGTAACAACAACAACCACCGTTCACCACGAAGTGGCGGTGACATCACCACTACGCTTGTGCCAGGCTATGTGCACCTTGAGGCCACGTGAAGTGTCGAACGCCCGCTGGCAGGTCACGGGGTAGACCCAGATGCCACAGGTCTACTGACTGATACGACTGGCTGATGCACCACCTGTGCCCCCTACCGTGCCAACTTGCTGTGCTTTAGCCACCCGGTGCTCCGCTCGTTGTTGTAAGCGTCACTCTTCCGCCCTCCGTTGTTGTTGGAGGGCGACTGCCTCTAACTGCCCAGTAGCGTCCTTCATGAGCCTCCTCCTTGGTGGCAAGCTCCAGGTTCTGCAGCAGCACCTCCAACTCCTCCTCTGATTGAGCAGCAATTACCAGATCATCGCAATACATAACCAAAGAGTATGGATCCCTGCAGTCACGAAACTTAAAATCTAGATTGATACATAGCGTGGTTGAGCAATAGGGAGCCATCCCTTGACCGCTCTCTCTCCCACTTCAGCAAAAAACAAAATCTCGCTGTGGTTTTCTCACTTGATGATGATTGCTTGTGTTGCAATCGAAACCTGGTGATTTATTTTATTATATAACCACGTGACTTGACCGAAAGAACCAAAGAATATCGATTCCTGCAGTCACGAAAGCTTGAAAACCTACAATGATTCCCGCTTTAACTTTAACTGATTATGTTTTAGTGTGTTTATGTCAGGTCTCAAAATTAATATCTCACCGCAAGTATACAGTTCTTATAATTAAGATTATTACGCATGAACATAGGAAGGCACCACTCAGACTCTTCTGTGTTTAGCAACTTTAACATTTAAAAAACATAACACTAATATGCGAACTGTTATGCTAGGAATGTCAACACAGTGCTCCTGGAGATGTCGTCCTCATTGATCCGTACATTTAACCCTCAATGGTTAAGTTTGTTAAACTAGGCTAATTCCTCAGAGTAAGGCAAGCATACATGGCGATAGAAAATTCCTTAAAAATTAAAGTGTAATAAAGAAACATGTGCCTAAGGCAAAAGTATACCTCAATTAATTCATTGGTAAAATTGTGCAATTAACAAAATGTCTTGGAACAATGGTGTGCCTGCTTGTCTAACAAATGCTTATCAATTGGCTAAGGGCTTCAATAACTTTGCGGGCAAGATTCTGTGATAAAAAAAAGATGTTAACACAATCGTATCCCTGTGAGTGTGTAGATTCATAACCTATATGTTTATAAATGTTTAGTTTCATCAATTAATTCATTGGTACAGTTATACAATTAACGAAAACGAATGACTAAAATATTCCTAAACGACTGTATCCACGTAGATCAATAGGCAGCAATGCTTTTCACGATCAGCTATTATTTAACGCACCCACTTTAGATGACCACCCTTTTTGAAACACAAAGATAACTTTCAGAGCAATCTTATTAGTCCCAATATGTGCGTTGTGTGTGTGGGTGTATTGTTTCCGTGCTCCACTTTTTGAGTTAAGTGGTTCTCTGCCAGGCGGTGAGTCGTGTGTGTCTGGGCGTGTCATACACACGGCGCTGTGGCACCCCCCCCCCCCTCTTTCTGCTTCCCGGAGTTGTGCTTCTCCTGCGCACAGCCCCCTGGCTACAGCAACTCCAGCAAGCTACTGAAGCTCCGAGGCTGCAGGAACGTCCCCCTGAAGAGTGCCCTGAACACAGCGCTCTACACGTGCTGTGTCACACTGCATTCCCGGGACCTGGCCGACCTACCGGACACAAAATGGAGAGACCATTTATCTCCCCTCATTGCGGCCACCCCTCAGTGGAAACAAATGTAAAAGTCTTCTGTAGCAAAATGCTGCGGTGACATCTGGTGGAGATTGGCACACTGCACATTGCCATCGGCCGTGTGGCTCAGCCGAATCTCGCCAGGGGCAACATACTTGTGCATTTCCTGCGGTGCCAGGGAGGATCTGCCCCACCAGTACTTATGCTGCCAGCGGCTCAAACCAATGTTCCGCCTTTTGGGGGACATCTTCAGGAACCTGGGGGTGCCTTTCTACAACAGCAGCTTCGTATATGGGGTGCCTTACCTGGCTAACAAGCGCCATGACCTCGCCAACTTCGCCTGTGCTCAGGCGAAGATGGTGGTGTACAAAACGAGGAAAAAGATCCTGGAAGGTGACACTGACGGCTGCTCTGTGCTTCCAGTGTTCAGGTGCCTGCTTAAGGTGCGGCTCCGGCTGGAGCACGCATACCACAGACATGTCGGTGATGTGCACGTCTTCTTCGAACGCTGGGGAGCCGGAAAAGCCCTCTGTACCAGCGTGGACGGCACCCTCATGTTCACCTTTTGAAGCGCTCGTTCGTCACCGTGGCGTGTGCGATGACCACCACCACCACGTGACTTTTTCTTTCGTGTTGTGCACACTCCTTTGCAGGAGTGTGCTCGGCTTCCGAGTCCGCACGCTCGTGGGTAGTTGTTAGCTGCTGCTGCTGCTGGTCCTGTGCGATGCTCGCTTGGTCGATGCTTGGCGCTTTTTTCCCTTTCTCCAGGTTGATTGCTTGTCGTTGCTCATCCCTCTTTCTCTTTCTCTCTTGCTGCAGCCGCTGTTGGGAGCTGGCACTCAATGTAGAATACAACTTTTAGTGATACTTCGTCTGTCAGCGCCAAACTCACACTCGGTGACACATCGCTACTCTGCAAGCCTCACTATCCATGGACGATTGCGGGGCCCACCCCCGGAGCTTGCTGCAGCAAGACTCAATTTCCATTGATCTTTGTAGACTCGACCTTTGCTGGTGTGCAGCTCCGTTTTTCAACTTTCATGCTCTCCGCCCTTCTTCCAAGAGGGCTCTTGCTGTGAGCTGCTCGTCGCAGCTCCTCACTTACTCTCAGAACTCATAAATTGTATTCGCACATCTCTTAGCTTCTCACAAATCTTATAGCTTAGTACAATACAACGTATCGCAATCCTTAACTCTGCAAGTGACTCAAAACATCAGGATGAATGTAGAATAAAACTTTCAGCAATACTCTGTCGGTCAGCACCGAACTCAGCACCTAGCAACACATTGCTCCTCTCCTCTGCAAGACTCGATATCAATGGTTGATTTCGAGGACCATCTCCGGAGCTTGCCATTGCAAGACTAAGTTGCATGATCTGTGTCATTGCTGTAATGTGAAATTCTCCCCCCTCTCCGCATCTCTTGCGAAAAAAACTGAATCTCTTTGACTCGATCTCCTCCTGTGGTCGCAGCCGCTTGGTTGCCCCCCCCCCCTTTTGACCTTTGACCGGCTGCTTTTCCATCACCATGTTTATGTTTTGGTGTGCGTCCCCCCCCCCCCCCTTCTGCCTTCGTGGTGTTTGCTATCTCAAGGGGAGGCGCCCTCCCTTCATACGTAATTTATTGCTACCATGTGTTGTCAAATTTTTGGAAGACAAAGGCGGTTCGGAGGCTCTGAACCTATGGAATACATATTATCTTGGCCGTGTGTGAGTGACCTATTTCGTATCTCTTTTGAATTACCCTCGGTCTAATACTTCATATTTATTATTTGGTTTATATGCTCTTTGGTTCTTTTAGTAAATTCTCGTCGGTATAAAAATAAAATAAATAACGACGTTTCGATTGCAACACAAGCCGTCGTCCTCAGGCGGGAAAAAATAATCCCGCTTGTATTGCGATCGAAACGTTGTGATTTTTTTTTATACGTACGTGACCTTACCGAAAGAACCAAAGAGTATGGATTCCTGCAGTCACATTTGACCACCTGGTGAATCTGCAGAAGCTCTGGTTGAACAACAACCGGCTGACGAGTGTTTCCCAAGAGCGCGTTTAACAAATACACCCAGCATTGGCTAAACGTATACATATGTATATGTTGATGACTGTGTATCTAGAGTATACCATATATACCAGTTGTCAGCAACCTTTCTAAGAAGAAGAACAAACGGGGCCATTTTTCGTTTTTGTCTTTGACCAAAATAGTTCGAGAGCCGCATCACACATCGGAGCTAATTGTACACAAACACAGCAGCGGGTATACGCAGATGACAAAACAGCACACATTCTGACTTAAATAAACAACATAGATGATGGAATCAACTGCGTTCATTTCGTTTTTCCCCCCCTTTGTTATTCTTAAACAATACTGTTTGGCTCTTGTACAGTTTGTTACAGGAGATTCAGTGAATATACGAACGTGTTCGTAAACGATATTGAGTAGCATTAAAATAAGTTATCTCAAGCTCTCAATATGAATTCTATTCGGGCGCGTTATTAGCGGTGTTAGACGACGATCTGTATCGGTCACCTGTTCCCACTCGACTACAAACTGCATGGCGGCCTAAGTCACCACATGGTAAAATGTTCCCACTTGTCTCAGCGAAGAGGTAAAGGTGCAGCCCTGCAGTTGCTTTCTTATTCACGCCACTGCTGGCAGTGAAGCGTTTGGGAGGGCGACATCTCGGGCAAGGTGCCTCCCTTGCATGGTGGCTACTCTGCCGCTATTCTCACTGCTGGTGCACGACTCTGTCTTTAGTCTTTCTCCACCCAGAGACATGTTCAGAGATGTTTTACCGTGTCGTCTCACGTCTACCGTATCAGGAAACCTTTGTCTCAATGTGCTTTGACCCCGAATGTTAATTAACATTCGTAAACGTGACCATTAATTGTCAGCTATTTGCTAATTTATTGAGTCTGCAACCTCATCACCAGTTGTGCTTGGGAACGCTCATCAGCTGGTTGGTGCTCAGAGCCAGGTAAGTGAGCTGGGTGAGTTTTCAAACACCCCAGCGGAAAGAGGTCAGCTGGTTGCTGTTCGACCACAGCTGCTGCAGATTCACCAGGTGGTCAAACACCCCCTCGGGAAGAGGCTGCAGCTGGTTGCCACTCAGATCTATAACGGTCATCTGGGTCAGACTGAATAACCGCAGAGGGTAGTCATGGCTTATGGTGATACCAGAGATCGCTTCATCAAAGTGAACATTGTTCATTACAATGAGCTCAGTTAGTTAAAGTGGCCTGAGTTCAATTCCATAGAGATTTAGGAGAGCTCAAAGCAAACGCCAATCACGTGCATGGAGTTAAGTTAGTGAACTGGATCTCTATTCGCATTACAGTAAAAACGACTTCAGTCCCTTTCATAGAGATCTGATTCGTTTACGCAAATCCATTCGCTTTTATATCCATGAACTAAATAGCACTTCTGCCACTTTCATACAGATCTGTTAGTTAACTCGAACTCCACTCAATGGCATAAAAATCTTAAGTTACACGAATTCCATTCACTTTCCGAACTATTTTTTAAATAAGGCTAGGTGCGTTCACATTAATTTAGAACTTAGCTGAAGTGACTTTGATGCACAATCATATAGATATTTTAACTAAAGCGACCTCTATTCTATCTTAAGCAATTTTTACTTCATAAAGCCACCACTCTTTCCTTAAATGAAGCCCGTTAGAACATTGTTATTGTATCTTGTTTGCCATTATGCCGGTGTATGTGAGGAATTCAAAATCATGATTCACTATCACAGTGACAATAGAAGGAGCCTCAAAGTCTCGTGTCTCCACCAGTGCCGCCAGACTGTCAAACACCCCAGGCTCGAGCTTCGTGATCTTATTGACTTGCAAATGCAGAATCTGCGCATTGGTAGGGATTCCCGCAGGCACAGATGTGAGGCTTCTCCTGTCACATTGAATATCTGTCCCTGAGCACGAACACTGCGAGGGACGGGCGACGGTTTAGAGGCGCCTCACAACGGCCTCCCCTTACACGCGAGCGGCATCGCGTGTGGTCCAACATTTTACCCGAGTTGCCTCTTCCTGAAGCTTTCCCTGAAATGTTTCTTCTGAAATAGTTTTATAGTGCTTAGTGTGTATGTGTTACTTAGTTTTGTGCATTTACGAAAAATTATGTCGAATTGTGGTTGTGACGTGTTTTTATATTTTTATTTTCGTTAATTGTAAATAATTTTGTTTTGCAAGCTCTCCACTGAAAATAGCGGATTTCAAAATAATCTCGGCCTAGTTAATTGTAGGTATGGCGTATCTTTCTCGATATTTAGATATGATCCCACACAACCCAGACAGCTGAGCCCTTTGGCACCACCAAAGGAGGGCTGCGGGGGATCTCGGATCCCAACCAACTGCCAGGAACGGTTTCTGCTTTGTCGCTGCGCACCGGGATAGAGACGACGCTCGGCACGAGAGACGTTCGGTTTGTAAAGCTACCGCGTTATTGACATTCACAGCCATCGTCATCATCATCGTCATGGTGCCCTCTTGTGCTACGAGTTAGCCTGCAGTGTCACTGAGCAGTGAGGTGAGCGTCTGCGTTAGTGCATCAGTGAATATTGCATGGAGTGAATTATTAGAGCTGATATTTAGCGTTTATATAAACTAACGCGTGATGTGATGGCTTGGTGCAGCAACAGCATAACAAAATCACCACAACATCCACACAACGCAACGCGACAAAAAACAACGACGTAACAAAACAACCAACCACACAACACCACCACAAAGCACAACAAGAGAAACCACGCGAAACAACAACTACACCAACAGCAGCAAGAACGAAAAACTCTCCTCAAACAGGAATTGGCTGCACATTCCATTGTCGTAGCATCCTCCTGAATACAGTCTCGGAAGTCAGTCAACCTCCCGTGGACAGGCGAATGCCGGAATTAATAACACTCATCGAAACACCCCAGCGGGGAGACCTGTGAGTTGATCGCTGAGCACGACTCGTAGATCAGCAGCCTCCGCCTCTTGCTGTAGAGCAGCCTCTACACGAGAGCGTCGCTCTTCACACGGCAGTGGAGTTCAACGCGGGTCCCTAGGTCGCGTTAGCGGCGTCGTGTTCACCTCACATCTCGGCACCTCGCTCCATTCCGTGCCCGCTGTCTGTGCGGTGCAGTACAACGACCCTCATGGTGTTCAGAGCTCGCCTCGCATTCCCTCTGGAACATTTTTACTCGATCAGTAGTGTAGCGATTAGCGCGCTGCCCTACGAACCTGGTGAACCGGGTTCGATTCCCGATCATGGCCAACACCAGTGACGATTAACTTAACCGGTCCTGGGCCTCCCCTAAGTCGACTCAGCCTCAAATGAGTACCTGGTATGATGTGTAAATATCGTCGTTAGGGAGACAAAGGAGGCCGGTCTTTGTGTTTGCCACCCACCCCTTCGTGTGCCGTGCCGGTCTTCATAGGTGCTCGCTAACAGCACTTGCCGTAACAGTCTGTTAAGGTTATACGGGAATCTTTGTCTTTGTTGTTGTGTGGTTGTTATTTTTGTGTTTGTTGCCGCACTAACATAAACCCGCACAGCACATGCTCGTTTCTGTAAAGGATCAATACCAGCTCTAATTATTTTCAACATTCACTCATTTAATCTTCACGAATGTTCAGTTACACTGTAGACTAACCTGAAGCACTAGAGGACACCATAACGACGGTGATAATCATGATGACCGTGGATTTCAATAACGCGGTAGCTTGATAAACTGAACGCTACTCGTGTCGTGCGTCATCTCTATCCCTATTCCCTGCGAAAAAGCAGAATCCGTGCCTGGCATCGCTGGCTCTGTTTGTTAAACGCGCCCCTGGGAACGGTCTTCAGCTGGTTGAACTGCAGTTCCAGATGAACGAGCTGGGTCAGTTTGTCGAACACCCCAGTGGGGAGAGACCCGAGTTCCTCACTGCGCAGCAACCTCAGACACTCGCTCTCTGCTGTTTCGGAAGACTCTAGCAGAGTGAATGTAAAAACGACTCCAAAGAGCATTGTTTACATTTATTTCACAACATCAAGCTTATGAGCGGATTGGTGTTGTTCAAAACAATATCAAATTAATTATTCAAAGTAAATTTGTCTATCCACTTCTCGATGAAGCGACCATATTTCCTTACGCTGGTGGGGGGGTGGGGGGAGTGCGACCCCACACCAATTTCAATTATTGAACAACTAAGAGTGGACTACTTTTCTCGCTTTAGTTGAATAGACAAAAAAAATTAGTCAATGAAATACTGTACACAGGGCTGGAAATGAACTGAAAATCTACAAATAACGCGAGACATTCGTCAAGCGCACTGCCTTAAAGGGAAAATACATCGATGAAACGTTGCAGCCACGTGCATATACGAGACATGAAGAAGGGCCATCGCCTGAAATGTCACCCATTATATATTTTCCGTTATGGCAGCGTGTGTGTGTGTGTTGAGTTTGTTTTGTTATCTGTGCTTGTGTACCACTGCTTGCAAAGGCGGTATCCACAAATAATTTGTAAAGTTACACGAGGCGTCGTCAAGTCGACTTAGGCTGACTTCAGGAACACAATCAGACCAAATGAATACAGCGCCTGACCTAGCTGGTGAGTCTACGGGAGCTTTACCCCAGTTGAAGAGCATTGCCTGGAGACTGGGTCGCTCTTCCCATTGTGTGCTGTTCACACGTGGCTAGAGACGAACTCGGGAAAAGCGCTCAGCGTGCTCAATGCCCCGGGTCACCATCGAGGAGTAACAGATTAAGGTGCAGCCCTGCCTGGCTCACGCCATTGATGTCAGAAGGGCCTCCACTGGAGGGAGCTCTAGAGAGCTCCTCTGAAGGACGTCTTGGACGAGATGGGAGTACCCTCACTTTGCTCCACTAAACGCGACGCACCGATCGACTGTAGTGAACTCGTTTGTATCTCGAGGTGCACAGAAGCAGGAGGATAAAAATTAAAACGTCATCATCGTTTCATCAGCTGCGACAAGAGACCAGGCCGGCGACCAATGGTTTAAACATCCACTCTGTTAAGATATACTCCGCAGGAGCAGACTTTGGACTCAATCATCACTAATACCATGATCTACAATAAGCATAAACAGCTACACCCTTGTCATATTCATCATCATCATACATAGTAAGGTTCATGGCTATTAATAATGATCAACGTACGTAATTGTAACAAAAAACATTAGTGTGTTCTTCAATCTGCTGTTGAAACACAGAATGTCGAATCCGGTGCAAAATGTTGATTGCAACGAATCAATGTTGCTGGAATTAAGCGCTCCAAGAAGCCGTGTCGCCGCTGGATTAGGCAAAAACAACTTGAATTAGATAGGTTGAGTGAAAGACAAATTTGAAAGAGCTGCATTGTGTGCGCATATATTTTTTGTTACAAAAGAGTTGATACATTTCAGACGATGGATCGACTTCATATTATAACAACTCCATCTCGCGTATGTGTGTGAGTCACGTGTGGCTGTACGCAGCAGCAGTGCAGTGAGTGCAAGGCTGGCGCCTCGGCATCCCTGCGACGCATCAGGGCCAGTCCCAGGGGTCACTGTGCAGCCAAATGTATTGCAGCTTCGTGAGGCTGTCGAAGGCGCCCTTGGGAACGGTCGTCAGCTGGTGACATTGGTCGGGTGTCTCCTCGTCCATCGATCCACATTACAAACAGACACAGTGTACGTAGATGGCATATGCACATGCATGCAGGAACAAGCGAATCATGTAATCAATGTAGTCCACACTTAAGTACGTGTACATTACGCACATTTAAACGTACATACATACACAAACACACATACCTACATGCACACTTCTATACTCAATGTAGTGTTCTTGACGAACGTGAGTTGTTTTGATTACATCGAGTATAAACTCACGATTATTATATTGTATTATAACAAACGCGTAATGTTTCATCGCAATGATTCCATTTAGAAGAGCCGCAGCTCCTTCAGACTCACGAGCTGATGGAACGCGCCAGCACCAATGGGTGTAAACTTATTCGGGTCCAGACCTCAGTGAGCCAGTGTTGGCATAAGCACACGTAACAAAACAAACTCAACACAACACAGTTTCAGTTTAATTTATTTGGTATCGCCATGTGAGCCATTCGGCTCTTGAACCGGATGCAACGGCAACAAACAAAAAATAAAAACATGAACAAAAAAACATCTTAAAGTGACGGTGCGCAAACAGAAAAATCCAGGAAAAAACAGCAAAATCTTCCAGAAAAAGCACCGTACACCAACGCTGTGTGCAAAAATCCCAGTGGGATGCAAGTCAAACAACAACAACCACAAGACAAATTAGATTAAAGCCATCAGTTTAACTCCGTACTACAACAAACAAACATGGCGAAACCAAAAATATTTTGAAATCACCAAAATAAAGCCATAAAAGCAATGTAACAGTGATCATAGGAACTGTGACCGAAATTTCACAATAAACTGCATAAACAACATGCACCACCAAACCCTGTAGCCATAGCTGGCAGCATGAGTCACTCCATAACAGCAGGAGTATCAGTAGGAGTATCAACATTTTCCATTGCACCTCTTAAGATCAGCACACTATAATCAAAACTAAAGATCATACTTTGCAGCGGTCATCCGGAGCGATACATTTGATTTCAGGCCACTGAATACTAGTGGCATCTAGGGTGTACAACTCCTCAAGAGCAGTTGTGAGTGAATATCTCACAGGTAGTGATCCAATTTGAAGTTTATTGGCGATAGCATTCCAGACCTTGGGGCATCAATAGCAAAGGCCCTTCCTCCAGTATTTGTACGGCAATAAGGAATGTGAAGCTGGTTGTGACCTTTGGTCACATTTGTTTTCGAAACAGTGAGGACATCTAGCAGGTAGTCTGCTGATTTTTTTGTAAGTACATCGTGAATAAATAAAATCTGATGCACAAGCTGTCGATCATTAAGAGATGTTAAGTTTGACCCAATGTAGAGATCGCAGTGGTGGGTCTTATATAGGAAGTTCAATGCAAATCTTAAGGCCGAGTGATAAATTGAGTGAAACTTTTTGAGTATAGTACTGGGGGATGATTTATATACGATGTCACAGTAATCAAGCAGAGGCAGTATGCTAGCTTTTATCAATTCCAAACGGAACATAGGGGGAAGCAGTGCTTGTGTCGATACAGAAAACCAATTTTTTATTTTGTCCTTTTACCAATATAATCAATGTGATCTTGAAAATTCAGTTTTGAATCTAGGATGACCCCAAGATAGCTACAGATCTTGACTTGCTCCATTTAATAATTATTTAAGGAATGTAATTGGGGAAAAATAAGTTCATACTTTAGTCCTGGTGAGAAGCATAGCACCTTGGGTTTGGAGGTATTCAGGACTAGTTTAAGAGCAACTAGCTGATGTTGTAGTTTGTTGAAATCACCCTGGAGCTTAGCAATCACGTCATCCGGAGAGCGGCCAGCAGTAATCAGTTTCGTGTCATCTGCAAACATATTTACCCTGGAATGATCCCGTTCAGTGCCCAAGTCATTGACATAAAGAGAGAACAAGAAGGGGGCGTTGATGTAACCCTGTAGAACCCATTTTGTTATCTTAACACTGTTTGACCTCCAACCATCTATGAATATAGTTTGAGTGCGAGAAGAGAGGTCATTTTTTAACCATTCCACTGCGTGTTTGGAGAAACGAAGGCAACTGAGTTTACTAAGCTTGGTGTTGTGGTCGACAGTATCAAAGGCTTTGGACAAGTCAAGAAAAAGACTGGCACAGTACAGCTTATTATCAAGGCGATTGTGGTGCTGTCTTTTTATCGGAACCCAGATTGGTTTCGATGTAAGAGATTGTTCTTCTTGGTTCTTTCGGTAAAGTCACGTAGAAGGGAAGTAATACAATAATAAAAATTAAACATAATAAAATAGCGACGTTTCGGCCACAACGCAAGTAGCCGTCTTCAGGTGAAGAATGAAACACTGCCAAGCTTGGAGCGTATATATAAGCTGGGTTGGAGGTGGAAGAAGAGCGCCTTGAGAAAATAATTTGCATATCAAGAGCAATTTAGCATATTTATGGGAAATGCGTAGGAGGTGGGCGGGGAGGTTTTCAAAGTCATATTATGCCCATGCATTATGCAGGATTAGCAGCATCAGAGGGAGGGGGTAGCATTAACAAAGGGAGGGAATGTTAATAGTATTAAAAGCCACGAAACATGTCAATGGGAGAGCGGTGGAGGGAGGCCCGCAGCGGAGCAAATAATGCATTCCCTGTGGAGAACACAAGATACACATATGATAATTGGTTCTTTACCCTTCTATCTGGCAAATGAGGTCCCCATAGTGTAGACAAGATACACAGTCAATGCCAGTGAGTGGACTGCGGTCTGAAAGTCACCATAAACGTGAACAACAATCAGTTACCAGTAAGCCTGGCTTACAGCCTATATCAGTAAGACTGCCTTATGGTTTCTACCAGTAACCCTGCCGTATAGCTTCTACCAGTTATCCTACCTGATAGTCTCTGCCAGTAAGTCTGCCTTATTGTTTCGACTAATAATCCTGGCCCATAGTTTATTTCAGTAAGCGTCTTACAATATATCTGCAAGCTTTCTCCATTCTCTTTGAGTATTCCAAAACCTTATGAAGTCTCCAAACGAAATTCTAATCTAACAGTAAACCGGTCAACTGTGTATATGGCCTGGATAATCAGCCGTTGTCTTTCGTCATCATTCGCCAGTGTCTATTCACCACTAGATGTAAATAATGTAACATCTTTAAAGTGCCTCAAATGTAAGTTATAATCGTGGAACTGCTCCTGTACTGCTAGTGACGTTAGAATGAGATCCACGTTCGTCTTCTCTCCCCTGAGCTCTCTGCCCAAAGCAACTCCCGGGCACAAGCCCACCCCACCGGGGTGTTTGACCGCTTGGGGAATCTGCAAGAATTATATCTGGGGTGGAACCAGCTGTCAGCTCTGCCTGTTGGGGTGTTTGACAAACTGACCCAGCTCACTCATCTGTCTCTGGACGTCAATCAACTGAAGAGCGTTCCCAGGGGTGCGAATCACAAACACAGATGCCTCTGCTCCTACAATCTAAGCAGGTCATGGCCTTGAACATCAATGCTGATGTACGTGTACTATGCCTATGAAGTCACTGCACTCTCAACATGTTTCAATTGCTTCAGCAAATCCTTGTCTAACAATATGGAACCAATTCACACTGTTGTTTTTCATAATGCAATGAAGATTGACTGCCATGGCAAAACAAGGTCTATTATCTTGTCTGGTAAACCATATGTGTTTAGAATAAACTCCTCGTACACACAGTCAAAAGCCTTTTTGCCGAAAGTATTTAAATGAAACAAACGCTTCAAGTATGCACAGAGGACACGCATGGGAATTGACACCAGTATATATACAATGCAAAGTACAATGATTGTTACCAACGTTTTGTATTTTGAACCACCTGTCTATGCCATGTGTTTCAATAAACTCTACACCCCTGGTGTTTCTTTCCTTAACTCGAATACCCCTCTAGGGAATGTACAGGGGTGGGGAGTGAATACAATGGAGGGGGTGGGGGAGCTCTTTGACAAACAGAAGTATTTAACCAATATTCCTGTTTCTTGCACAGTAACTTTTTATGATCGGATGAAGTCAATCAATCTTCTTTGTCACTTCATATATCTTGTTGATACTTCATGGTGAGCAGTATCCATGGATTGACCTTTATAATCGTGGGAAAGATGGAACGCTGAGATTAAGAGTCCGATTATTTTCAAACGCACTTTAAATTGATAGACCTCATCTGTACATGTTATCATTTGGATCACGATTTGATATTAAGAATAGCCCTAAAGTATGATATTTGATGCGTTTTCAAGTTGCGTCCCTCCAACATTATATTTATTGTAGTGAGTCCAACTGAGTCGCAAACGTTGTTCCTTTTAGAGGCAACACATTTATTTGCAACACCGTAACAGAAAGGGGTAACTGCCCCTTAACCAGATACAACCTAGGGTAGTGACCACCCAGCTAACCACAGAATACAGAGGAGTTACTGCTACGAAGGGTCGGACCCTCACGTGGGTCTCCTACCACGTGGTTCCTCGTAGGGTGAAAAGCTTCCAGCTTGAGACGCAGAGCTTCCAGCGTGTAGAATGAGGAGACCCCGGTCCCTCTTAGGACCCACCTTAATCCCCCAACGGTCGGGGCCGCTCCGCCCTCAGCCCCGCCCGCCTTCTCGAGCATTCTCGTTCCCTCTCGATCCCTCTCCAGAGCTTTCCCCGGACACGTGATCACCCACTAGCCCCCCCCCCCCACCAGGGGCCCCTTGTGTCGACACTCCGGATCACGTGTCTGTGGGGTCAACCAGAGTACCATGGCCCAGGGAAACCCTGCCCCTGGGCTGACACTCACCCACTCCCCCTCGTGGGAGCCCCCACCACATGCTGTGTTGTGGCCGCACTATCCCAGTGCTCATTAAGCCCCGCTAGGGCTGGTATTATACACAGCCACCCACACGGTGTTGTCCACGATGTCAGAACATCGAACGGCGCGGCCCTTCTGGCCCGGCACCATACAGTGATATCATCGACGTCACTACATGATAATCACACCTATTGTACAGTACGTTGGTGTTTAGTTTAATCAATGTTTGCATATATGAAACTACAGCTTGATTATGAATAATCTAATAACCTACAATGATGCAGTTTAAAATTACATTCTTCAGGCTATTCATTGTATACTTTAATTTGTAACAAGGTGTTATTAATATTCTTGGTTCTTTCGGTAAAGTCACGTAGAAGGGAAATAATAATAAAAACATATATAAAACAATAAAAATTATCACGACGTTTCGACTGCAACACAAGCAATCATCATCAGGTGTGAAATCCACAGCAAGAAATTTTGATAAAAAGTGGCGGTTTTTTCCTAACGTCAGTACCACGAACAGCGATCTGGCAGTTCGGAAAAGAGGAAGGGGGAGGAGAAAATTGAATGCGGTCTGAAAGTCACCGTAAGCGTGAACACAATAAATTAAGACCCTAAATGATGTTATTTGCCCGATAGTTGTTTCCGTATTTAAAGTTTTAGCAACAGTAATAATAAGACGAAAGCAATGCAAGTTAAACGCTCAAATGAAAGCAGGTTGGAGTGCTTTTGTAAAATGAACTGCACAATGAAACGCAACATTTCCATGTGCCCACAACTAGAGATGTTGATCCGTGTGACCCACCTCTTATCGTAAATGGTGCAGAAGCACCACTGTGAAGTGTGCACAGAAGCAATGCGAGTTGCATTTTGGGAATTACAATGAGAAGCAGAGGAACATGTGGATCAGAGACTAAAACTGCTTTAAATGACATCACAACCAATAATAAAAGTAAGTTGGCTTGTCCAGGACATTGCGCAAGAGGGGATGCTGGAATAATCCACGATGGCCAATGCACATTGTTCACGGTCGATAAAACCAAGGAAGAGAACGCACCCGAAACAACGTTCACCATGTAGAATTGTAGATGGAGTAACGACAGCAGCTCGTGGGTAGGCGCAAAGTGGCTTCATACATCGCATGGTCGTGACCGGCTTTCAATGGATTGATCATGGTTCTTGATGATAACATTTCCACGTATGGACATGAAAAAATATATATGAAGTAGGTGAGAGCCAATTTAACTTCATGTCCGTATGCTCAAGGGAGACCTGGTAAATACTTTAATGAATAATTAAATATATTTATTATGAAGGGAATTATAGACGCAAATACAACATCAATAAAAATACGAATCGGTATTGATCAGTATTAGCGGCGTATATATGAGGAAAATCTTCAGGAAGAGGCAGCTCGTGAAAATGTTGGACCACACGTGACGCCGCTCGCGTGCAAGGGGAGGCCATTGTGACCCGCCTCTAAACCGTCACCCGTCCCTCGCAGTGTTCGTGCTCAGGGACAGAAGTGAACTGTGGTAGAAGAAGCCACGCGTCTGTGCCTGCGGGAATCCCCACTACCACGCGAGTGCTGTATTTGAACGACAATCAGATCACGAAGCTAGAGCCCGGGGTGTTTGACAGCCTGACGGCACTGGTGCATACAGGAGACCCTGCGGCTCCTGCTCTTACCACTGCGATAGTGAATCATTGCGTATCATCACAAATGCATTTTTTATATTTACACAAAAGATAACATAACATTGTTTTTCGGACATCGTTGCCATGGATATTTAAATGTAGATAATTTTATCTGAAACATGTTAATGATTGTAAACAGATATCGCTTCAAATAACAAGAAAGTGTTTTCTTTCGATAACATATCTTTGTGAATAGCAATGGAGTTTGCTTGAGTTGATACATCTCTGTGAAAGCGATTCGAGGTGAATGTAAGAGGTCTCTGTGAGAAGCATCAATGTGAATGGATCACGTAGTAATTCATAACGCGGTAATCTATGACATTACATTTAGTTTATTTACGTGACACGTCTCTCCATGAAAGTGATTTGAGGTCTCTTTAACTCACAGATCTCTTTGCAAGTAAATTCCATTGATTATAACGAGCAGGTCCCGATCGAAGAAACCTGAATCACTTCAACTGTCAGGTTTCATGTGAAGCGAGTCGACGTTGTTTTAAACAAGGCGTGTCTATGATAGCGAATGGAGGTTTTGGCAACTCCCGTGTCTGCATGAAAGTGAATGGAAGTGGGTCTGGTTAATAACTTCATGTGAATGGATTTCGCTCTCTTACAAAAATCCATGAGAGTGGTGAGAGGTCGCTTTAAGTCAATAGCATTGAGGTCTTTAGTTGTGAATAGAGGCCACTGTGAACTTACAGGTCACTAGCATCAGCACAAGTCATTAGTATCCGCTGGGGTGTTTAACAGTTTGACCCCGTTCAAGTGGTTAAGTGGTTAGGAGTGGTGGCCACCACCTTTTGTAGTTAACCCATAATGTACATCGTTTTCCCGTAATGTAAATAGTTAACCTCAGAGCGTTGCAACAGTTATCTGTTATGTTAGCCGGTTCGAGTTGTGACGGCTGCAAGACCCTCGGAGGGGGACCTTCTTCCGGCCTTCGATTGGCCCCACCATCTGCTATAGATGCAGCCTACTGGACCACATCTCCAAGGGCTGCCGCGCCGAATGGGAAGGACCACACAAGGCATCATCATCCTCCTCTGGGTTGTCCTCCACTCCTTAGGGCCCGTAGATGAGTCAAGACGCACCACACACCCGGTCCTTACATCCACTTTACCCATTTGCGCGCTGCATCCACTTTACGGGTCGAACAGTCCGGTCGAGTCACGGAGTGTGTTAAACAGGTTGTGGGGAACGACGGGTGGCCACAGCGAAACAGCCAGTGCTCAGCACTAGTCTACCACGTGGTCGCCGCAGCAGCTTTATCGGCCATAATTGGCACCGTTCAAGGCATGGAGGTACAGATATTGATTGACACTGGTGCGTTCATCACCATGATTTCGAAGATTATTTTTAACATCCTTCCACCCTCTTCATGTTCGCTGCGTCCCGTTGCGGTTCCGTGTTTGGCGGCAGATTGGGGATTCCTGGGCATTGTCGGTCAGGTTTCAGTGGACGTGTGTATTAGTGACATGTGGATGACAGGGCCTGTACTCGTCTCTAGATCTCTCACTGTGCCCTATCTACTGGGCACAGCTTTTCACCGTTAATGCCAAAGTCCAAGCCCTGGCAACGAATACTGTTAAAATTCCCCCCGGGGTCCAAATGTTAGTTCCCCTGCAACTGCGCGAGCAGCAACCGCAGAGGGAATCTTGTTGGCCCCCTCGAACAAGGTGGCCCCAGGGTTGACCTTGCTGCGGGCGCAGACTTTGGTCGCGAGGGACCAAGAACCCTTTATTCAGGTCTCAATGCAGGCCTAGAGACTTCCGTCATCCAGGCAGGCACGGTTCTAGCACACGCTTCACCCGCCGGTTGCGGGGGTAGGGATGTGGCTATGGGCCGGGTCGCGGTAGCTGTGAAACAGGGAGAGGGGCGCGATGACTCATGGGTAGATGCGTTTTGTTCCGAGAGCCCCGAGTTGTCTGATGCCCAATGAGTCAGGCGACGCTCACTTCTCTTAGAATTGTAATAAAACCACTGCGACGACGATCTGTAAATTGTGTCTTCTTTATTATTTATTTATTCCTTGACAGCTGGACAGCTCCACGCTCTTCACTCTGACACGGCTGCACTCCCGTTCCGTGCGGTTAGATGTTGTCGCTCGTGCCGGCAGGCGACTCGCAAAGAGGAAGCCTTCGGCCTGCCACGTGACCGCTGGTGTCCCGGAGGCACGAGACGTGGTCAAGCTCTCTGGCTCCACACACTTACCCTGAGCTCCTTCCGGCTTCCCCTTATATCCCCTGACCTACGTCACCAAGCCCCGCCTACAGCTACGCCCCCTCACTACCCTTCTAGATGGTTACTCCCCAGAGCCTTTGAGCTCCGCCCTTGAACTTCGGCTTATCCCTCTGATTGGTTGATGGCCCAAGCTGCGGAGCCTATCCCACTGATCAGCGATTGTCGGTGAACTCTCGTATTAGAGAATTTTCGGACGTTTTTAGCAAGGGGAAGTATGACATCGGTCGCAGAGAATTTTCGGACGTTTTTAGCAAGGGGAAGTATGACATCGGTCGCACATCCCTGTTGCATCATCATTTTGATACGGGGAACGCCGCCCCCATTCGTCAAAACCCTGAGAGATTAAGCCCCAAGGAAAAAGATCAAATGCATGAAGCGGTCACGGAGATGTTTTATTTCCCCAATCTAATAGCCCGTGGCGGGCCCCCATTGTGCTTGTGAAAAAAAGGACGGAAGTCTACGGTTTGCGTCGATTTTCGCAAACTCAATAAGGTATCAGTGGCCGACGCATACCCGCTCCCTAGGATGAATGTCTCCTTGGATGCTCTGTCTGGGGCATGGTTTTTTTCCACTCTCAATTGTCCGGATTTTGGCAGCTACCCTTGGATGACAATTTTAAGCCTAAGATGGCATTCTGTATGCCACAAGGATTGTTCAAATTGAATCAGTTCCCAATGGAACTCCACTCCGTCCCAGCCACATTCCACGGCTTATGAAACTGGTCTTGGCTGGACTTGCCTAATTTACCTTGATGACGTCATTGTCGTTGGGTGTACTTTTGATGAACATCTGCACAAGTTGCGTGCCGTTTTCCTAAATATGCGGGCGGCAAAGTTCTAATTCAAGCCACAATTTTTTTTTATCTTTTGCAACGATAGGTGCGATACCTCGGGCACATTTTCAGCGAGTCGGGGATAGTCATCCTAGACATGGATGCGAGCAACACTGGGATTGGTGCCGTGTTGTCTCAAGTTGTGAATGGCATGGAATGTGTGGTTGCCTATGGGAGTCGGGTGCTCTCTCCAACCGAGCAGTGCTTCTGTGTAACATGCCGGGAACTGGTGGCCATTGTCCATTTCATCCAGCAGTACCGTCCGTACCTTTATGGTCGATCGTTTGAGATGAGCTCGGACCACACGGCTCTACAGTATGCGCTACGAGTTGAGCAGCCGTCCGGCCAGCTCTCCTGATGGCTAGAGGTTCTCCAGGACTACTCCTTTAGTGCTGTTTTCAGAAAGGGGACTCATCATGTTAATGTCAACGCTCTGTCGCGATTAACATCGAACACGCCCTGTGCATGTCTTACGGGGTCTGGATGGTGTAAACCCCCTGACAGAGGTTCGACCCCCACAGTAGTGGCATCAGCGGACGTATCCCTCTCCGCCACAATGGGAGTGTGCGATAATACTATCGGCCTCACCCACGTGGAGTGGAGTCAACTCCAAGTGAAAGATTCCTCCCCGCTCAAAATGAGACGCCGCGTCGGGCAACGGGAGAGTGGGGAGGGTCGGCGACGGTCGTCCCTGTTTTTTATTAAGGGGGGCCTGCTCATGCGGTGGGACGGCGAGCCGCACCATTATAACATTGTTGTGCCTACTGTTTTACGGGGTAGAATTATATGGGCCGTGCATGCCTGGGTGATGCACCTGGGTGTCCAACAAACGCTGTCCACCATCCAGTTAGATTTTTTTCTGGCCTGGAATGGCAGACGACGTTTATAACATGTTTAAAAGGTGCACAGAGTGTGCTCGCCGAAAACCCCCGGCGAGAGTGGACCGCCCTTCATTGAAACCCCTCGGGGTAACCGATACTTGTTGGTTGGGGTGGAACACTGCCAAACCAGACGCCTTTTTACTAGGTTATGTTTTGACAAGGGGGCACCTGAACGCCTCCTGACCAACCAAGGTAAAAATTATCCTCAATATTATTCAAGGAAGTATGCGATCTATTGGGCCATAAAAAAAGTTCACACTGCACCCTATCATCTACAGACTGATGGAATGGTCGAAAGGCTACACAGAACCCTGACTTCCATGTTGTGCCAACAAGTCAATGAGGACCAGTCCGACTGGGACTTACACGTGCCAGGTGTTCTTGATGCTTACAAATTGGCTCCTCACGCTTCTACCGGGTTCTCTCCATTTTTCCTTATGTACGGCAGGGAGCAAGACCCCCCATAGAAGTTCAATTAGACTCGGAGCCGAGTTGTACAAATATTACCGACCCCATGCGCCTTACTCTCAAATGGCTATCTGAGGTGCGGGAAGCGTCCTGGGTAAATTCGGCATTGTGGCAGGCTGCTAATGAGTCGCTTGTCACGAAGTAGATGCCGGGTGACAAAGCCTGGCTCCACTGCCCCCAGGTACCGGTGGGTACGTCCCCCAAATTACACAAACATGGCAGGGCCTGGTGGAGGTCGTGGAAGATCTGAGCCCTCAATGTGTTTGTATCCAGTTCGGTCGCAGACGGTGGTATGAAGCCGTTTTGTTCCAATGCACGGAGTCCCCTCATCCCCACTACCCAAGGGCTGTGTGTCTGGTGAGTCCAACGAGCTGGGGTGCGTATCCATTGGGCCCGTACCTCAGTGGAGTTATGCTATCCCATCCGCAGGCTCCAAGCACTTAACACCCCTAGTGCCACCGATCACGCAGACCGCAGATGGACTGCAAAGTACGAAACAACTGTCCACCCAGCATTGTGAACCATCGGGAGGGGCCGCGCCTGTCAGGCCATTTTCAAGATCACCCCGGGACCCCCAGGGAGCTCACGCCCATCTCATCTGGGGGCCCAGCTACAAGGACACGTTCAAAGACTGAAATTGTTTCAGAGCCAGTTGGCCATGTGGCCAGATGACAAACGTGCCATCAACCCAACCGTGAGGAAGGAGCCATCTAAAAGACCCAATCAAAACCGTCACCTCACCTTACATAGCAGAGATAACCAAAAATACTTCCAAAATTTTGAACAAACACAAGATCCATGTCCGATTTAACACACTGCATAAAATTCATGACCTGATCCCATCTGTGAAGGACAACATTCCTGACATGCAATATCCCGGCGTCTACAAACTAAGCCGTACCTGCGGCAGCAGTTACATTGGATAAACCAAACGACATGTCTTGGGCCGTGTTCGTGAATACAAGGCAGATCTGAAACACGGCAGTACAAATACTTCTTCCGTAGCTTATCATTACTTTAATGCGGCTGGCTCACATGAAATAGATTTCTCTAAGACGATGGTACTTTGCAAGCCGACTGGCTAACAACAAAGGTTCGTTCACGAAGCCATCCATATTTACAGACACAAGCACAATTTCAACCGAGGCGACGGTTTTAAACTCAGCAATCATTGGAAAGATGTGATCAACCACTTTGGGTCATGATTTGAATTTGTGTTTCCTTGTCAACCTCTACAGTCAGCAACAGGTGTATCTCCCCCTCCCCCTATCTCTGCCCCATCCCCTCTCTGCCCCACACCTGTCCCTCTCTGCCCCACCCCCTCACTCTCCCCCTGTCTCTCGCGCAGCCCCTTCCCCCCGCCCACGCACTATGAAGCCCTTATAAGCAGATACATTTGGAGGTCTGCCCTCTTTTCTTTTCACCTGAAGAAGACCACTTGTGTTGCGATCGAAACGTCGTGGGTTCTTTGCTTTAAATTTAGATTTTTGTTTTCTATCTACGTGACTTCACCGAAAGAACCAATAATACATAAATACGTATTGAATAATATATATATATTTCATACTATGTATGCGAGTGCCTATGGTTAATGGTTTCTGCGCAGTGAAGAACTCGCATCTTTCCCCGCGGAGGTGTTTGACAAACTGACCCAGCTCACTCATCTGGTTCTGGACACCAACCAGCTGAAGAGCGTTACCAGGGGCGCGTTTTACAAACGGAGCCAGAACTGCCAGGAACGGTTTCTATATAAGGAACGAAACAGTTAGACTTCTCCTCCAATCGGACTGTCGTCTTATGAAGCTAGTCTCAGGGGTCACTTTGCAGCCAAATGTATTGCAGCTTCGTGAGGCTGTCGAAGGCGCCTTTGGGAACAGTCGTCAGCTGGTGACATTGGTCGGGTGTCTTTTCGTCCATCGTTCCACATTACAAACACACACAGTGTACGTGGATAGCATATGCACATGCATTCAGAAACAAGCGAATAAGGTAAACAATAGAGTGCACACTTCTACGTGTACATTCCGCACATTTAAACGTATATACATAAATACACGCGTACACTTCTATACTCAATGTAGTGTTATTGACAAATGTGAGTTGTTTTAATTACACTAAGTATAAACTCATGATAATTATAATGAATTATAACAAACGCATAATGTTTCATCGCAATTATTCCGTTTAGAAGAGCCGCAGCTCCTTCAGACTCACGAGCTGATTGAACGCGCCAGCACCAATGGATGTCAACTGCTTCGGGTGCAGACCTCAGTGAGCCAGTGTTGGCTACACTCAGTGGTGCATAATCACACGTAACAAAAAACTAAACACAACACGCACACAAACCGCGCTGAATAGGAAATATATAATGGCTGACGTTTCGGGCGACGGCCCTTCTGCATAGCACGTAAATAATGTACGTGCGTGCAACGTCACGTTTAAGATATTTTCACTTCAAGGCAGTGTCATTGGGGTAAGGGTAAGGTTGTTTGTGCATATTCAGTTAAGATCCAGCTATGTGTAATTAATGTCGTTCCCTTAATCAAATACACCCCATGACTGGCACGGCATGGGAAGGCCTTCATCCAGCACTGGTTATACATAATACTTTGAGTGATTAATTTTATAATTGAGTTCACAAAGCCAATCCGTTCACATGTTTGATGGATTAATAAAATGCAGCCAGTAGTCTTTGTGGTCGTATTTACATGTACTCTGCTAGAGCAGTCGTACAATAGTAGAGAGCGAGTGTCTGAGGTTCCTGAGCCGTAAGGAACTCGCGTCTCTCCCCGCTGGGGTGTTTAACCGCTTGGTGAACTACTAAACTGAAGTCTCTAGAAGTGAAGAGGCCACTTTGAACTGATATGTCACTCGCATTATCATAATCCATGAGTACCCGTTTGGGTGTTTGACAGTCTAATATAAATAAATACATGTGAATGAAGGTCAATTTAACGAACACATCTGTATTCAAGTCGAGGCACTTATATTTACGTCAAATGCGGATGAAAATTAAAGGAAGTTGCTTAAGCTAATATATATATGGAAGTGAAATGGAAGTCGCTATGATTGTGGAGGGAGATTAGTACAAAATACAGATAACTATGACAGTAAATAGAGATCGCTGAAACTAAAACGTCGTCTATGAAAGTGATTGAAGGTCGCATTAAATAATTTCGTTTTAAATTATGTCGCTTTCATTAACATATGTGTATATCTACATTAGTACCCGCTGAGGTGTTTGACAGTCTGACCCAAATAACTAGTCTGGCTCTGAGTGGCAACCGACTGCACACCCTTCCAGAGAAACTGTTTAACGGTCTGGTGAATCTGCATAGCCTGTATCTGAATCAAAACCAGCTGAAGAGCATTCCCAGGGTTGCGTGTGACAAACGTAGCCAGCCATGCAAGGAATGATCGCTGCATTGTCGATGGACAACAGGATAGAGGTGACGCTGGGCACGAGTCGCGTTCAGTTTATAAACCTACAACCTTCGAGTGTCTACCAGTAAGCCTACCTTTTCTCCTTTACCAGTGTAATGTGAGGTTATATCCGGGTCGTTGACGTATCACAACTCGTCACGATGATTGGCTCTGCCGGTCCTGGTCCATAGCCAATGGGGGGAAGCCTAGG
The DNA here is from genome assembly GCF_015708825.2 of Lethenteron reissneri. Classification (NCBI taxonomy): domain Eukaryota; kingdom Metazoa; phylum Chordata; class Hyperoartia; order Petromyzontiformes; family Petromyzontidae; genus Lethenteron; species Lethenteron reissneri. The sequence continues at coordinate 5,672,510 of NC_083780.1, forward strand.
GGCGTGGCCCTGACGTAATGGAAAGGTGACAGCTGTAAGTAGAGGATTGGTTCTGCTGGCTTTGGCCACAGCCAATGGAGAGATGAGTCAGGGGCGTGGTCCCGCGAGCTTACGAGGGAGCCTGGACCATTCCATGGAGGCTAACCAGGATTGGTGGAAACGTACCACGTGACCTGGGTATTAAATAGGGGTGGAGACGAACGACACGTGGTCAGAACGGGAACGAACAGAGTAAGTGGGCCACGCGGGAGCGGGGCTCCGGGTTGCCACGTTGCAGTGTGTCTCTCTTTCTATCTGTCCCTCTCACGCTGCCTGTCAGCAGCGTGAAGGAAAGCTGTAATACAAGTTGAATAAAAGACAGATTCCAGAAGTCGCCTCAACGAGCTTTATTACAACAGTAAGCCTGTTTAACACGTAGGCTTTCGCGACCAATGTTATTCATAATCAACGATTTTTGGGTTTAGATCGCGTTTATTTATAAATGTGTCGTAACCCTCCACCACCCGACACGGCCAATCAGTAAAAATGTGTCACGTTGACAAAGACAAATAGTTCACTGCTTTAGCCCACCGGTGTGTTGAAGCAACAACATTTACAATTTGAGTACGACGTTTCGCTGGTAATTGCAATCAGCATCATCGGGCAATTCGCCAGAATGGTGAGGCTCTCCTGTGTCTCCCGTTCTTATATAGAGCAGCAGCAGTGAACTATTTGTCTTTGTCAACGTGACACATTTTTACTGATTGGCCGTGTCGGGTGGTGGAGGGTTACGACACATTTATAAATAAACGCAATCTAAACCCAAAAATCGTTGATTATGAATAACAGTAAGCCTGCCTTACATCGTCTACCTCACATTAACATAGCCACTTCCGTGCCCTCGTCTAGGTCTAGGAGGTCGCTTTCTCTCTTTTCTACAGTAACATGCTAATTTCTCACGTTAACATCACTTGCCCCGGCCACTTCTTTATGACCCTTAAGCTACACCAATTTCAAAACTTTTAAAACAGTCTGCCTCAGCAGCATACCATGCTTTCCCACCTGATGACGGACGCTTGTGTTGCGCCCGAATCGTCGTGATTTATTTTATTTTACACCTACGTAACTTTATCGAAAGACCAAAGAGCATGGATTCGTGCAGTCACGAAAGCTTCAAATCAAGATGATGAACTAATTTACGATGGCCAATGCACATTGACCATGGTCAATAACTAAAGCAGTGGCAGCTAAGGTAGAGAACGAACCCGGAAACACGTCCACCATGGAGATGGAGTAATGACAGCAGCTCGTGTGCAGGTGCGAGTTGGATTAATACATGACATGGTCATGACTACGACATTGAATAGATTGATAATGGTTCTTGATTATTACATATACACGTAATGACATGAAAATAACATGTTATATTAAGTAGTTAAGACCGTATTGAAATTTATATATCTATGCTCAAGGGAGACCTTGTAAAAAATGTTATCAATGCGCCAATCAATTTACTAGTAAGTGAACGATAGACGCAAATACAGTGATCAGTATTAGCGGCATATATATGTAATGTAGTAACTTGGCGGGAGACGACTTCATGGGTAGCACACTCTTTTTATTAACATCAACTTATTTCACACGGGTGGTTAACTGCAGCCTAACCCACTGAGTTCCCCTGACTACACCCCCACGGGCTCTTACGCCCCGTAGCTTCTCGGAACCCACCTAACTGGGGTGTCCGTCTCGACTCTGGGTCCCACAGCCTCGTCCCACATGGACGTCAGACCACGGGTCCCACAGTCTCGCCTCCGAGCCACACAGGGTCCCGGCCCTTACAAGGACAACGGAACTAGGGGTCTCGGGGCCCTACCTCTTCAACTCCGTCTTCGATCTTCAACTGGTTACAACTCCCCGAGTGGTCCCGCGCGTCCCCCTTTATAGTCCTTTATGCGGACGTCGCTGAGAGCACCCACCCCAGTTAACCAATCACTGCGCGCTGCCCACGATCCTATCTCCCGCATCGTGTCAGCGCGCACAACCCCACACGCCGCGCCGCCCCGCCATCCATCACTGTCGGCGCGCGTCAATACCACCCCACTTGATGTAGCCACGCCCGGCGCGCTCACACACACACACGCCCCGTCTTGTCAGCGCGTACCGCCACTACATATACAATACGTTCAAACGAAGCACTTTTAAAAGTAATTGGAGTAAAACATTGTCACGGAAATCTTCAAGAAGAAGCAATTCGTGTAAATTTTGGACCACACGTGACGCCGCTCGCGTGCAAGGGGAGGCCGTTGTGAGCCGCCTCTAAACCGTCGCTCGTCCCTCGCAGTGTTCGTGCTCAGCGACACAAGTGTTCTGTGCAGGGAAAGGCCTCGCGTCTGTGCCTGCGGGAATCCCCAGCACCATGCAGTATCTGGATTTGAACAGCAATCAGATCACGAAGCTCGAGCCCGGGGTGTTTGACCGCCTGACGGCACTGGTGGAGACACGAGTATAATCACATGAGCATCTTTCATATTTACACAAAAGATCACGTTACATTGTTTTTGACACCGTTTACGTGAATGTGTGCCTTTATAAATTATCATTCTGACAATCTAAATGGAGATAATTTTTATGATTGTAAACAGATATCACTTTAAATAACGAGAACGTGTGTTCTTTGGATAACAGATATTTGTGAACAGGAATTGAGTTTCATCATGGGACCGCCTTTGCCAGTGTCTGCATTAACCACAGATAAAGTTACGTAGAAGGAAAATAATAAAATAATAAAAATAAAACATAAAAAAATAATTCTCACGACGTTTCGGCCACAACGCAAGCAGCCGTATTCAGGTCGAGAACAGGTCTGTCGAGAGACAGAGTCTGAATGGCACGCCCCAGGCTTGGAGCGACTATTTATGCTGGGATGGAGGGGCAAAGAGCGACTTGACAAAATAATTTGCATATCAAGAGGAATTTAGCATATTTATGGGAAATGCAGATATGCGATTAGTACTACCCCCTAGTGTGCCGTGCCGGCCTTCATAACCGCACTTGCCCTAACAATCTGGTAAGCCTATACGGGGACCTTTGTCTTTGTTGTTGCGTGGTTGTTATTCCTGCGTTTGTTGCTAAACTAACAGAAACCAGCACAGCACATGCGAGTTTCTGTAAACGATCAATATCAGCTCTCATTATTCACACGATTCACTGATTTCATCTTCACTAATGTTCGGTTACACTGCAGACTAACCGGTAGCACTAGAGGACACCATAACGACGATGATGATGAAAACGATGACTGTGGATTTCAATTACGCGGTAGCTTTATAAACTGAACGCGACTCGTACCGAGCGTCATCTCTATCCCGTTACCAAGCCACAAAGCAGAGACCGATCCTGGCAGTGCTGTGCAGCTTGTGAAATGCGCCCCTGGGAACGCTCTTCAGCTGGTTGCTCTGCAGATACAGATGAGTGAGCTGGGTCAGTATGTCAAACACCCCAGTGGGGAGAGACGCGAGTTCGTCACTGCGCAGCAACCTCAGACACTCGGTCTCTGCTGTTTCGGAAGACTCTAGCAGAGTGAATGTAAATACGACTCCAAAGAGCATTGTCTACCTTTATTTCACAACATCAAGCTTGTGAGCAGATAAGTGTTGTTAAAAAAATATCAAATAATCCTTCGTCTATCCACTGCTCGATAAAGTGACCATGTTTCACCACGCTGGTGGGGGGGGGAGTGGGACCCCACACCAATTTTAATATTTGAAAACTAAGAGTGGACTACTTTTCTCGCTTTAGTTGAATAGACAAAGAAAATTAGTCAATGGAATACTGTACACAGGGCTGGAAATGAACTGAAAATCCACAAATAACGCGAGACATTCGTCAAGCGCACTGCCTTAAAGAGAAAATACATCGATGAAACGTTGCGGCCACGTGCATATACGAGACATGAAGAAGGGCCATCGCGTGAAATGTCACCCATTATATATTTCCCGTTATGGCAGCATGTGTGCGTGTGTTGAGTTTGTTTATCTGTGCTTGTCGACCACTGCTTGCCAGGGCGGTATCCACAAATAATTTGTAAAGTTACACGAGGCATCGTCGAGTCGACTTAGGCTGTGACTTCAAGAACACATTCAGACCGAATGAATGCAGCGCCTGATGTAGCTGGTGAGTCTACGGGAGCTTTTCCTCGGTGATAACAAATTTACGGAGTTGCCCGCAGGCCAGAAGTCGCAAACGGGTTTTGATTCCTTACCCGTACCCGTACCCGGCCGCACCAGGGTCGCAAACGGGTACCCATACCCTATCCGATACCCGGCTGCCAGTACCCGGCCGAGTATCGGGTAGGGTACGGGTACGAGTACCCGATTGCGACCTCTGGGATAAAGCCATGTTGCAGGCACGGGTGGGTTGATTCTAGGAACTTGAATTGTGAGAAGAGACAAGACGTTAGGAAATGAGTGACAAACGGTTAAACAACAGTGACTCACGGCCTACCCGTACCCGGCCGCACCAGGGTCGCAAACCGGTACCCGTACACGTACCCGGCCGAGTACGGGTAGCCGGGTATCGTATAGGGTACGGGTATCGGGTACCCGGTTGTGACCTCTGCCGCAGGCGTAGGGAAGTTGCCGACACTGACTCACTTAGGTCTGGACCTAAACCAGTTGAAGAGCATTGCCTGGAGACTGGGTCGCTCTTCCCATCGTGTGCTGTTCACACGTGGCTCGAGCGCTCATCGTGCTCAATGATCAGTTGACAATGTCACCATCGAGGAGCAACAGATCAAGGTGCAGCCCTGCCAGGTTCACGCCACTGATATCGGAAGGGCCTCCATTGGAGGGAGCTTTAGAGAGCTCCTCAGAAGGGTATTTTTCCACGATGGGCTGGTGCAGGTCAGCTGGTTCATTCTGTAAAGTTTGGGCTGCGGGTTGGGGCATTAACTCCCTGCCTGCCTCCCCTACTGCCTGAAAATGTGTGGTCACGTGGAGCGCGTGAAAGTGAAATATCATGGACAGAGTCGAGCAACGCCGTGCACTTCCTATTGGCATAGTTGGTTGGGCAGAAGTTCAACACACATATACATTGTAAACTAACATTGCACTTGCTGAGTCTCCAAGCCAAGTTGTTGAAGTTTCTCTGGGTCGTCTCTGCACGTGAATCATAGCGTTGTTCGCAAATGATGCTGGGTAATGTTGAGCTAAGAATTGTAAATGTAACACACTGTGGTGGGCGGGAGTGCTGGTGCAGTGGGTAGCGCAATCGGTTAAAAATTGGGTGACATCATCCCAAATCCACCAGACAACACATACCCACAGTTACCAACGTGGTGAAGTATAGCTAACAGAACCCCCATGTCGCTCCCACATATGACCAGCGCTTCGTGGGAAGGCTTTTATCTTGCAGTGGATTGACAAGTGGCTAAATTATCATTAATTATTATGAGCAGGAAAGCGTGGAACTTCTACAGCTACAGCATGGCGGATATGTACAGAGACTGACGATTTCACACATTGGGTGATTTCAAGCGGAAATATGTATTTTGCATACTCTTCTACCTACGTGACTTTACCGAAAGAACCAACGAGTATGGATTCCTGCAGTCACGAAATCTTCAAATCACGTATTTTTCATATATACAGTATGCTGAAAATAACTGAACAAGTTCCTTCGGAGTGAGCAGGTAGGAACCTAGTTGGACAGCGCATTCGTGCACGACAGACAAATATGCACGACAGACAGACAAATATTCCCTGGTGGGCAGTGTGGAACCTGTTGTTCTTACCTGTATAAAAGATAACTTGACTTGAGGTCGCCAGGCAGCCAGCCAGGTAGCCAGCCCTCTTAACTATCGGCCCCTCCCCCTTGCTTAGGCCCCTTACCCCCCCTCCCTTAGGCCCCTCCCTTGACCCCCCCCCCCTCCATCAGGCCCCTCCGCTGAACCCCCTCCCCTCAGGCCCCTCCGCTGACCACCCCCCATACCCTTAAGCCCCTCCCCTGACCACCCCCTCCATATCCTTAGGCCCCTCCCCTGACCCCCCTTCCCCTAGGACCCTCCCCTGACTCCCCTTCCCTTAGGCCCCTCCCCTGACCACCCCCTCCCCCATATCCTTAGGTCCCTTCCCTGACCTCCCCCCCTCAGGCCCCTCTCCTGACTCCCCCCTTCCTTAGGCCCCTCCCCTGACCCTCCTCCCTTAGGCACCTCCCCTCTCCGTACCCGGCAGTAGGTCTCCACCAATCAAAGAGCTGTTTATATTATATATATATGTATGCACGACAGTCAGACATACAAATAATCCCTGGTAGGCAGTGTGGAACATATTGTTCCTACCTGTATAATCATTAACGATTGTATCTCTATTACAATACATTTTGTCGATAGAAGTATAAACAAGAACAAAACAACGTACCCAATTATTTTGCAGTAAATACTAGGAAAAAGAGTTAGAGAGACAAACACGCGACCAGGACTGATACAAGAGGATAATACTAAACTCCAGGAAACACGCCGAGGAGGCTGCACGCTCTCCACACGGCGACTAGGCCTCGGCAAGGTAAGGTAAAAGTTAAAAGGTAAAAACGACGAGCCTACCTTTACCCTACCTTTTACCTTACCACAATACAATCACTCTACCCTACCTTTTACCCTTCAGCAGGTAAGGTAAAAGGTGAAAAGCAAAGAGCCTACCTTTTACCCTACCTTTTACCCTTACCCCATACAAATTACCCGATTACAGGGTATTACTAGGGGACTACACACTTTGCAATAGCTGAAGATCACCTCCCAGAGACCCAGTGTGGCTTCAGAGCCAACCGGGGAACCACAGACATGGTGTTTGTCCTGAGGCAGATTCGGGAAAAGTGCCGAGAGCAAAACAAAGCGCTGTACGTCACCTTTGTCGACCTGACAAAAGCGTTTGACACCTTGAGCATGCAGGGACTTTTAAAAATCCTGGAAAAGCTAGGCTGCTCACCGAAGTTCCTCACCATGATCGTCCAGCTTCATGAAGACCAGCTCGGACAAGTCAGACATAGCAACGATCTCTTGCAGCCCTCCCTTATTGCAAACGGCATGAAACAGGGCTGTGTTCTTGCTCCCACGCTGTTCACCATTTTGTTCAGCATGATGCTCCAGCAGGCCACAGAGGACCTCGACGATGCTGATGGCGTATACATCCGTTTTCGTCTCGACGGGAGAGTGTTCAACCTCAGGCGTTTGCAGGCCCACACAAAGACCATGGAGCAACTGATCAGGGAGCTGCTGTTTGCTGATGATGCCGCCCTCCTTGCTCACACAGAGACAGCTATGCAGCGAATTACGTCCTGTTTCGCGAAAACCGCTCAGATCTTCGGTCTTGAAGTCAGCCTGAAGAAGACTGAAGTTCTTCATCAGCCAGCATCCCATGAGGAGCACCATCCACCAAGCATCTTCATTGAACAAACATAACTGAAAGCTGTCCACCAGTTAATTTACTTGGGGTGCGTGATCTCGTCTGACGCCAAGATCGATAATGAAGTCGACAACAGGCTGGCCGAGGCAAACAGTGCATTCGGCAGACTATACAAACGTGTCTGGAACAACAGCAACCTTAAAAGAGACACGAAGGTCAACGTCTACAAAACTGTTGTGCTGACCACTCTCCTGTATTGTGCTGAGTCCTGGGTCACGTACCGTCGTCACCTGAGTCTCCTTGAGCGTTTCCATCAGGGCTGCCTCCGCACAATCTTCAATATTCACTGGAGTGACTTCGTCGCCAACACTGAAGTCCTTGAGTCAGCGGAGGTCATCAGCATCGAGGCCATGGTCCTCAAGATACAGCTTCGTTGGGCAGGGCATATCGCCAGGATGGAGAACCACCGTTTACCTAAGATTGTGCTGTATGGAAAACTGTCCTCTGGCCATCGCGACATAGGGGCACCACGAAAGCGATACAAAGACTCCCTGAAGAAGTCCCTCACTGCTTGCTGCATCGATCACCGTCAGTGGGCAACACAAGCAGCTGATCGCAACTCCTGGCGGCACACAGTCCACCAGGCCACCTCCTTCTTCGAAGATACCCGCAGGGCCCGTATGGAGGACAAAAGGAGAAGGAGGAAGAACCGTGATCCCTCAGCACCCATCCCAGATCAGACCTATACTTGCAGCCGTTGTGGCAGGACCTGCTTGTCCCACATAGGCCTCTTCAGCCACCAGCGTGCTTGCAGAAGACGTGGATGTTCTTCCTAGATCTTCGTTCGTGAAGCCAAGCCATGATGACACATCAACAAGGTTTATAACGGTAAATGCTAGGTAGAGCGCTTTATTGTTATAGAATATTCTCGATGATTACAATTTTACACGCTTTCTATTAACTCACTGTCTGTTGCTGTTGTTGTCGCTGTTGTCGTTGTTGTTGTATCCTCAAATCTTGCAAATACATTTTTACCCACTTCCTAATGTGGTATCGGCTGCAAACTTCGTATACTTATATCATACTGATGACAATACTATATTCTATCATTAAACAAATATATATTTCTTAACATTCTTTTTATATGTTATGTTTCGGCTTGGGTCTAATTGTCCACGGTCAACTGACGTTGGCTGTAAATCACCATGGCCCCTTACGTCATGGCAAGCTTCGGGGCCACTTCCTGAAGTCGTGGAGTTCTACCATTACGAGTACATTTAATAAAAGCGTGTTTTTAAAAAAGTTTGTCTTAATATTACTTGTTGAATGGAGGCCACGGACTGCGCCACGGAGCTTTTAGCGGTTAACAAAGCACCGTATTTACCAGGTAATACTTCACGCTACCTTTACCCTACAGGGTAATTCTTCCGAGCTACCTTTACCCTTTAACCCTTTACCTTACCCCTTGGCATGTCGACACCTTTACCCTTTACCCTTTTACCCGGTAAAAAGGGGAAATTACCTTTCCTTGCCGAGGCCTAACTGCAATTGGGCTGAATGGACGCGCGATCTTTCGTTCTGCTTGTCGGAAAGAACAGGAGACAGATCCGCTCCAGACTTGTTTACTTCTTTTTCTGTAAGTCCCGGTGCGTTACAGACAGACACACGAACAAGCGGATTATTAGTAATATAATGGATACAGAACCATTGCCATTTGTTTACATTTGGAAAACATTAACCGGTTTTGACTTCATTGGGTCTTATCAGTAAGTTTCATGGCCGTACGCGAACAAGAGTGTTTGCTTGGATGAGAGAATGTATGACAGCCTGGGGAATCTCAAGGAGCTTTCATTTCAAAATAACCAGCTGCAGGCTCTACCCGCTGGACTGTTTGACTGCCTGGTGAATCTGAAGAAGCTGCGACTGGACTATCACCAACTGCAGGCGATACCGCCCACTCTGTTTGACCGATTGACTGAACTGACACATCTGGAGCTGGACAATAACCAACTGAAGTCTCTCCCGCCTGGGATCTTTGACAAACTGGGGAAGCTGACGTATCTGGAGCTGGAAAATAACCAGCTGACGACCGTTCCCGCTGGGGTGTTTGGCTGCCTAGTGTAATTGCAGAAGCGGTATTTGCAGGGGAACTAGCTGAGTGAGAACCGTTCCGGACAGATACGATTTTCAGGGAATAGACCAGCGACAGTAATAAATAGCATGATACTTCAGAGTCGCCAAGTCAATGTGAATAACACTAATTTAACTCATCCAGAAAAGTCTTACCCAGTCTCAGGACTGTGCTAAGGATGGTCCCACATTGGGGCGTGTGGTAACTCCATTGTAAATGCGTGTTTGACACGTTGGAGGAAACCCTGGAGAAAACCCACCGCCCATACCATGCAGGGAATGACACTCAGCAGTCCGTGCAAACAGGTTCACGAGCCCTCTGGTTGTACTGCTACCACGTGGCCATCTCCAATGTTGTTAACTTAGTTCTGACTGTATATCAGCTCATGGAGAGAGTCATTGACTGAGACGGTAAGTAGATGGTGCGTGTTGTCACCACACTGTCCATGTCCATTATGCACTTCGTCGTGTAAACCAAAGAAAGGCAAAGAGAAGGATTCACGTGGTGCTTGTGTTGTTGCTGGCGAATGTCGCTTCATGTTCATGTCAGCTAAGGCCCCTTTGTCCATTTGTATCCCACGTTCAGCCATGTCAGTCATCTGCCTATGAAGGCAGCTAGAATGCCTGGTTTCCTTCTCCACACCAAAGGCTTATTTAACTCTGAACAACCATCTCGACTGCTATGCAAAGCACGCATTCGGCCGCCGTTGAACCGTGGTGTCAAATAAACAGTAGAGCACCCAGTGACGACCTCTCGAAAAAATGCAACATAAAGCAGTCAGGTTGACTGATGATATAATACAACACTCACTTGTCCAATCACTCCCTAACCTGCAGCCAGTCACCTCCTTATCACTCTTCTGTCGCCACTACCATCATTACTGCGCTTCTGCAGCAGTCTGGAATGCTCTTCCGAAATTTGAAAGCACATGGAGCTATGCACTTTGAAATATAAATTGAAAACTGGTTTCGTTAAACTGATTTTTGCGTTTAGCTTGTTGTCCTTCCCCCGCACCTCCGAGTCCCACAGTTAGTTACGTACGGTGCAAAAAAAAGTTCAACATACATACTTTTTTTAAGAACTCCACTCATTCGTTCCTCCCCCATGTTCAGTACTCAGTCTGTTAGATGGACTATTACGTCACATCCGTACGTTGTCCATCACACGCAGAGCTACCTGTGCACAGCAGCGGGTATAACAAACATTATGACTTAAATAAACAACATAGGTGATGAAATCAACTGCGTCCATTTCGTTACCCCCCCCCCCACCCCCTTAGTGATTCTTTAACAATACAGTTTGTTGTACATTTGTTGTCACTCAAACATTCCATAGTGATGCATTCCATTGCCATATTTATTAAATTATCTTTACGTAAAATTACGTTTTAGATTTATGTAAAAAACGGCTGCCCGCAAGGGGGAAGCCAAAGAGCCGCATTCGGCTCCGGATTCGCAGGCTACAGACCCCTGACACACACACAATGTAACGCACGTGTAAGGGGCCGTCCATAAATAACGTCACGCGATTTTGGCCGATTTTTGACCCCCCCCCTCCCCCCTCGTCACACGGCGTCACAAAAAGTCAGATCCCCCTCAAATATGACGTCACAAAGATCTGCCCCCCCCCCCACCAAACCGTATTTCCATTTGGAAAATAAAACATGCTTCAAATAATTTTAAAATAAAACTATTATCATTGTAGTGCGTATTTAATGTGGCGCTATTATCATTGTAGTGCGTATTTAATGTGGCGCTGCACTTTGATGTTGTAGGAGAAAACATGTATTAAAAAAGAGGCGTTGGAAATCTGAAATTTATCATAAAATTCACTTGAAAATATTCAACATCTAACTAAAACTGCAGATGTTCAGAAAATTATATTGAAATTCTCTAATAATTATCAAATATTAAAAGTTATTATGACTATAATAAAATACTTGACACTTTGTAGTAGAACGAAGCAAAATGGAGAGTACAATTATAACAATCACATATTCATTTCACTGAATGAAAAGCCCTGGTAGAATCATTGGAATCAAAATGTTTCATAACAATCATTAAACTTATTTTTTGCTACATTTATGCTTCTCCATTCTCCCATGGATCAATAATTAAAATGTATCAAAATTTGTGCCGTTATAACAATTATATTAAATTTATATTGATTTAAAGTTGCACTTTTTGATTTGACGTCACATTTCTCAAACCCCACCCTCCCCCCCTCCCCCCCTCGTCACACATCGTCACAAATGTCTGACCCCCATCCCCCCCCCTCGGGACATTTATGGACGGCCCCTAAGCGCTATATGTATAGGTTTGACAATGAAAATGGAGGTAATTTTACCTGACAGATGTTTATAATTGTGTAGTGGTGATAACTACTCGCTGTTCGCAAGCTGTCAGAGAGCGGATCGTGAACAAGGTTTTCCCGCTCAATCAAACGGTCAGGGTCAAATGGGGTGAGGTAGGATCCACACGCCAGATTGGGAAGGACCAATCGGAGGGTTCCACAAGGTGGCCGTGGATTGGACAACCCGGCCACGAACAGGTATAAAAGCCAGAGCGCTGAGAGCTCTTGGCCAGGTCTGCTACACGAAGACCCAAGTCGGCCGAAGACATCTAGGACCCTGGACCAAGCCCTCCAGCCCTTATTAGGGCTAGGGTTTAGTGTAACCAGTGGTCGGGGAGAGATCCCCTAGGTCCAGCCAGAGGACGCTGGGATAGCAGGGAGATTAGATAGCCTGCAAGGTCCGGAGGCTGTACCTCCTTAGAATAGGAGCTAAGCGTGAGTGTGGAGCTGTACAAGGCTGTACCTCCTCAGGGTAACGGGTGAGGGGAACATATACCCCTTTGTGTGATATGGACTGTGTATTAAGACAATAAACAGTGTGTGCCATAAAGAAGTTTAGAAGTCAGTCCTTTACAACACTACAACTGGTGTCTGAAGTGGGGTATATGGTCCCCTCACTCGTTACCCTGAGGAGCTACAGCCTCCGGACGTGCATAAAAGTGTTTTCTTTGTATAAGATGTTTGTGAACCTGAATAAAGTTTGATTGAGTTTATACATCTCTGTGAAAGCGAATCGGGGTGAATGTAAAATGTCTCTGAGAGGCATCAAAGTGAATCGATCACGTGGTAATTAATAACGCGGTTATCTTTGAAATTTAATTAAGTGGATTTATCTGACACTTCTCTCTTTGATAGTAATTGAGGTATCTTAAAATCATAGATGTATTTGCATGTAAATGAAATAATTTTAACTGGCAGATCTCGATGGAATTTAACTGGAATCGTGTAAACTGTTAATTTTCATATGAAGTAAGTCTAAGTTGTTTTAGATCAGACGTCTTTATGATAGAGAATGCAGGTTGTGTCAATCCCCATGTCTGCATGAGAGAGAATGGCTCTAGTTAAAAACTTTACGTAAATGGATTTCGCTTTCATTAACAACATATTTCCATGAGAGTGGTGAGAGATCGCTTTGGGCAAATAGCATGGAGGTCACTACTAAACTGAAGTCTCTAGAAGTGAAGAGGCCATTTTGAACTGACAGGTCACTCACATTATCATAATCCATGAGTACTCGTTTGGGTGTTTGACAGTCTAATATAATACTAATAGGGTTTTTCCCATTTTTTTCTGGCAACAAATCTGACACCTTTTGCAAGGAATCATGCTTACATTTTTTTTGCATCTGACTGCAAGTATTGTGGTTAATGTAAGCATGATTCCTTGCAAAGGTATTAGTATATTTTGGTACTGGCAAAGGAGGTCCCATGATGAAGTCTAATATAAATATGAAGTACCGGTGAGGACGCTGGACACCGAGGTTGAGGCACACGTATATTATTTCACAATACGACAGTGGGCATATAACACTCGAGGGGGTATCGGCCCCCTCACCCGTATAACTCGGGATACACACCTAGCTAACTCTGTCCTAGCCCCGAGTCCTCCACTAATGGGCTAGGGGAGGCTATCTGGCCCGACACTGGTAAGTCGGGCCCGGTACCCGGAGTTCCAGACCAGCTCTTACAAGAGCACCGGCTCTGGCTTTCGGGACCACGCCGCTGGCTCAGTCCTGTCCGGCCCTGAAAAGGACATCGAACTAGGGGAGTCCAGGGCTCTATCTAAGACGTCTTCAGTCTTCTTCCCTTAGCTTAAAACATAACTCCCGAGCCCTTTGAAACACCCCCTTTTATACTCAACCCCTCCCTGAGGGGTGGGGCCCCGGGGGATCATAACGTTCGAACCAGCCCCCCCCCCCAGGGTGTCTGGCTCGGACGTCGTAGAGGGCACCTCCTCGTGCACTTACGTAGCCCCGCCCACTGTGTTTGTTTTCCATAGACTGCCATGCATAACGGGCCCTCTCTTTAACACCCCTACATCACCCCTACAAATACATACATGTGAATGAAGGTCAATTTACTGAACACATCTGTATTCAAGTCGAGACACTTATATTTACGTCAAATGCGGATGGAGAGACGTGTCACGTAAATAAACTAAATGTAATGTCATAGATTACTGCGTGATTAATTACTACGTGATCCATTCACATTGATGCTTCTCACAGAGACCTCTTACATTCACCTCGAATCGCTTTCACAGAGATGTATCAACTCAAGCAAACTCCATTGCTATTCACAAAGATACGTTATCCAAAGAAAACACTTTCTTGTTAAATTTCGATTTAAAGCTTTCCTGACTGCAGGGATTCATCTTCGTGGTTCTTTCGGTAAAGTCACGTAGAATGGAAATAATAAAATAATAAAAATTAAACATAATAAAATAATTCTCACGACGTTTCGGCCACAACGCAAGCAGCCGTCCTCAGGTGAAGAACAGGTCTGGCGAGAAGACAGAGTCTGAATGACACACCCCAGGCTTAGAGCATCTATTTAAGCTGGGATGGAGGGGGAAGAGCGCCTTGACAAAATAATTTGCATATCAAGAGGGATTTAGCATATTTATGGGAAATGCAGATATGCGATTAGTACTACTTGTGTAATGTGTAGGAGGTGGGCGGGGGGTTTAAAGTCATATTATGCCCGTGGATAATATGCCCGGAATGTGGAAATCCCATAGCTGCCATCTGATAATCGAATCCATGGCGGATTCGATCGGCTGGTTAGTCTAAATGAACTAAAGTTGCATACCAACCAGTTGACAGCTCTGCCCACTGTTGTTCGTCTCAATCTGACCCAACTGACGCGAGTAGCGCTGCAAAATCACAGCTGGAGACCGTTCCACAGATCCAGGTTTTACCCATGAGCCCGTGCAGTCCGTGTGCACGATGCACACTTAAAGAGATTGTGACGTCATTGTTTAGCCAAGGAAAAGTCGTGAATTTAAACAGCCGGGTCATTTTATTGTGGATCGTCGGTCCATTGGTCAAAGTGAACCTTCATCAAAGCCCGCAAGTGTTATCAAACCTTATAATTTGGACTCTACTATAGTGCACGAGTCTCAGGAACTTGCCACCAGCTCAGCAGTTCCAGCCCTCGCCATCAGCTCCCCGTGTTCTCTCCAGTGTCGTCAACCGCTGAACGTGGAACATCACCTCACGAATCACTAAGAATGGTTAAGTGTGGAAACATATTCCGTCTGATGGCATCATGAAGTCAGAAGACGAGTTACGAAGAATTAAACCTAGAAAACCTACTCGAGGAAATGCATGCATATTGATGCACCTGTAGATATTAATGTATATCGATTTTCTACTTCGGCATCCAAACTAAATGTAATGTTACTGACCAAAATGCGTTGTTTTGTTACACTGAGCATAAAAGTCAAGTCATTGCTGTAAACCTATTTCACGTGAAATGTAACGAACGTGTAGGTTTCATCGTATGATTTCATTTGCACCAAGCTGATATTCCAGCGTCGGCTCTACCAGCAGGGATGATTGAAAATTCGCAATCGATCCTTCATATCATGACCTGGCATTTATATTATAATGGGAATAAACTGAAGGTAAACCGAAATGGATTAATATTTCTATTACGCATTCTTAATTTATTCAAAACGGCTCGAATATATGAAGTATGAAAACAAATGCTCGTGGAATATGCGACTGGAAGTTGGGTTATACTGAACCCCAATCAAGGAACATGCTGGTGAATTTCCACATCCATGTCTGGATATCGGCTGATGGTCGTTCTCGACGGGGTGTTTGACCGCCTGGTGAATCTGCAGAAGCTGTGGTTGTATGAGAACCAACTGTCTGCTCTCCCTGCCGGGGTGTTTGACAAACTGACTCAACTGACTGTCTTGATTCTGCACACCAACCAACTACAGGCTCTACCCGCCAGGGTGTTTGACCGCCTCGTTAATCTGAAGGAGCTGTACTTGTGTAGTGACTAACTTAGAGACGTCAGTTCTTGGAGGCAGTTCTATCATTAACACCGAGCACACTTTATACAATACACACCCTACACTGTTACACACTCTGCTGTCTCTCGGTTATATGCAACTCTACACTGGTCGCTAGCCAACACACAACACAAGACGTCTGACACTGACGGCACTGAACTAAGAAAGCCAACTATCGTCTAGCAACGCAATATCAAGTGATGACAACAGCAACGAAGGCGGCAGGTGGCGGTGAACCTCCGGCTGAAGGCCGCCCAATTTCCTCCTGCAGCCACAAATTATTTTACAAAGGGCCTGCGCTTCCTCAGTGCCGGCACCTCCGCCTGTAGTTTTGGTGGGAGGTTCGTTATGGCGGGAATACCGTCCCGCTCGCCTGTCAAAATAGCGGCCGTGCTCGTGGGCTGTTTCCCGCGCGTGGGACGTATCAGCGGCGGA
The DNA here is from genome assembly GCF_015708825.2 of Lethenteron reissneri. Taxonomy (NCBI): domain Eukaryota; kingdom Metazoa; phylum Chordata; class Hyperoartia; order Petromyzontiformes; family Petromyzontidae; genus Lethenteron; species Lethenteron reissneri. Next base: position 5,688,830 of record NC_083780.1, read on the forward strand.
GTAGTCACCCCGCGGCTCCGGCCCACCAACTCGTTCACCCGGCTCATCGAGTTCCAACTCAGCGACGAGCAGTGCCGCAGCGGACAGTAAGTCAGCAAGGCGCCGGCTCCACACCTGCCTGTTTCTTCCCAATGCGGGCGGCATGCGAGGTCGTGCTCCTGGCGTTGGTCCGCCGGCCGAGCTCCCTTGTGCTCCATCTCCGGGGCCGCCTCTCCCAGGGATGTCTGAGGGATCACCCCCTCTTCGTCTTCTTCGTCTGAAGAAGCCCTGGTGGGTTGTCTCCATCTAGTAAACATTTTCCTACTCTAAAGTTATCACCTAGCTAGAAAGCATTGGCACTACTGGCACCAGATGTAGTGGGTTCTATGGAGACACACACTGTAATCTGGAGGCACAACGCCGCCTGGGCGTTCTTACCGTACCTGCGTAAGGTGCAGATGCCCGGGCCACATCGCCGTCGACTCCCGCCATGGGACTGGAGGGTTTTCGCTGAATCCATCCTCCGGCTTCAACACCTCCACCTCCTGCAATACACAGGCGAGTCCGGACGCATCAGACACATGGCCGCTTTAGTCCCATCATCCATCTAGCATAGGTCGCGTGCGGACTCATCCTGTGGAATCTCATCCTGTCGCGACTTGGAAACATGGTGCGGGGTCGTTAGCGTCTTGGCCACATGGCATCGAACAATGGAATGCACTGGCTCATCGCGTAGTGGGCACCGCAGCAGGTTCTTCAACAGTTATGCGGTCAATTCAGGGGATCCAGGTTCGTCTGTTGATAGACACAGGGGCCGTCACAACTATGATCTCCGAGGCTGTGTTTCGTACATTGCCTTCGTCGTCCGATCCTCTTACCCCCGTGGAGAGGGCTTGTGTGGCAGCTAACAGGGGGAGTCTGGGCATAATGGGTCAGATGTTGGAATCTGTGCAAATTGGGGAAATATTTTGGAAGGACAGATATTGCTTTCACCGACTTTGGCCATGCCCTCTGTTTGCTGGGCACTGATTTTCTACGCAGGATGCCCTTGAAACGTTTAATCGACCAGGGGTGTATTGAATTACCATCGGGACAGAGGTTGCTGTTTCTGAACTCTCCTGGTCGACATCCATTGCAGAACGCTGTCATTTATGCGATGGCTAGGCAAACCGTTAACGTGCCTCCCAGTTCTCAAATCAACCAGCCGTCCGGCCAGTTGTCCAGATGGCTCGAAATCCTCCAGGAATTTTCATTCACAGTGGTGCACAGAAAAGGCACTCGGCACGTCAACGCTGACGCGTTGTCCCGCTTACCGCCCCAGGTTGCGTGCACGTGTGCCTCAGGGGTATCGAGATGTAAGCCCTCGCAAGACGGTGCACCCGCGGTGCTTGTGACAGCCGGCACAATGCAGGAGGAAGGCGCTCAGTCGCCACGCGATCCTGTCTTGAATCTCGACCATGATGCGTGGGCTAAGCTAGAGGTTGATGACACCTCACTCTTGACATTGCGCCGTCGTGCTTCTTGTGGGCCATGCCCCGCGGGATGCCCATCCGTTGTGCTGCACGAGGGACTCCTCATGCGGTGGGAAGGGGAGTCCCAGCGTTATTCCTTGGTCGTACCATTGGTCCTTAGGGGAAAACTTACTAAAGCCATACACGATAAATTGGTGCATCTGGGTGTTCACAAAACGTTGGAGATGCTGAAAAAGAACTGTTACTGGCCCGACATTAAAACAATGTACTGTACTCCTTCTGATTAAAGGTTGTGCCGATTGTGCGTGTCGGAAATCCCCTGCCCTGTGCCCGCAGATCCCATCACAGTCCATTGTTGTGTCACGGGTGAATGAATTGGTGGCCCTTGACATTTTGGGGCCCTTTCTGGTCTCCCAGAGAGGACACAAGTACCTCCTCGTTGAGATTGAATATCTGATCCGTTGGCCTATGGCATGGCCTCTGGCTGACCAACTGACTGCTTCTATAACCGATGCCTTTTTATATGGCTATGTTCTTGATAAGTGTCCACGGACGGAAAGATGTGGACTATTTTTCACACCCGACCGAAATCATCTCTACCCGCGGAGACGGTCTTGCCACACGCACTCGCTCGCAACGCGTCACGTTTCGTTAATAGGAAGGACTTTTCACGCCTTCACATTATGTTTGTTACTGTTATTGTTGCCCTCCCACGGTCACTGCCTAGAATTGTGTTGTTGTTAGGGATCGATCACACACATACATGCACGCTTGCATAGATTTGACAGCCAGGACGGCTGCATTTTTATTCATGGGGGGAGGGGGCGATGTGGAGGAGAAAAGTACGCGGTGCGCACAGTTAAGCAGGTGCAACGGAGGGAAAACAGGTGTGCGCGTTGCAACATGAGGTTTGCACCGACAGACCGATAATAGTTAAGGGTCACGAATAAATGGGAGTCAAAATCGTAATTAATTTATTTATTTTGGCTACTCCGTCCCACCGCACACATAAACGCCGCGACCCACCTGGCACGGATCATTCTGTTGTCATGTCGTCCAAGCACAGCAAATACACTCCATGCTCGGGTATGGGCTGGATCATAAGTCTTATCCAAAGCTACTCAAACTGCCTACACGACTTAAGTCCTTTATTTGTCATAACGGTATGCATAATACAGTGAAAATGCTATTTTATCTTAATCATTATTTGTGACCTACAAATGTCTGCAGCCAGGATCAATCGATGTCAATCATATTACCTGCAGATATTTAACAGATGAGACGTTAATTCCTCCTGTTTGATAATACTTATCTTGTCCGTATGCATCTGTGCAAATAGTTTTTTTTTGTGGTTAAGCCATAGTCCCCACATACGGCTCGTATCAATGCGGATAAGAGGAGCGGCGACCCACTACTCTGTAGAGTAACATTTGTAGAAACGCTTGTTACAATATGAACAGAGCATTGAAAACGCCTACTATTTTATGTCCTCTTTACAAAGTGCGTTCACAAATCCTTCACTGAGAAACACGATGATTGACAGCGGTATAGTTTAACAAGACAACACTTGCCACCATCCTTCAAACCAATTGGTGAAAAAGAGCAGAGTTTTTGTTTACATTGTAATATAATGTTTATGCGAGAGTCGGGGGCTTATGGGACCCCGGGGTCCCGCCATACGGTTCATATCCCCTTCAGGATGACCGAGCCCCGCCCCCAACCACGCACCTCCTCTCGATCTCTCCCAGCCTTGTTCGGTTGCTCTGCACACTTACCTCGTGTAACCCTTCCTTCCCCTGTCACCACGACCATCCCCCAAGCCCACTAGGCCACTCACTGCCCTTACACATCTATTAAACAATAGCTTGATTATGAATACTCTAATAACCTACAATCATGCGTTTTACAATGACTTTCTTGAGGCTATTTGTTGTATGATTGCAGTTGTAACAAGGTTTTATTTGCCCGATAGTTGTTTACGCATTCGACGTTCTAACAACAGCGATAAGGAGACTAAAGCCATGCAAGGAAAACGCTCCAATGAGAGCAGGTTGGAGTGCTTATGTGAAGATTAACCGCACAATGAAACGTAACATTCCCACGTGTCTACAACTCGAGATGTTGATCCGTGTGAACCACCTCCTATAGTATATGGTGCAGAAGCACTTTGGGTTTGTCCAGGATATAGCGCAAGAGGGGATGATGAACTAATCTACGATGGCCAATGCACATTGACCATGGTCAAAAACTATAGCGGAAGCACGTTTCCCAATGGAGATGGAGTAATGACAGCAGCTCGTGTGCAGGTGCGAGGTGGATTAATACATCGCATGGTCGTAAATACGACGTGCAGTGTATTGATCATGGTTCTTGATAATTACATATACACGCATTTACATTAAAAAAAAATATGAAGTAGGTGAAAGCCTATTAAAATGTATATCTCTAAGCGCATGGGAAAACTTTAATCAATGATCCAATCAGTGGCGGCTCGTCAATAGAGGGCGCAGGGGCGCCGCCCCCATCAATATTCAAGAAATAAACATATACAAAATTTATATAAAAATACATAAATAAAATATTTTTTTCATACGATGTGCCGGCTGGTAGTAAGAAAAGCATCAGCATTTAATAAAAACTGGCTTTAATCGGTCAACTATTTTCTATGTTTTTCAATGTGTTTCATGCGGGGCGCCGGACAAATGGATGTCTATGTGAGACTTTACATTTTCGGACAGCATGTGACCTGAAGCTGGTCTCTAATTGGTTTCTTAAAGATTCTCCTCGGGGCGCAAGTCGTTGCGTCCCTGGCCAATCAGAATTGGATACATGTTATTTTATCCAATCTGATTGGTTCTCGTCACCTGTCATTCAAATTTACGCTGTAGGCCACTACTGCGAGTGCGAAGGCGACACCACTTTGACACTTGCTAGGCTGATCAAATTTTTTGTGTAAACAATGGCAGCAGTTCATCCAAATTCTGTAATTTATTTACAAAAAAACCCTTTCACAAGGCTTTCGCTGGAAGAAATAAAAAAGATAAAGGATCTCGGACCGGACCAACCCGATTTACAAATCCAGCAGCAGGCCAGTGACAGAGGACGAAGCTACACACGAAGCTTCACCCGCGCTTGTTATGAGAAACGGAGGTGGCTGGCTGGATGTGATGTTAGCAATTCTCTTTTTTGTTTTCCCTGTCTTTTATTTCAAAGTGTCGGCACTGAAGTTTTGTGGACAACGACGGGGGTAAGAGACCTCAAACATCTCTCTGACAAATGCAAACGTCATGAAAGTAGCCGCAGCCATATTGATAATAGCATGAAACTAACGTTTTTGGGCAGAGTTAGCATTGCTGAACAACTAGATGAAGGCTACAGGATTGGCATTAGAAGGCACAACGAAGAGGTGACAAAAAATCGACACATACTCTCCAGGATAATAGACTGTGTGAAATTTTGTGGAGCATTTGAGTTGGCGTTACGTGGCCATGATGAGAGTGAGAGCTCAGATAACCCCGGTATATTTCGCGGGTTGGTGGATTTTGTTGCCTCTCTTGATGGAGCATTGAAAGAGCACCTTGACAGTGCTACTGTATTTAAGGGAACGTCGAAAACTATACAGAACGAGCTACTGGACTGTATGTTGTCTGTTACAAGAGAAGAAATAATCAAAGAAGTCCAGACAAGTAGTTTTTTATCAATCCAGGCAGATGAAACAACAGATATTGCCACACAGTCCCAACTTGTGCTTGTGCTGCGCTACATCGACGACAAAAATAACGTGCAGGAAAGATTTTTTGAGTTCATCCCTCTGCAGTCAGCTACAGCTGAGTCCATTGCTACTGCACTAAAAGAGCGTCTTGCTTCTATCCTTCCTAAGGATCAGAAAAGTAAGCTCATCTGCCAGGCATATGATGGGGCCAGCGTGATGAGGGGTGCCACTGCAGGTGTTCAGAGAAAAATACAAGATGTGTACCCAAATGCCCACTACATCCACTGCTACGCACATCAGCTCAACCTGATAATGCAACAGGCCACGTCTCACATATCCAAGACGAGAATATTTTTTTCTAACATTGGTGGATTTGCCAGCTTTTTTTCTAAGTCACCCAAGCGGACATGTTTTCTGGATAAAGTGGTTGCCCATAGACTGCCAAGATCCAGCAACATCAGATGGAACTTTCATAGCCGTGCCATTAATACTGTTTTTGAGCACAGAGAGGATCTCATTCACTGTTTTGAGAGCATACAAGACTCAGATGACTTCGACCCCAATACTGTCAGAGAAGCAGGAGCCCTGGCCATGCTACTGGAGGATGAGGATTTTAAGTTCTTTCTGGAACTTTATCACCACATCATGCCACATGTAGACTTCCTTATGCCAAGCTCCAGAAAAAGAACATTGATTCAGTCCATATCAAAGTGAGCATCCAACAGTTCCAACAAGAAATACAAAAGATCAGGTAACTTTATTCCTGTAATATGATCATTATTTGCTTTCTCTTTCATTTTTAACTCTCTTTATCCTTTGCCAAAATTATAATAAATTATCTTTGTCCTTTGCAGAAACTCTCTCCACTCCATTGGTGAGCAAAGCAGTGGTTCTCGTCCAACAAAGAGGCGCCGGGCGCTCAGTTCGGAAGACCGTGAAAGGATTGCAGCAGAGGTGAGTTTGTTATAGAAATCAGTCAAAATATTCTACAGACTCAAGAAAACATTTTTAGTTTGGTATAAATCCTAACAAAAATCTTAATTTTAATATACAATAGCATCCCAAAAATAATAAATTGGCAACATAAAAATAAATGATCAAATGAAATTTGAAGCCACCAAAAACTACAGTCTTGTATGGGACAAAAACTCAAATGGCTCTATTTTTCTTTTGAAAGTAATTGCAACTGTGACAATTAGTGGTCTACTCCAGGCTACTACCTTACATTTATATATCTATTTGTTTAATTATCTCTATAGGTCTGTGACACAATCCTGGGACACACTAGGGAGCGTTTCTCCTTCACAGACCACCTTGTCTGTGCCACCTTGTTGCAGGGGGACAGGTTTGATGAGTACAAGGATACCTTTCCTGAAGATGCATTGAGCAGCACCATGAAAGCGTACCCGATGCTCAGTGGAAGCAAGCTGAAGACGGAGCTCAGTCTCATCTACAGCAAGGAAGAGTTCAGAGCCAGCCGTGGTGCTGTGGACCTATTCCAGCTGTTTATGGAGAATAATCTCGAAGAAGTCTTTTCCGAAACTGTGACTCTCCTAAAAGTTATCATTACCACACCCATGACCACGGCTGAAGCTGAGAGGTGCTTCTCAACCTTGAAACGAATAAAAACTTTTCTCAGAAACACCATGACCCAGGAGAGGCTGAATGCACTGGCATTGCTGTCCATGGAAAAGAGACTTGTTACGGAGATGACTGACTTTAATCAGAGAGTAGTTGAGAAATTTGCTGGCCAGAAAGAAAGAAGAGCAAAATTTATGTTCAAGTAGGAAACATGCTTTTTGGTACTTTGGTCTGAAATGTATATAAAAGAGAAACATTTATGTTCAAGTAGGAAACATGCTTTTTGGTACTTTGGTCTGAAATGTAAATAAAGATCATCAAAATTTATATTCAAGTAGTCAAAATGGTTTTTGGTACTGCTTTATATTTATTTGCCCCCCTCAATAAAATAAAAAAAATGCGCCCCCCCAAAAATAAATATCACCAGCCGCCACTGGATCCAATAAATGTACTAGTAAGTACACTATAGACGCTAATACAGTGATCAATATTAGCGCCGTATATACAGTACGTTTCAACGAATCACTTTTAAAAGTAACGGGGAAAAACATTTTCAGGGAAATATTCGGGAAGAGGCAACTCGTGTAAATGTTGGACCACACGCGACGCCGCTCGCGTGCAAAGGGAGGCCCTTGTGAGCCGCCTCTAAACGGTCGCCCGTCCCTCGCAGTGTTCGTGCTCGGGGACATCTGTGGACTGTTCAGCGAGAAGCCTCGCGTCTGTGCCTGCGGGAATCCCCACCACCACACAGATTCTGTATTTGCAAGTCAATCAGATCACGAAGCTCGAGCCCGGGGTGTTTGACCGCCTGACGGCACTGGTGGATACACGATACACCAAGGCTCCTGCTATTTCCACTGCGGTAGTGAATCATTGCATTTAATCACATGAAAATCTTTCATATTTACACAAAAGATGACGTTACATTGTTTTTTTTAACATCGTTGACGTAAATATTTGTGACTTTGATAAGGATAATTCTGACAATCTAAATGGCGTTGATTTTACCTGACATATGTTTATGATTGTAAACAGATATGGCTTCAAATAACGGGAAAGTGTTTTCTTTGGATAATATATTTCTGAACAGGAATGGAGTTTGCTTGACTTAAAACATCACTGTGAAAGCGAATATGGCTGCATTTAAGAGGTCTCTGTGAGAGGTACCAATGCGAATGGATGAGGTGGTAATTAATAGGGCAAATATATATGACATTAAATTAAGGAAAAATCCACGATGGCCAATGCACTTTGACCATGGTCGATAACAATCGCGGAGCAGCAGGCAAGGGAGGGAACGCGCCCAGAAGTACGTCCACCATTGGAGATGGAGTATGACAGCAGCTCGTGTACATGTACGAGGTGGGTTAATCCATCGCATGGTCGTGACGACGGCTTGCAGTGGTGCGTGCATCAACAACAACGGAACAACGCAACAAAATCACCACAACATCCAAACAACGCAACACAACAAAAAACAATGACACGACAAAACAACCACACAATACGACAGCACAGCAGGACAAGAGCAACCACTCAAAAAACAACTACCCAAACCGCACCAACAACGCAAAACTTTACTCAAACAGGACTTTGCCACAAATCCCATTGTAGCAGCATCGTACTAAAGACTAAGCCTCTTGTCTCGAGGCGAATGCCAGAATTCTTTCCACTGATCGAAACACCCCAGCGGGGAGGGCATGAGACAATCACTGAGCACAAATCGCAGATCAGCAGCCTCCGCCTCTTGCTATAGAGCAGCCTCTACAAGAGAGCATCGCTCTTCACAAGGCAGTGGAGTCCAACACGGGTCCCTAGGTCGCGTTAGCGGCGTCGTGTTCACCTCACATCTCGGCACCTCGCTCTCTATCCCGATTCCCAGCGACAAAGCAGAGACCTTGCCTGGCAGTGCTGGCTCCGTTTTTCAAACGCGCCCTTGGGAACGCTCTTCAGCTGGTTATATCCCAGAGACAGATGAGTGAGTTGGGTCAGTTTGTCAAACACCCCAGTGTGGAGAGACGCGAGTTCCTCACTGCGCAGCAAACTCACTTACGGAATACTCTAGCAGAGTGAATGGATATACGACTCCAACCAGCATTGGTTACACCATAGCAATCATTGAAGACTTTGTCCAACAGGGACTGAATCTTGATGTACCAACTTTGGTGAGGCACTGCTTTACCAACACTTACTTCATTGGGAATGATACATTCTACAAACAAAATGAAGGTATCCCTATGGGTTCTCCTTTATCAGCAGTGGTAGCGAATGTTTTCATGGAGAAATGTGAAACAGTTGCCATCCTGACATCCACCCTACGTCCTTCCCTGTGAAAGAGATACGTAGATTACACTTTCGTCATCTGGCCAGATGGCCAGCCAGCACTGAACCAGTTTTTTAACCACTTCAATTCCATACATCCATCCATCAAATTCACAATGGAAGTGGAAAATGATGGCAAGCTACCATTCCTGAATGTTTTAATCGAGAAAAGGCCTGATGGCTCGTTGGAACATTCCGTCTACAGGAAAGCCACCCACACGGATTCCTATCTAAAGCCTGACTCTCACCACCATTCGCCCCAGAAGAACTCCCTCATCAAAACATTACACCATAGGGTCCGCTGCATCTCCGACCAGCACCACCTAGCCAGTGAACTGGAGCACGTACACCAAGCCCTCAAGATGAATGGATACTCAGACCGCACAATCTGCAAAGCTGTAGCCCCAACCATGGGTAGAGAACCATCTGAGGACCCAATCAAAACCATCACCTTGCAATATCTTGCAGGTGTCACCAAAAAGATTTCCAAAATATTAAACAAACACAAGATCCAGGTCAGATTCAATACAGTACACAACATCGGTGATTTTATCCCACCTGTGAAGGATGTCACTCCTGACATGCAATACCCTGGTGTCTACAAACTAAGTTGTGTCTGCGGCAGCAGTTACATTGGGAAAACGAAACGACATGTCTCGGACCGTGTTCGCGAACACAAGGCAGATTTGAAACACGGCAGTGGCTGATCATTGTCATAACGCAGTGGGCTCGCACGATATTGTTTTTTCCAAGACCAAGGTACTCTGCAAACCTTCGGGCTACCATCAAAGATGTGTCCATGAAGCCATCCAGATATATAAACACAGAGACAATTTTAAGCTGAGCAATCATTGGAAGGACGTTATTAACTAAGCAAAGTCGTAACTTGCTGTGGTTCTTCCATTCTACCCTGCCTTTTGGCTGTTATATAAACACAGAGACAATTGTAAGCTGAGCAATCATTGGAAGGACGTTATTAACCAAGCAAAGTCGTAACTTGCTGTGGTGCTTCCATTCTTCCCTGCCGTTTGGCTGTTATCTCCGATTCTCTGAGTTGCATTGCCCTGTTAGGTACCTCTGCATTAACGAGCTGGGGTCTCACTAACATGGCCACCTCTGCTCCCTTAGCCTCGATGTATCGATGGTTCTGGCTGTGTGATGGGCTGTGTCTCACTGGTGCGACTACCGTTGTGGTGGTTCTCTTGCGTGGACGCGCTTGCCTCACAGCGCAGTTGGCAGCGCCACAGCTTGTGTTACACATAGATATGACATTCACTTGCTAATCCCCCTAATCTTCCTGCCGAATCTCTCCCATCAACATAGTGCTAATCTCCCATTAACACTGCTGTTGTGCGCATATGCGGGGGCGATACTCTTATGCGGCAACGTAAGCTCATTTCATTATAATCTATCTCTCTAATATCTCTCTCCCTAATCTCCCCCATTAACACAACTGACGTGCTTGCGTCCGGGGATGGAGTTACTTTCCAGCTCAGACCCCGCTTGCTTACCCATCGCCACATAAATAACCTCTTGTTGTAACAGCTCTCTCGCTGGTTCAGCAGTTCCACTGCTGGATTATTTTTTTCCGCCTGAGGACGACCGCTTGTGTTGCGATCGAAACGTCATCATTTATTTCTACCTACGTGACTTTACCAAAAAAATCAAAGAGTATTGGTTAAAACAAATTCACACCATCATGCTTGTGAGCAGATTGGTGTTGTTCAAAAAATATATCAAATTAATCATTCAAAGTCCTTCGTCTATCCACTGCTCGATAAAGTGACCATGTTTCACTACGCTGGTTAAGGGGGGGGGGAGTAGGACCCCACACCAATATAAAACAACCAAGAATGGACTAATTTTATCGCTTTCGTTGAATAGACTAAGAACATTATTCAATGAAATACTGTACACAAGACTGTAAATGAACTGAAAATGCACGAACAACTCAAGGCATTCGTCAAGCGCACTGCCTTGAAGGGAAAATAAATTCATTAAATGTTGTGGGCACGTAGATTTACGAGACGTGAAGAAGGACAGCATGTGTGTGTGTTTTGTTATCTGTGCTTATGTGCCACTGCATGCTTGCCAAGGCGGTATCAATAAGTAATTTGTAAAATCGCACAAGTCGTCGTCGAGTCGACTTAGGCTGTGACTTTAGGAACACATTCAGATCAAATGAATACAGCACCTGACCTGGCTGGTGAGTCTAAGGGAGCTTTTCCTTGGTGATAATACATTTACGGATTTGCCATGCAAGCGCAGGGAAGTTGCCGACACTGCCTCATGTCGGTCTGGACCTAAACCAGTTGAAGAAATGTCATTACAAGTGTAATGAGCGACTTCCGCGACACGTCATGTAGAGGATACTCGCTTCTTTATTCACATTTATAAATGCACTGTTATAATTCAGTGGGCTCACATGACATTGATTTCTCCAAGACAGAGGTTCTCTGCAAGCCATCTGGCTACCATGAGAGATTCGTTCATGAGGCTATCCACATACAGTGAGGGAAAAAAGTATTTGATCCCCTGCTGATTTTGTACGTTTTCCCACTGACAAAGAAATAACCAGTCTATAATTTTAATGGTAGGTTAATTTGAACAGTGAGAAACAGAATAACAACAAAAAAATCCAGAAAAACGCATGTCAAAAATGTTATAAATTGATTTGCATTTTTAACCCCTCTGCAAAACATGACTTAGTACTTGGTGGCAAAAACCCTTGTTGGCAATCACAGAGGTCAGACGTTTCTTGTAGTTGGCCATCAGGTTTGCACACATCTCAGGAGAGATTATGTCCCACTCCTCTTTGCAGATCTTCTCCAAGTCATTAAGGTTTCGAGGCTGACGTTTGGCAAATCGAGCCTTCAGCTCCCTCCACAGATTTTCTATGGGATTAAGGTCTGGAGACTGGCTAGGCCACTCCAGGACCTTAATGTGCTTCTTCTTGAGCCACTCCTTTGTTGCCTTGGCCGTGTGTTTTGGGTCATTGTCATGCTGGAATACCCATCCACGACCCATTTTCAATGCCCTGGCTGAGGAAAGGAGGTTTTCACCCAAGATTTGACGGTACATGGCCCCGTCCATCGTCCCTTTGATGCGGTGAAGTTGTCCTGTCCCGTTAGCAGAAAAAAACACCCCCAAAGCATAATGTTTCCACCTCCATGTTTGACGGTGGGGATGGTCATAGGCAGCATTCCTCCTCCTCCAAACACGGCGAGTTGAGTTGATGTCAAAGAGCTCCATTTTGGTCTCATCTGACCACAACACTTTCACCCAGTTGTCCTCTGAATCATTCAGATGTTTCTTGTTGGTTCTTTCGGTAAAGTCACGTAGAAGGGAAGTAAGAAAATAATAAAAATAAAAGATAATAAAATAATTCTCACGACGTTTCGGCCACAACGCAAGCAGCCGTCCTCAGGTGAAAACCAGGTCTGTCGAGGTGACAGTATCTGAATGAAACAGCACCATGCTTGGAGCATATATTTAAGCTGGGTTGGAAGGGGGGGAAAGGGCGCCTTGACAAAATAATTTGCATATCAAGAGGAATTCAGCATATTTATGGGAAATGCAGGTATTTGATTAGTACTACTTATGTCCGTGCATTATGCAGGATTAGCAGCATCAAAGGGAGGGGATATCGGAAATGCAGGTATGTGATTAGTGCTACTTATGCCCGTGCATTATGCAGGATTAGCAGCATCAAAGGGAGGGGATATGGGTAATGCAGGTATGTGATTAGTACTATTTATGCTCGTGCATTATGCAGGATTAGCAGCATCAAAGGGAGGGGATAGGGGTAGCATTAATAAAGGGAAGGGGTGTTAATAGTATGTAGCTGCAGTAACTAAAACCACCACGTAAACAACTAAAGTATAAATTACATAGTATCATCAGTATACTAAATATACTCTACAATAAGCTGAGTTACTAACAGTGTAATGCGGGTGTAAACGGCCTCGCGGATATGACGTCACGGGGGGAGGAGTTAGGTCACGTGGGAGAGAGGGATCAAGTCTTAAGGGGGAGAAACCGGAAGAGAAGGGAGAGAGTTGGAGAGAAAGATAGTGAGGCCACGCAGGGCGGAGGTTGGAGGGTGGCGAGATCGCCACACACACAGGATAAGACTCGGCACCGTCGGCCAGCGGTGACCGAGCACGGAGGAACGGGGAGCCGGTTGAGGCTGCAGTGAGGGCAGCCGGAGGCCTGCACGAGGAGATCAGCAGCGGAGCTGCATCAGAGTGGAGTGAGAGGCTACGGGAGCAACGGCAGCATCGGGCTGCCAAGCGGGGGAGTTTCTGAGAGAGAGCCGTGTGGGACAAGTGTAAAGAACCCGAATAAAGGACAACGAAGACCGACACAGCGATTGAGTCCTTTATTACAACAGTAAGTAATACATTACAATTCTATGTCGTAAAAAATATAATATGCTTCCATCTAAACTTTATTCTCTTACATCACACGAGTCTACACCGTACTATATACTGCTATAGACAAACCCAACATTAAATTACATACTGTATTACTATACACCACCCTATACCTTCGACTATACATTGTAATATTACACTATGTATTATTCTACCCACCCTAATGTATATCACACTGCTGTATATTCACTATACAATTACAATACTATATATTACTTTGTACATTGTATTAAGCATATAAATGTTATACTATTTGTTATTATACACTATACCATTGACCGTCGTGTGAAAGATACTAAGAGGAAGCAACTAAATATGTCAATGGAAGAGTAGTGAGAGGAAACTTGCAGCGGAGCAAAGAATCCATTCCCTGCGGAGAATACAATGCCAGTGAGTGGAACGCGGTCTGAAAGTCACCGTAAACGTGAACACAATCAGTTAAGATCCGAAATGGTTTATTACGTCCTTCCAATGATTGCTAAGCCAGAATCCATCTTCTCGGTTGAAATTGTCTCTGTGTTTGTATATGTGGATCGCCTCATGAACGAATCTCTCATGGTAGACAGATGGCTTGCAGAGAACCTCTGTCTTGGAGAAGTCAATATCATATGAGCCCAATGAATTGTAACAGTGATCTGCCATGGCTAAGGTGTTTGTCCTACCATGTTTCAAGTCCGCTTTATGTTCACGGATGCGGTCCGAGACATGTCGTTTGGTTTCTCCAATGTAACTGCTACCACAGAGGCAACTTAGTTTATAGACGCCAGGGTACTGTATGTCTGGAACCACATCTTTTACAGACGGGACAAAATCACGGATTTTATGTACTGTGTTGAATCGGACCTGGATCTTGTATTTTATCAGGATTTTGGAGATCTTTTTTGTGACCCCAGCAATGTAGGGTAAGGTGATGGTCTTGAAAGGCTCCTCAACAGGATCCTCCTTGATGGTTGGAGTGATGGCTTTGCGGATTGTGTAGTCGGAGTAACCATTAGCCTTAAGAGCTTGGCGTACGTGTTTGAGTTCACTGGCAATGTGTTCCTCGTCGGATATACATTGGGCTCTATGGTATAGAGTCTTGATGAGGGAATTCTTCTGGGATGGATGGTGGTGGGAATCCGGTTTTAGGTAAGCATGTTCATTGGCAAACTTCAGACGGGCATGTATATGTGCTTTCTTGAGCAGGGGGACCTTGCAGGTGCTGCAGGATTTCAGTCCTTCACGGCATAGTGTGTTACCAACTGTTTTCTTGGTGACTATGGTCCCAACTGCCTTGAGATCATTGAGCTAATTCCTCACCGTTCTCATGATCATTGCAACTCCACGAGGTGAGATCTTGCATGGAGCCCCAGGCCGAGGGAGATTGACAGTTCTTTTGTGTTTCTTCCATTTGCGAATAATCACACCAACTGTTGTGACCTTCTCACCAAGCTGCTTGGCGATGGTCTTGTAGCCCATTCCACCCTTGTGTAGGTCTACAATCTTGTCCCTGACATCCTTGGAGAGCTCTTTGGTCTTGGCCATGGTGGAGAGTTTGGAATCTGATTGATTGATTGCTTCTATGAACAGGTGTTTTTTATACAGGTGTAATAACACTCCGGAGACGGCTTGTGGAATCGGTCCTATTATTTACTTTTCTGAGTTCACAAGCACTCCCCGTTGCTGGCAGGCAACGGGAAGTGGGCAGACAGATTGCAAGAGACGCACCGCCACGTGGCACTCGGAGCCCCGCTCGCGCGTGGCCCCTCTCTCTCTTCGTTCCTTGTCTGACCACGTGTCCCTTGGCTCTTCCCTTATTTAATGCCTGGGTCACGTGGTACGCTCCAGCCAATCCTTAATAGCCTGCGCTGAATGTTCCAGATTCCTCCATCAACACCCGGGACCACGCCCCTGACTTGTCTTCCCATTGGCTGAGGCCAAGAGTAGCAGAACCAATCATCCTAGCTGACATTCCTCGATCACGCCAGGGCCATGCTCCCAGGCTCTCCCCCCATTGGCTGTAGAGCAGGACCGGCAGAGCCAATCACCATGTGAGCCGGATATAGGCTCTCATTACACAGGTAACAAGCTGAGATTAGGAGCACTCCCTTTAAGAGTGTGCTCCTAATCTCAGCTCGTTACCTGTATAAAAGACACCTGGGAGCCAGAAATCTTTCTGATTGAGAGGGGGTCAAATACTTATTTCCCTCATTAAAATGCAAATCAATTTATAACATTTTTGACATGGGTTTTTCTGGATTTTGTTGTTTTTATTCTGTCTCTCACTGTTCAAATAAACCTACCATTAAAATTATAGACTGATCATTTCTTTGTCAGTGGGCAAACGTACAAAATCAGCAGGGGATCAAATACTTTTTTCCCTCACTGTATACATACACAGAGACAATTTCAACCGAGAAGATGGATTCTGGCTTAGCATTCATTGGAAGGATTTGATAAACCATTTCGGGTCTTAATTGATTGTGTTCACGCTTACGGTGACTTTCAGACCATATTCCATTCTCTTCTTCTCCCCCCTCCTCTTTTCCGAACATAGATGGACTTGTCCATCTGACCAACTGCCAAATCGCTGTCCGTGGTGCTGACGTTAAGAAAAAAACACCACTTTTATTAAAATTTTCTTGCTGTGGATTTCACACCTGGTGATGATTGCTTGTGTTGCAGTTGAAACGTCGTGAAAATTGTATTGTTTTATATTTGTATTATTTTCTTGTTTCCCTTCTACGTGACTTTACCGAAACAACCAAGAATATGAATCCCCGCAGTCACGAAAGCTTTAAATAAAAAAATACCTTATTACAACTTAAATTATACAATCAATAGCCTCAATAATATGAATTTAAACGACATCATTGTAGTTCGTTAAATTATTCATAATCAAGCAATGTTTTCATATATGCACTTATATACTAAACTAAACATTCAATTCCTCTACAACCAGTGTAATAATCTAAATAAAACAATTTAACACGTAGGCTTTCGCGACCAATGTTATTCATAATCAACGATTTTTGGGTTTAGATCGCGTTTATTTATAAATGTGTCGTAACCCTCCACCACCCGACACGGCCAATCAGTAAAAAATGTGTCACGTTGACAAAGACAAATAGTTCACTGCTTTAGCCCACCGGTGTGTTGAAGCAACAACATTCACAATTTGAGTACGACGTTTCGCTGGTAATTACAACCAGCATCATCGGGCAATTCGCCAGAATGGTGAGGCTCTCCTGTGTCTCCCGTTCTTATATAGAGCAGCAGCAGGATTACTAATCTACAACTCGCATCGTAACAATAGCCTGATTACTAATCTAGTATATAATTACAATCACTCCCCCCTTGAATCTTTGCACCTGATGAGTTAATGAGTTAATGATGACGTCATCCTGCTGCTGCTCTATATAAGAACGGGAGACACAGGAGAGCCTCACCATTCTGGCGAATTGCCCGATGATGCTGGTTGTAATTACCAGCGAAACGTCGTACTCAAATTGTGAATGTTGTTGCTTCAACACACCGGTGGGCTAAAGCAGTGAACTATTTGTCTTTGTCAACGTGACACATTTTTTACTGATTGGCCGTGTCGGGTGGTGGAGGGTTACGACACATTTATAAATAAACGCGATCTAAACCCAAAAATCGTTGATTATGAATAAATAAAACAATTGTTGGAGGGACGCAACTTGATAACATCCTACGTGCGGCGATGATAGAGACCAGATTGTGATCCAAATGTTCACATGTACAGGTGAAGTCTATCAATTTAGAGTGCGTTTGAAACATATTTGGACCCTTAATCTTAGCATTCCATTTTTCCCCGAGTAAAAATGTAATTCCGTGGATACTGCTCGCCAAGACATATGGATCAGAAATATAGAAATGTGCAGTGACAAAGAAGATTGACTATACCCGATCATAAAAGTCACCGTGCATGAAACACGAATACTGTACTAGTCCTTGGGACGACAGTATACAATATTTTGGAGTCGATTCCAGAATCGTTTTTTTTTACATTCGATATCAACGATACTTATTTCGACTCCGATTCCAAAACTTCCAACCCTTCCTCCCTAAAAAAACAATTGTTACATGTTAAAGAAGCGCTGAAAATGAACGGTTACATTGATGCACAAATCAACAGGTCATTGAATACCAAAACCAAATCAAATATCAAGAGCATTGAAACTACTCAAGTAATTAAAACGATCAAAATACCATACATTGCGTAAGTAACTGATAAACTAGCCAGATGTTGGAAAAACAAAACATCTGAGTCAGATTTGGTACGGTATATAAAATAAAAAAATTTAGCATCTGGTACAAAAGATGTATTACCGAAGCCGAATCAACAGAAGGCGTGTACAGGATTAACTGCACGTATGGTATATGTTATGTTGGTCAAACAGGACAAATTATCAGCACGAAACTAAAAGAACAACAGAGAAATATTAATTTTCCCAAATGCAACTGTCAGCAGAAACAGAACACAAGTGCCAACAAGGGCACTCAATTGATTTTGATAATGTTGAAGTTTTGTGCAAAACTAGCTACTACTGGCCAAGACTAATTAGATAATCTATCGAAATTGAAATAAATCAAAATAACTTTAATCGTTCAGATAGCTACCGCCTTAGTGCTACGTGGAAGCGAATCATCAAATAATACATTCTTTAAATGCATGCCTACAAAGGGCAGCGTTCTTCAATAGGGATTACCGTTGGTAGGGGTATTTTAATAAACACAACAGACATGAAGGACAAGTTAAAAGGGCTCGCATAATGCACATACATAATGTATGTTGCCTGAGTATCCCCCCCCCCCACATTATGCAAGAGCGCAGAAGGGTGGTCAACACATCTACGCCTCTATAAAAGGAACGAAACAGGTGGACTTCTCCACAAATCTGGCTGTCGCCTGATGAAGCTAGTTGTAATTACTGGCGAAACGTCGTACTCAGAATGTAAATGTTGTGGCTTGGCTCTCCAACACACCGGTGTGCTGTACTAGTGACGAATTGGCATGTTCTGTTTACGTGACAACCCTTACTAGTTGGCTGTGTCGGGTGGTGGCGAGGTTTTAACGATGCATTTATATATTTACGCGATCTAACCCAAAAACCTATATTATGTAATTTTGTTATAGAATGTGTTATTACTAGAATAAAGCTGCATACATATTTTATTTTTAAGTGATAAAAAAACTATTTACAGAAAGATAATAAACATTGTGTGATATTTGAATGTAAATCAAATATTTAGGGATACCTACGTTTTAAAATATTGCAAAGAATAGTAATGCAAGTGTTAATATACCAACCAATAAATTATAACAATAATCGCAATTCACACACGAATAACTATGTCATAAAAATCGTGACAGTTCAGTATTGGAGGAGGCGAGGTTTATTTAAATTCACAAACTGGCATGCTATTTTAATCCAGTAATAACACATTGTACAACAACAATTACGGTATTTTGTCTGTTTTTAGGGATGGAGGGAACATGGTCTGAATGTTTGGAATTGGAATAAAAATAAGTATTGTTGCCAACGAATACTAAGAACTGGGTGAGTACGGAACATAATAAACACATAGATGTACTTCAGTGATGTACCTTATCAGTTTGATGTCATCAAACCGATAATAAAAGGAAGCTGGCTTGGTCAGGATATAGCGCAAGAGGGGATGATGGGATAATCCACTATGCACTTTGACCACGGGCTGAGTGGCAGCTAAGGTAGAAAACACGGCCCAGAAGGGCGTCCACCATGGAGATGGAGTAATGACATCAGCTCGTGTGCAGGTGCGAGGTGGATGAATACATCGCATGGTCGTGACTACGGCTGGCATTGGATTGATCATGGCCCTTGTTATTGCATATACACGTATTGATATAGGCGAGAGACTGTTGAAATGTATATCTCTATGCTCCAGCGAGACCTAGAACATATTTTTTTAATGATCTAATAGATGTACTTGTAAGTGAACTATGGACGCAAATACAATATAAATTAAAATGCAGATCTAAAGTAATCAGTATTAGCACGAAGTACTTTCATAAGTAAGGGGGTTAAACATTTTCATGGAAATCTTCAGGAAGAGGCAACTCGTGTAAATGTTGGACCACACGTGATGCCGCTCGCGTGCAAGGGGAGGCCCTTGTGAGCCGCCTCTAAACCGTCGCCCGTCCCTCGCAGTGTTCGTGCTCAGGGACAAATGTGAACTGCTATAGCAGAAGCCTCGCGTCTGTGCCTGCGGGAATCCCCACCACCACGCAAGGGCTGTATTTGTACACCAATCAGATCACGAAGCTCGAGCCCGGGGTGTTTGACAGTCTGACGCACTGGTGGAGACACGAGATCCTGAGGCTCCCGCTATTGCCACTGCGATAGTGAATCGTTGCGTATGATGACAAGTACACATGTCGTGTTAATAGAAACGTAACATTGTTTTTCTCGATCAAAGTTAATGCGAATTTTGGTGCCTTTAAAAAGTATAACTCTGACTATTTAAATGGAGGTCATATCACCTGACAGTTGTGTACGATTGTAAATTGATACCACTTCAAAATAACAGATGAGCATGAAAGTGTTTTCTTTGGATAACACATCTTTGTGAACGTTAATGCAGTTTAATTGAGTTAATGCATCTCTGTGAAAGCGAATGAAGGTGAATTTAAGAAATCTCTGTGAGAGGCATCAAATCGAATGGATCACGTGGTAATTATTAATGTGGTAATCTATTACATTAAGTGGATTTATCTGACATTTTTCTCTACGATAGTGATTTGATGTCTCTTAAACTCACAGATGCCTCTGCAAGTAAATTAAATAAATTTTAACTCGCTGGTCTTGATGAATGTGTAATGGGTTCAACTAAGTCGCAGACGTAGACTTGAAGGCAACACATTTATTCAGTCCCAACACACGGGGTAACTTCCTCTTAACAGAATAACAACCTATGGTTGTGACCACCAGGCTAACTACACTAGTTACAATGTAACTGCTACTACGGACTGGGACCAACGACTTCGGTCCGGGTCCACGTGTTGGAGACTCGTTGAACGGAGAACGCAGACGAAGGGTTTCTTCCAGGATGAACAACAATCCTGGTCCCTCTCGGGACTTGTGGTGTGGCCGGCTCCGCCCTTGGCCATGACCACCTTCCAGAATTCTCGGGAAGGATCTGGGTCCCAATCACGTGACCACCTGAGCCCCCTCTTGGGGCCCCTTTGTCAACTTAACCGGTCACGTGTCCTCCCTTGTCAACCAGAGTGCCATGGCCTCACACAACCTCATCCTTCGACCGGCACCCACACACACTGCCCTGTAGAGTCGGCACTGCACTTAAAGCGGAGTGCCATCTACCGCTATTATTCAGTGCACACCGGGCCTCTCTAGGGTCGATACCACACCCACATCATTGTGGTATCCGGGGATGTCGCTACACCGCACGCCGAACCCCTCTAGCTCCGGTATTGTACTACAAATGTGACCGGAATCACTTGAATTATTTAATATCCAGTGAGTCGTAGATATTTTAGATCAGAAGTCTCTATGATAGCGAATGAAGGTTCTGGTTAATATCTTCGTTTGAATGGAATCCGCTATCTATATAATATTACCATAAGCGTGGTGAAAGTTCGCTGTGATGAAATAGCATTCAGGCCACTTTGAACTAACAGGTAACTATAATCATCATAAGCCGTTAGTACCCATCTGGGTGTTTGACAGTCTAACCCAGCTGACTATTCTGGCTCTTGATAGCAACCAGCTGCAGGCTCTTCCTGTTGGGGTGTTTGACCGCCTGGGGAATCTGCAGCAGTTTTATCTGAGCAACAACCAGCTGAAAAGCATTCCAATGGGTGGCGACTGGTGGTGGCTACAGAGTCAACACCTCGACTCTAGACGCAAAACATCACTCGCATTCTCAGTGCACTCCCCATATGAGTTTACGATTCACAGCCAACGCTGTAATTTGAACGGCAATTATTTCCATATTGGAGGTTTCACGAACACCTATAAGGAGACAAGTTCATTTATTAGGTATAAACAATGATCAATCATTTATTAGGTATAAACAATGAAACTAAAATAGGCGATGGAGAGCAGATTGGAAGGCTTTTCTAAAGCTGAACTTTACACTAAAATGTAACATCACAATGTGTGTACAGAAAAGAGATGTTGATCAGGGGTAACGGACAATTAAACTAAGCTGGCCTGGCCAGGAAACAGCGCGAGAATTGCCCATTGCCGGTGATGCCGCGTTGGCAGTGGTGCAGAACGCAATTAGCAAGAGAAGTCGACACATTCGTAGATAATTCGTAAAAGATGAGAAGTGTGGAGACATCGGGAGAAGTTTTGAGCTGATGGGCTAAACGCAGTCACCAATGAGCGCACACACAAACAACCTCGTAAATCCTAATCCAATCTAATCGTGTTACACTTGAGATTTTACTCAATGTGGCTCGTTCCAGCTTAGAGAAATGCATCTGTTCTTTGATTTGCCTTTGAGGAACCCACTTGGCAGGGCTTGTGGGATTGTGCGCCACTAAGTGAGAATAAGAGTCGTTAATTGGCGTCCTCTTGCAGGGCCGTTCTCTGGTGATTCACTGTTCATTGTACCAGTTTCAACGTAAAATATTACCGGTCAGTAACATGACGAGAACATAGCTGAAGTATAATTGTTTAATGGGGATCGGGAGTGTAGAGGTTCACGTGATGAGCTACAAACACGGCGACGCGAGATGGATTCCCACTCACGGTCAACACCGGCGACGATTATATTATCTGATCCAGTCCTGTGCCTCATCTAGGTCAACTCAACTTCAAATGACTCACTAAGGTATGGACCTCAACCAGTTGAAGAGGATTGCAGGGAGATGATATCGCTCTTTATATCGTGTGGTATATACATGGTTATGTGTGTACACCTAGCCTGGCACAAGCAATTCGTCGGTTGTCGGTGTTTGTTCAAACGGCTCTGCTGAAGTGGTGATGATCATCACTCGCTTCTGATGTTCGCCGTAGCTGATAATCAAATTCAGGTCACCGTGTTCATAGCGCAGTGAGCTAATCACTGGACCCAGCACTCCTCACGTGATCTCTCACATTAGCAAATAAAAAATAATAAAACCTTCTACATTTATTCATAATGAAACGACTGTGTATGCTACTTTATCATTCGTCATCACGAGGATGATGAGAGAGGCAAGGAAGCTGTTGAAGAGGCGAGAAGGCTGAGAAAGAGATATGAGGCTGACAGCTCTGCGCAGGGCACAGTCCCAGGGGTTGCCGTACAGCCAGATGTGAGTGAGGCTCTTGAGGTTGTCAAAGGCGCCCCTGGGAATGCTCTTCAGCTGCCCCGCGCTAATGCGCGATTCCTTTGCAATTGTGTTCTGTTAACATCGCAATGCAAGTCACGCGTGCCCAGCTTCACGTGTGATCGTATCTGCGCTCGCTGAGCAGAGTTTTGAATAAAGCAGGTGAGAATGAGATACGACGGACATCGGTGCGGTTTGTGATTAGTCAAATCGGCGATAGTTCATAGCAGTGATGATGCAGACAAGGACTGTAACATAATCCATCTCGTTTAAAACACAATTCATCTGCCTCACACACATACTCTTTCTAAATTGCACGCTATTCAGTACAGGAGTCTCAGGAATTTGCCATCTGCTCCCCGTGTTCTCTCCACTGTTGCCAACTACTTAACGTGGTTAGCTGCCAAATGTATCTCTAAGAGTGGCTAATTGTCGCAACATAGTCTGTCTTATGCCATCATGAAGTCACTAGACTAGTTAGGAAGCATTAAACATAAACAAAATATATTTGAAAGTTGAAATTAATATTATTTATTATTCAGTGTCAACGTGTTGTCAATTCTCCATGTCATTGCATGCACCATACATTACTTAAAATCATACGCGTGCTCATTATGCTACACGTTTGAAGATTTTATGCACAGGCGGCGTTAAAACGATCTAGAATTTTTCAGGATAATTGTTTAGAAACCACAGACGCCTTTGATAACGATCTGCCACCGCATGTCCGTCGGTAAACTCTCATCAGTTCCGTGTTTAGTGTTAAATATAAGTGACGGCACCCAGTCAGCATTTAAACTCGACGCGCTATTTTTAAACGGAGCTGTCTTTAGTCCAACTAAGGCCTAACAACACGGAGCAGGGTTCTGTTCTCGCTACAGAAGCGGTGGTGGCGTTAGTCGTGGAAGTATTCAAATACGTTGATAATGATGGCATTATGTGATGACTATCGAAGGAGCAGTTGATGCCATATACTAGTCGAGTATTAGTAGTTCAATATTATCATTCGTGGCGATGGTGGTGTTGGTGTAGGAGGACTCACTGCGTGCTCCCAGCTCAGAGCGAGAGCCAGAGACTCCAGCACAGACCTCGCCTTCTCGAGTACTAAAGCATCGCTACTCCACCAGCACCATCACCTCTGTATACAGGACAGTATACTACCAATCAATAATATAATCATCGAGTGCGTGGTGGGAGGCAGCGTTGCTTTGGAGGTAGAGGGGTTGTTGGTGGGGGCGGGTGGGAGGTTCTATAATAATTAAATAACTGTCGTTTGCTGGGTTTTAGCACTTGTGTATCAATTAATCCTCAAAAGCTTTGGATCATGACTGACTGTGGTGACGGCTATTCTACAGCTTTAATTACATCACACAACCTTATGACTGCATTAATCACAATTCATGCATTTGTGCAACATATATGACAACGTGTAAACTTCATATGTAATGTAACATCACCACTGTACTTCAGAATCAGAATATTTATCCTGGAAAAACCGATGAGCTATGAAGTTATTTTTCACAAATGTCCAGTAGGGGCGGTTCCGAATGTTACAACAACTAACAATACAAAAACAATAGAAGAGCAAAGTATAGGAAAGCTAAGTGTAACCAGTGTGGTTATGTTACGAATAAATGTTGCCTTTATTTGCACTATAGTTCTAGATTTGAAGCTTTCGTGACTGCAAGGATTCATATTCTTAGGTTTTTTCGGTAAAGTCACGTAGGTAAAACATTAAAATTAATAAAAGTAAAATAAAATAAAAATCACGACGTTTCGGAGGCAACACAAGCTTCCGTCTTCAGGTGGAACCGCCACAGCCACGACAGCTGTATCAAGTAAATGAGAGATTGCAGTAGCTACCACTCCGTATATATAATGGTTGGAGAGGGGGGAAGGGCCAAGTACAGCACACTGTACTTAAGAGGGTGAGCTTTTGTTATGGAGAGGTACGGTTTGTGACTCAACCTGTGCCAAGGAGAAAACAACTGAACATGGTAAACCTGTAATAGTTGTCTGTCAAATAAGATTGGCCAAATAAGTGTAGTTAAATCTTTTTTGCATGGTTAATCACATCTTTCCAATGATTACTCAGTTTGTAACCATCATCACGGTTGAAATTATGTCTGTGTTTGTATATTTGTATGGCTTCGTGTACAAACCTTTGATGGTAGCCAGGAGGTTTGCAGAGAACCTTGGTCTCGGAAAAGACAATTTCATGAGAGCCCACCGAGTTGTAGCAATGATCGGCTACGGCCAAAGAATCAGTTCTGCCGTGTTTCAGATCTGACTTGTGCTCGCGGACACGATCAGAAACATGACGTTTCGTTTCTCCAATGTAGCAATCACCACAAATGCAACTCAATTTGTAGACTCCAGGATACTGTAAGTCAGGAACGACATCCTTCACAGATGGAATCAGATCACGGATTTTATGCACTGTACTGAATCGGACTTGGATCTTATGTTTGTTTAGAATTTTGGAGATCTTTTTGGTCACGCCTGCTATGTATACCCTAAACACGACTCTCACAAAATAGATCACTGCCTTGAAAACGCGAACAGTGACAGAATCAGCCTGGATCCACGGCAGTGCGGCCACGCGGAGCTGCTGCTCACACACATGCAGCCACCAACAACCCACTCCATACTGCACGACGGGCAGCTGTCAGTGTCGCTGCCTTGTTCATTCAATCCGAGAGTGCAGAAGGGCGCACCAGAGGTCGCAACCGGGTACCCGATACCCGTACCCTACCCTATACCCGGGTGCGGCCGGGTACGGGTAGGCCGTGAGTCACTGGTGAGTAGCCGTTTGTCACTCATTTCGGGTAGGGTACTCACTGGGTCCTCCGCCCATGTTCAGGACTCGGTCTGCTGGATGGACTATTCCGTCGCATCCTATCGTTGTCCATCGCACGCAAAGCTACTTGTGCACAAAAACAGCAGCGGGTATACGCAGATAACAACAAAAACAAACATTCTGACTTAAATGAACAACATAAGTGATTAAATCAACTGCGTCCATTTCGTTTAGTGATTCTTTAACAATACAATTTGGCTGTTGTACATTTTGTTGTCACTCAGACATTCCATAGTGAACCATTCCATTGCCATATTTAGTCATCTTTACGTAAAATTAGGTTTAAGATTGAATTAACAAAAACGGCTGCCTGCAAGGGGGGAACCAAAGAGCCGCATTCGGCTCTTGATATGCAGGTCTCCGACCCCTGATACACACACAATGTATACATGAACGCACGTATAAGCACTCTTAATGTATATTTTACTGCGTCGGTTGCGCATTTCATATTCACGAATTAACGAAGGCAGACGCTCCCCTCACCGCTCAGTGACACTGTAGACTAACTTGTAGCACAAGACGACACCGTGACCGATGTTGATGGTGACGATGACTGTGGATGTCAATAACGAGGTAGCTTTACAAACTGAGCGCGACTCGTGCCGAGCATCGTCTCTATCCCGATGCCAAGCGACAAAGCAGAGACCGTTCCTGGAAGTGCTGGCTCCCTTTGTCAAATGCGCCCCTGGAAATGCTCTTCAGCTGGTTGGTGTGCAGACTCAGCCACTGCAGGTTCCCCAGGCGGTCAAACACCCCAGCGGGGATGCTCTTCAGTTGATTTCCGTCCAGACCCAAATGCTTCAGCCGGGTGAGTTTGGCAAACGCGCTACTGGGCAGCTCTGTGAGCTTATTACAGCACAAACCAGAGCCCAGCTCCCAGGCAGTCAAAATTATTCAAGGAGGCTAGTTATTAGTGTTATTAGACGACGACCTCTTATCCAGTAACCGTTTCCAAAATCGGTCACCTGTTCCCAAACACTACATTCTGCATTCGTGGCCTAATTCACCGCATTGTAATGTTTTCCCTCGTATCTCAGTGAAGAGGTAAAGGTGCAGCCGTGCAGTTGCTTGCGTGCTCATGCCACTGCTCATGTGGGCGATGTGCCTCCCTTGGCGGCCACTCCGCTATTCTCACTGCTGGGTGCATGACTCTGTCTTTAGTCTATCTCCACCCAGAGACATGTTGAGAGATGTTTAATAGTCTCGTCTCACGTCTCCCGTACCAGAAAACCTTCGTCTCAATGGGCTCTGGCCCCGATGTAAATAGAGCACGTCCCTGAACTCTTGTCTGACCAGACGACATCCCACGCTGAGACGGAAGTCTCTTTGACAAGGGAGACGTCGGGGACAAACAAAGGGTGCACAACGCAAGATATTTCCCTGTTAAGCAAGAACACATGGTTTAGTATCAAATCATAAAATGGACCTTTGTGTACGTGTGAGTGCAATATGTCCAACACAATTAATGAAATTTGTAAACATGAAAATTAATTGTTAGCAATTTGCTAATTCATTCAGTTTTCAGCTCCACCACCAGTCGTGCTTGGGAACGCTCTTAAGCTGGTTTGTGCTCAGAGTCAGGTAAATGAGCCGCTTGAGTTTGTCAAAGACCCCAGTGGGGAGAGGGGTCAGCTGGTTGCTGTTCGACAACAGCTGCCGCAGATTCACCAGGTGGTCAAACACCTCCTCGGGAAGATGCTGCAGCCGGTTGCCATTAAGATCCACCAAAGTCTGCTGGGTCAGGATGTGACTCACCGCAGAGGGTACTCATGGCTTATGGTGATGCTAGAGATTGCCTCATCAAAGTGACCTCTATTCATACTGTTAGGTTTTTTTTCGGTAAAGTCACGTAGGTAAAAAATAAAATTAAAAGTTAATAAAAGTAATAATGGAAATAAAATAATAAATCACGACGTTTCGGAGGCAACACAAGTATCCATCATCAGGTGGGACCGTCACAGCTAAAATTACTGCATCAAGTGAGGAAAATTCCAAAAGACCAGCCCTTAAATACAAGTTAAAGGGGCAGGGGCTTATCTGAATGTGGTAACCAGGGAATGGAACGTGGGGGTGGTGGGCGGGGCTACAAGAGAAATTGGTCAACGTCGTGTGCAAGAAAACGGAGCTACAAGAGAAATTGTTCAACGTCGTCATGTGACTTCTATTCATTACAATGGCATCAGTTAGTTAAAGTGGCCTGCGTTCAATTCCATAGAGATTAATGAGAGCGCCAAGCGGACACCAATCACGTGCATGGAGTTAAGTTAGTGAAATGCATATCTATTCACATCACAGTGAAAACCGACTTCAATCCCTTTCATAGAGATGTGTTTCTTTTAATAAAATACAATCGCTTTCATAAGCATGAACTTAATAGCACTTATGTCACTTCCATACATATGTGTTAGTTAACAGGATCTCCACTGAATGTCATATCAATCTTAAGTTACACGAATTCCATTCACTTTCCGAACTATTTTATAAAAAATGATAAATAAGCATTCACATTCATTGAGAACTTCGTTGAAGTGACCTTGATGCACAATTATATAGATATTTCAGCTAAAGCGACTTCTATTCTATCTTAAGAAATGTTTACTTTATAAAGCCACCACTCTTTCATTAAACGAAGCCCGTTAGAACATTGTTATTGTATTTGGTTTTCCATTATGCCGGTGTATGTGAGGTATTTGTGATGCCGCCGCCACGAAGCCGTTCGGCAGGCGCCCCATCCCCGACCTCGCCACCACCAAGCAACGGAGCCAACCCCTCGCCCCCCTCACCTCACCTCACATTAACACACCCGCACGCATTTTCCCCCACCCATAGAGCTGGAAGGGGAGATCACCTGATCGACCGGTTTTTATCCGAGAAACCCTTATCGGGATTAACTCTCACGGTTTCCGGCGATCAGGGAATTGGACGACCTCCCCCGTGCTACGTTGCGCCGCGGCGCTGCGACCAGCCTTAATATGGTGTGGTCGCGGCGTGGGGCATTCTGGCCACCGCGGTTGAGGCGCATTTCCCCCCACACACACCCCCACGGGTCGACGAGACAGGCGGAGGAGGGACGGGGCGGCATAGTTTAGGGTGCGCAGGAGCGCGGCGCCATGCATGAGAGGGAGATTAATACAGGAGCGTGTTTGGAATCGGCACCGCAGCACATCCGATTAGCATAACAAAAGCGCCGTGGAGGCGCCGCGGAGCCGCCGTGCTCGTGCAAGGGGGGCGCGAGCCATTGTTTAGATTTTACGCCGCGCGAGCAGGACATTGATTAGCATATGCGCCGCTCATGAGCGGAGAGCATTCGGGAGTACGGGACAGAGGATAAAAGGGATCGCAGCAAGGTAGAGAGAGGTCACTTCTCTTCAAGAGGCACGCGTTCAAGTCGGCTCCCAGCTCTGCCCTCTGGACGTCCGCGTGACGTGCCCCGACGGCATAGAGGAAAAGCCACAGGACGCCGAATACTTCGACCCGTGAGTAGCAAGGTGACAGGGTATCGTAAGCCGATAAATAAGGAATAGGTCCAGGGGAAGTAGGATAGGCCAGCCTCGTCGACTCGTACTGACGTAGCATCAATTCGCGAGTATCAGATAATAAACCATTAATAGCGAAGCGTGGCCTCGCGTGATCTTGTCGAGCAGTGTGAGCGTGTGGGTGCGCGGGTGTACACAGTGGTTCGCCACGTGAGTGAGCGCTGCGCGGAGCTGAGCGCGTGGGTGAGCGTGTGTACACAGTGGTTCTGTAGTGCTGCGGCTCGCCTCGGGGGAGCGCTGCGCAGAGCGGTGCGAGAGTGGGTGTCGCGTGTGTTCACTCCGTGTGTGATACAGGTGCGCGATCATAACGCGAGTATTCAGTGGTGAGTGAGTGCCGCGGGGAGCTGTGTGTGTGAGTGCGCATACGTTCGTTACGTGTCGGATACAGATGCGCATTGGTAACGTGGTTATTCGACGTGGAGGCGAGTGCCGCACAGGGCTATAGACGGGCACACGCTCGCAATGTGCGAGAGCTGTACGTAGCAGTGTAAAGAGGGGGAGTGTGGCGTTTGATTGTTGATGCTGTGCGCACGTATGCTCGCAGCGTGGGAGCGCGGCGCGAGGCTGTAACAGTAGGGGCGTCGCGTTCGAATGCCGGCGAAACCGTAGCGGGAAATAGGGTGGTGGGGTAACGTAAACGGAATAGGGGATGCAGGCGGGAGGGACCCCGGGGGCCAACGGCCCCCACATATTCAACATCATGATTCACGATCGCAGTGACAATGGCAGGGGTCTCATAGCCTCGTGTCTCCACCAGTGCCGCCAGACCGTCAAACACCCCGGGCTCGAGCTTCGTGATCTGATTGACGTCCAAATCCAGCCTTTGCGTGGTGGTGGGGATTCCCGCAGGCACAGACGCGAGGCCTATCACTTCACAGAGCACTTGTGCCCCTGAGCACGAACACTGCGAGGGACGGGCGACGGTTTAGAGGCGGCTCACAACGGCCTCCCCTTGCACGCGAACGGCGTCGCGTGTGGTCCAACATTTAGACGAATCGCCTCTTACTGATGCGCTTCGTAAAATGTTCTCGTTACATATTTTAGAGTGCTTAGCGTGTATGTGTTACGTTGTTTTATTCATCCAAAACATTTTGATGTGGAATTATGGTCGTATTGTGTTAATGTATTTTTTTTCGTGAATAGTGAAGATGCATTTCTTTTTTCAAGGACTCCACTGAAAATAGTGGATTTCAAAAGTCTCTCGCCTGGTTAAATGTAGCAATGGGGTATCTATCTCGATATTTAGATGTAAATTCAACATCACCAGCGTGGATATTAATCCACTGCTGGACACTATATCTGATCTATTGAGACGATATTCAATGCATTGTGTAGAATATCTGTGAAGCAGTTAAAATGCAGTATTTACTGACATCATTGCTGACATCAGTTATATAAGAAGCACCATTGTTATTTAAGGATTGGCGTTAAAGGAAATACATTAACCTTGACACGTTATTCTTGAGACTGTCATTAATGGAACGTTTTTAATTTTTATACAAATATCCATGATTGCACATGAAGTGTTATAATTGTTTAGAAGCTCGTGTTTGTTGTTGTTTACTATTGTGTATTTCTGTTCGTATTTTTACGCTGATAATTTTCGAATGTTCATAATGGGTACATTATCACCACCGGTGAGACTCTCAGGGGCGTGGCTGCAGCTCCACGGCGAGTCGCGCCCCTGGGAACGCTCTTCAGCTGATTGTGGTCCAGTGCCAACCACTGCAGATTCACCAGGCGGTCAAACACCCCCTCGGGAAGAGCCTGCAGCCGATTGCTACCAAGATCCATAGAAGTGAGCTGCGTTAGACTGTCAAGCACCCCTGGCTCGAGCTTCGTGATCTGATTGTTGTACAAACGCAGCATTCGCGTGGTGCTGGGGATTCCCGTAGGCACAGACGCGAGGCTTCTCCCGTAGCAGTCCGCATCTGTCCCCGGGCACGAACACTGCGCGGGATGGGCGAAGGTTTAGAGGCAGCCACGACTGCATTATGTTCTACCTTCATAAACGCCCTGCAGAGAGCACTCATCGCACGCCTGGATTACGTGAATATTTTAAAGATCAGCGTTTTACTGAAATTAAGTAAAAAAAATACACGTGATTTGATACTCGTTTTGCAGTCATTGCGGACCGGGCTGCGGCCATTAGCTGGCTGGTCACGTGGGCAGAAAGCAGATAAATCCGACTGCACGTTTCGAGAAGGCGTGCACTCAATGATGTCAGGAAAAATTTCTACGTTACGTTTATTCTACCGTGATATCACAAACGCATGACATGTAACATAGAAGTTGTCCATGTTTGAATCACCGTGTAATTGTTTACAGTGAGGCGTTATCACGTTGATATGAAGTCCCTCAGGGGACCCAAAATACTCTTTGGTCGAAATGAAATAAAACAAATCACGACGTTTCGATCGCAACACAAGCAATCTTCATCAGGTGGAACAACCAGAGCATGAAAAAATGCTGAAGTAGGCGAAAGTGTCCCTCAGGGACGCTTTTTAAATTGTTGTTGGGCAAACTCGATGGTCAAGTCAGTCTAAAGAAATTAAAATGTTATACAAACCAGTCGACGGCTCTGCCCACTGGTATCCATCTCAAACTGACCCAACTTACGCGATTGGAGCTGCGCAATAACAGCTGGAGACCGTTGCACATGTCCAGGTTTTACCCACGAGCACCTGCAGTCCGTGTGCACGATGCACGCTCAAATGGGGCTGTGACGTCATTCTTTAGCGAAGTGGTGAATTTACACAGCCGGGTCAGTTTGTTGTTGATCTTGAGTCCATTGGTTAAACCGAACCTTCGTCTAAGCCCGTCAGTGTCCTCACACACAGACTCTTTACAATTTGCACTCTACTCTGTGCTGGAGTCTCAGGAGGTTTCCACCAGCTCAGAGGTCCTAGAACTTTCCATCTACATATTCTGTCTAATGTCATCATGAAGTCACGAGACTAGTCACCAACCCTGAAACACAGCAAACCGATACCGCGCCTACATGGGGAAATGCACACGTGTTGCTGCATCTCTGTAATTTAATGCCTATAGATTTTATACTTCGGCATCCGGCAAAATTATCATTCGATACATTTGTAGTGTCAACGATTCAGAGACAGAGTTTCTAGGAGGCACTTTCTACATGAACAACTTTCACGGTCTCGTCCGCACACTCTCCACAGTAGCTTAGCCTAGCCTGTACACAACACTAGCCGTCTAACACTGACGGCCCTGACTGAGATAGCCAACTACTATCCTGCAGAGCAATGTCTAGCGGATACGTCTTGCGACGACGGCGACGAGACGACAGCAACGACGAGGCGAATCCATTCACAGAACCGACAGCCTCGAGCCCCCGCTCTCGGCTCCTTTTATGCTACCAGCACGGCCTGGCTCCGCCCTGACCGCGCCTCCCTTCTCGAACCCGCTAGCAGGTTCCAGGGACCTCCAGATGGGGTCCTCTGTAACCCTTTTCTTAGTTCCTCCGCTCTGCCAACACACCCGTGCTCACGCTCACCGGTGTGTGGACTGTCTGTCCACAACATTTGCTGCAGACATCGAATAGCCAGCTCCAGAGATGCACGCGCCCAGCAAACGTCCCTTGGGAATGCTCTTCAGCTGGTTGTCTCGCAGACTCAGATGAGTGAGCTGGGTCAGTTTGTCAAACACCCCGGCGGACGACGGTTTAGAGGCGGCTCACAACGGCCTCTCCTTGCATGCGAGCCGCGTCGCGTGTGGTCCAACATTTACACGAGTTGCCTCTTCCTGAAGATTTCTGTCCAAATGTTTTCCCAAATAGTTTTAAGAGTGCATTGTTTAAATATATATACGTTGCTAACACTGATCGCTTTGGATGTGTTTTTTTTTTATAGAGCTTTGCATTTCGGTCTGTAGTTCAATTATTGGAAAAGCTACTGGATCATTATTTTACGTATATACCGTTGAGCAAAGAGATACCCATTTCAATTGGCTCTCACCTACTTCATATTAAATATATCTATATCAATATGTGATCAATCTACTGAAAGTCGTATTCACGACCATGCGATGTATGAATCCACCTCTCACCTGCACACGAGCTGCCGTCATTACTCCGTCTCCATGGTGCACGTCCTAATGGGCGCGTTCCCTCCCTTGGCTGCCACTCCGCTGTTGTTATCGACCATTGTCAATGAGCATTGCCCATCGTGGATAATTCCATCATCTCTTCTCGCACCGTTTCCTGGCCAAGCCAGCTTACTTTTATAATTCCGTTTGATATAATTTGCGAGAGTTTGGTCGCTGGTCCATTTGTTTCTCTCTCTGCCTCTCAATGTAATTCCAAGTATGCAACGCACAGTACTTCTGAGCTCACTTCTCGGTTGCGTTATAGTCACCGTGTTTCTAAACCATCTGCCATAATAGGCGGGTAACACTGATCAAAATATATCTTCATTAGTGATGTTAAGTTTCTTTGTGAAGTTCAGCTTTACAAAAGCACTCCAACCTGCTCTCCTTCGCTTCTTTATTTGCATTGGTTTAGCCTCCGTGTCAGTGTTGGTGAAATCTCGCATGAGGAAACAATTGGCGTTCAAGTTACAGCGTTGGCTGTGATTCTTAAACTCATACGGAGAGTGCGGTGAGAATGCGGGTGATGCATTGAGTCTCGAGTCGAAGCGTTGACTCTATAACGACTACCAGTCCCTGGGAACACTCTTCAGTTGGTTGTTGCTCAGAACCAACATCTGCAAATTCCCCAGGCGGTCAAATAAACCCCAGCGGTAAGAGTCTGCAGCTGATTCCTATCTAGATCCAGAATTATCAGCTGGGTCAGACTCTTAAACACCCAGCGAGAGAGAGAGAGAGAGCGAAATCCATTCACATTAAGTAATCAACCAGCCCCACATCCATTCACTTTCATGCAGACACGGGAGTTGACAAAACCTACATATGAAAGATGTATTTTTGATTATACGCACTATCCCAATCGCAATAGCAGGGGCCTCATGGTCTCGTGTCTCCTCCAGTGCCGTCAGACGGTCAAACACCCCGGGCTCGAGCTTCGTGATCTGATTGCTGCCGAAATTCAGCTCTCGCGTCGTGGTGGGGATTCCCGAAGGCACAGACGCGAGGCCTTCGTCCCAACAGTTAACTTCTGTCCCCGAGCACGAATACTGCGAGGGACGGGCGACGGTTTAGAGGCGGCTCACAATGGCCTCCCCTTGCACGCGAGCGGCGTTGCGTGTGGTTTAACATTTACACGAGTTGCCTCTTCCTGAAGATTTCCATGAATAATGTTGTCACAAAACAATTTAGAGTGTTTAGTGCATTTATAAATCGCTTGTGTAAACGGAGTGTTTCAGAGTTGTGTTGTTATATCTATTGCTTCTATGTTTTAATTACTGTGAATGGTTAGGATCATACCTTTATTAATTAATTTCGCACGTCTCCATTGAAGATAGAGATGTGTATTTCAAAAGGCTCTCATCGAGAAACATTCCTATATCAATACCCTGATATTAATGTATTCATCAGCTATGGTCAATCTACTGCTGGATGAAGGTTCCTGCAAGCAGCAATTCACGACGATGCGATGTATTAATCCACCTCGCACCTGCACACGAGCTGCTGTCATCACTCCATCTCCAGGGTGAACGTACTTCCACGCTCATTCCTTCCCATGGCTGCAACTCCGCTGTTATTATTGACCATGGTCAATGTGCATTGGCCATCGTAGATTATTCCATCATAGAGATGTTTGGGTTAGAGCGCGTAAATATATCAATGTGTCGTTAAAACCCGCCACCACCCGACACAGCCAACTAGTAAGAGTTGTCACGTAAACAGAACATGCCAATTCGTCACTAGCATGTTCTGTTTACATGACAACCCTTACTAGTTGGCTGTATTGGGTGGTGACGGGTTTTAACGACACAGTTATATATTTACGCGATCTAACCCAAACACCTCTATTATGGATGATATTGGTCGCGAAAGCCGATGTGTTAGAGTAGATTATTCCATCATTCCTTCTCGTGCCATAGCATGGCCATGCCAGCTTACTTTATTAACTGTTTGATGTTTGATGTAATTTGTAAGAGTTTATTACCTGATCCACGCGTTCGTCTATCTCTCAATGTTATTCCAAGCTTGTTATTCGCAGTGCTTCTGGTGTACTTCTGAACCATCTACTATAGGAGGTGTTTCACGCGGATCAACATCTCTCGTTGTGGGCACATTGGAATGTTCCGTTTTACTGTGAAGTTAAGATTTACAAAAGCATTGTTTTAGTCTACTTATAGGTGTTGCTAAAACCTCGAATACGTAAACAATTATGCAGCAAATAATACATTGCTACAACTTAAATTATTTAATGTATAGCCTTAAGAATGTCAATGTAAACTACATCATTGTAGGTAATTAAATGATCCATAACCAAGCAAAATGTCCATACAGTATATGCACACATATATAGTAAACGAAACACCAAGGTTCTGTACAACAAGTGTGTAAAATAAAATAATTGTTGGAGGGATGCAACTTGAAACCGCATCAGATCAGATCGTGATCGAAATGGTAACATGTCCAGGTAAATTCTATTACTTTGAAGTGCGATGGAAAAATATTAAGACTCAATCTCAGCGTTCCATTTTTCCCTGATAACAAATATCAATCCGCAGATACTGCTCGCCATGACATATGTATCAGAAATATAATAATATGAAGTGATAAAAAGATTCATTGATTTTACCCGACAATAAAAAGTCACCGTGCATGAAACACAAATATTGATTAAAGCACCCTCCCCCAAACCCTTTGATTTCTCCTCACACCCCACCCCGAGAGGTGTATCCAAGTTAAGTAAGTAGACACCAGGAATGTATAGAGTTTTTTAAAACACATGGCATATACATTGTGTCTATACTGGTGTCAATTTCCATACATGCCCTCTGTGTGTACCTGGATCGTTTGTTCATTAAAATATTTTTGAGAAAAAAGGCTTTCGACCATGTTCAAGGGGAGTTTGTTCTTTACGCCTCCGGTTTACCAGGCAAGATAACCGACATTAGAAAGAGCGTTTTGCGATGACAATCAATCTCAAGTGCAATATGAAAGATAAAAAATGTGAAACGGTTCCATATTGTTTGAGAAAAATATGATTAATTAATTAAAACATGTGTAGAGTGCAGTCACTTTATCGGCGTAGTGCAGGTACAACAGGGATGATGTTCAAGGCCTTCAGTTGATTGAGTCAGGTCAGTGAGCTGGGTCAATTTCTCAAACACCGTAACGGGTAAAGCCGTCAGCTGGTTCGCCCTCAGATACAGCTGCTGCAGATTACTCTGGCCGTCAAACAGCCCAGCAGAGAGAGACGCGAGTTCATCACTGCGCAGGAACCTGAAACACTTGCTCTCTGCTGTGTTAAGAAGACTCGAGCGGAGTAAATGTAGATACAACTACAGGGAACACTGGGTAAATTTTACTTACACATCAAGCTTGTTTAAAGCATTAGGAATTTAAATGTAAAGCTCGTTGTCCATCCACTGCGATGAAGTCACCACGTCACCAAGCTGGTTGTCACCACTCAGAGTGGATGGATTATCAAGCTTTAATTGAAAAGACTAAGAGAGAAATGAAATGAAATAAACAGAGCTCGAACTTGACTGGACATTCACAAACAACATCTATAGCGCTGTCTTAAAGTGAAACAAACATACTAGAGGTGAAGTTGTAGTTAATATTGAACGTAATTTACCTGAAACCACCCGAGTAAGAGGCAGGGTACCAACTCTCTCACATTTACAGTAAAAACAACAACTTTCCAGATATGGTCGTATTTAAATTACCGTGTAGGCCACCTTATCATTGATCATCACGAGGAGGCAGAGGCTGAGAGAGAGAGGAGGCTGAGAGCTCCGCGCAGGGCACATTCCCAGGGGTTGTTGTACAGCCAGATGTGAGTGAGGCTCTTGAGGTTGTCAAAGGCGCCCCTGGGAATGCTCTTCAGCTGCCCCGCGTTAATGCGCGATTGCTTTGCAACTGCGTTCTGTTAACACCGCAATGCAAGTCACGCGTGCCCAGCTTCACGTGTGCTCGTATCTGCGCTCACTGAGCAAAGCTTTAAATCAAGCAGGTAGGGATGAGATACGACGGACATCGGTGCGGCTTAGGATCGGTCAAATCAGTGATGGTGTTGATGCAGACAGGATCGTCACATTCCTTCTCGCTTAAAACACTGTCCCTCTACCTTTCACGTGTTGTCTCCCCAGTGCTGACGCTTACACACCGTGGCAGGTACTCACTTGAGCCTGAGTCGAGCGAGGGGAGGCGCATTCCAGTTGCAGATATTCAAGACCAATGATATCAATACTCATATCTGCCTTGCGGCTGTCATCTAGAATGAACATAGCGCTGCACTCGTTTGATTGTGACTACAAATACGTGTGGAGACACTGCGTGCCCCGCGTGCAGACAATGCATCCTCTGTGATATAGATGAGAGACTATTGTAGTGTATATCTCAATTTTTCGATTTCAAGCTTTCGTGACTGCAGGGATTCATCTTCTTGGTTCTTTCGGTAAAGTGACTTTACCGAAAGAACGAAGAAGATGTATCTCAATTCTCAAGGGAGACCTGGTAAATACATTCATTATTTATCCAGTAGATTAACAAATAAATGAACTAAAGATGCAAATATGAAGTAAATTCAAACGATAAGTATGAACAGCGTAAATATGTTCAAACGATGCACTCTTAAAAATATTTGGTTAAAATTTTTGGCGGAAATCTTGTGTAAATGTTGGACCACACGCGACGCCGCTCCCGTGCAAAGGGAGGCCGTTGTGAGCCGCCTCTAAACCGCCGCCCGTCCCTCGCAGTGTTCGTGTTCAGGGACACAAGTGGACTGTGATCGCAGAAGCCTCGCGTCTGTGCCTGCGGGAATCCCCACCACCACGCAGACTCTGTTTTTGCGCTTCAATCAGATCACGAAGCCCGAGCCCGGGGTGTTTGACCGCCTGACGGCACTGGTGGAGACACGATACACCAAGGCTCCTGCTATTGCCACTGTGGTAATGAATCATTGCGTATAATTACCGGAATATCATATTAACCAAAATATGACGTTACATTGTTTTTTGGACATCGTTTACGTGAGCCATTGTGCCTTTAAAAATAATAATTCTGACAATCTAAGCGGAATACATTTTATCTGACATGTTTATGATTGTAAACAGATATCGCTTCAAATAACGGGAAAGTGTTTTCTTTGGATAGCAGATCAATACTCTTTGGTTATTTCGGTAAAGTCACGAAGGTAGAAATTAAATTAAAATAAATCACGACGTTTCGGACGCAACACAAGCGTCCGTCATCAGGCGAAAAATGGTGACCGCAATGGTGACCATTTATTTTATTTTATTTCTACCTACGTGACTTTACCGATAGTACCAAAGAGTATGGATTCCTGCAGTCACGAAAGCTTCAAAACAGATCTTTGTGAATAGGAATAGAGTTTGCTTGAGTCAATACTTCTCTGTGAAAACGAGTAAAGGTGAATGTAAGAGGTCTCTGTGTGAGGCATCATTGCGAATGGATGAGGTGGTAATTAATAAGGCAAATATATAGGACAATAATTAAGGAATAATCCACGATGGCCAATGTGCATTGACCACGGTCGACAACGTCCCCTTCAGAGATGGAGTAATGACAGCAGCTCGTGTGCAGGTGCGAAGTGTATTAAAACATTGCATGGTCGTGACGACGGCTTGCAGTGGATTGATCATGCTTCTTGTTGATTACATATCTACGTATTGATAAATATACATGTCATACTAGAAAAGTGAATGCCTATGGTTAATGGTTTCTGCGCAGTGAAGAACTCGCGTCTTTCCCCGCGGGGGTGTTTGACAAACTCACCCAGCTCACTCATCTGGCTCTGGCCACCAACCACCTGATTAGCGCTCCCAGGGGCGCGTTTTACAAACGGAGCCAGCACTGCAAGGAGTGGTCTCTGCTTTGTCGCTGCGCATCGGTATAGAGACGACGCTTGGCACGAGTAGCGTCAAGTTTGTAAAGCTACCGCGTTATTGACATTCACGGCCATCGTCATCATCATCGTCATGTTGTCCTCTTGTGCTCCGAGTTAGTCTGCAGTGTCACTGAGCAGTGAGGTGAGCGTCTGCCTTAGTGCATCAGTGAATATTGCATGGAGTGAATTATTATAGATGATATTTAGCGTTTATATAAACTAACGCGTGATGTGATGGCTTGGTGCAGCAACAGCATAACAAAATGACCACAACATCCACACAACGCAACATAAGAAAAACAACGACGTAACAAAACAACAACACAACACCATAACAAAGCACAACAAGAGAAACCACCCGAAATAACAACTACACAAACAGCAGCAACAACGAAAAACTCTCCTCAAACAGGAATTGGCTGCACATTCCATTGTGGTAGCATCCTCCTGAATACAGTCTCGGAACTCAGTCAACCTCCCATGGACAGGCGAATGCCGGAATTAATTCCACTCATCGAAACACCCCAGCAGGGAGACCTGTGAGTTGATCGCTGAGTACAAATCGCATATCAGCAGCCTCCGCCTATTGCTGTAGAGCAGCCTCTACAAGAGAGCGTCGCTCTTCACACGGCAGTGGAGTTCAACACGGGTGCCTGGGTCGCGTTAGCGGCGTCGTGTTCACCTCACATCGCGGCACCTCGCTCCATGCCGTGCCCACAAAGCGGTGCAGTACATCGACCCGCACGGTGTTCAGAGCTCGCATTCCCTATGGAACATTTTTACTCGATCAGTAGTGTAGCGGTTAGCGCGCTGTGCTGCGAACCTGGCGATCCAGGTTCGATTCCTAATCACGGTCAACACCAGTGACGATTATCTGAGCCGGTCTTGAACGTCGTCTCTATCTCGGTGCCCAGGAACAAAGCAGAGACCGTTCCTGGCAGCGCAGGCTCCGTTTGTCAAACGCGCCCCTGGGAACGCTCTTCAGCTGGTTGTTGTACAGAAACAGCTGCTGCAGATTCACCAGGCGACTCTAGCAGACTGAATGAAAAACGATTACAATGAGCACTGGTTACTTGTATCAACCCACCAAGCTTGTGAGCGAATTAGTGTTGTACAAAAATTATCAAAGTAATCATTCAAAGTCATTTATCGATCCAAAAGTTCCACAAGGCGTCGGCGAGTCTACAAAGGAGATGACTTCAGGAACACATTCAGACCGAATGATTACAGCACCTGACCTGGCTGGTGAGTCTACG
The DNA here is from genome assembly GCF_015708825.2 of Lethenteron reissneri. Taxonomy (NCBI): domain Eukaryota; kingdom Metazoa; phylum Chordata; class Hyperoartia; order Petromyzontiformes; family Petromyzontidae; genus Lethenteron; species Lethenteron reissneri. The sequence continues at coordinate 5,729,311 of NC_083780.1, forward strand.
GGAACTTTTCCTGGGTTATAACAAATTAACTGAGATGCCCGCAGGCGCAAGAAAGTTGCCGACACTGACTCACTTCGATCTGGCCCTAAACCAGTTGAAGAGCATTGCTGGGAGATTGGTTCACGCTTTCCACCGTGTGCCGTTTCCAGGAGTCTCGAGCCGAATTCGGGCAAAGCGCTCAACACTGGCAGCGCTCAGTGCCCCGGGTCAGTTGTCAATCTCTTCAGCGAGGAATAACAGATTGAGGTGCAGCCCTGCAATTGCCTGGCTCACGACACTGATGTCGGAAGGGTCTCCACTGGAAGGAGCTCTAGAAATCTCATGTGAAGGGTCTTTAGCCGATTCTTCCACGATGGCCGGACGTCTTGGACGCGGTGGGAGTAGCCACCCTTTGCTCCACGACACGGGATGCACCGATCGGCTGTGATGAATCCATTTGTATTTCTGGGTGAACAGAAGCAGGAGGTTTAAAATATATATAAGCTTCATCATCATATCAGCGACCACTTGATTAAAATCCACTTTGCTAACATTTTCTCCACATTATCAGACTGTGGACTCAACCGTCACGAAGATCATCATCTAAAATAAGCATAAACAGCTACACCCTTTTCATCTTCATCCTAAATACACAGTAGGGTTAATGAATATCATAATCTACCATCATAATCAACATATAGAAGTAAAACACAATAACCATTACTGTGAAGTTCACTCTGCAGTTCAGACAGAAAACCGAAACCAGTCCAAAGTTTAGTTTGGAATTAAGCACTCCCAGAAGGCCGTGATGCTGATGAGTTGTGCAAAAACTACTTTTAATAGTTACGTGGAGTGGAAAGACAAATCCGAGGGAGAGGCATTGTCTGGTTATGTAGTTTGTAAGAAAAATGCTGATAATATATTTCAGACGAATGATCGACTTCACGTGATAATCGCTCCATCTCTTGTGTGTGTGTGAGTCACGTGTGGCTGTATGGAGCAGCAATGCAGTGAGTGCAGGGCTGGCGCCTCGGCGTCTCTGCGAAGCGTCAAGACCAGTCCCAGGGGTTACTGTGCAGCCAAATGTATTGCAGCTTCGTAAGGCTGTCGAAGGCGCCCTTGGGAACGGTCGTCAGCTGGTGACATTGGTCGGTTGTCTCCTCGTCCATCGATCCACATTATCCACACACACAGTGTACGTAGATAGCATATGCACATGCATACATGGACATGCAAATAATGTACTCAATACGCACATAAAGATGGGTGTACTGATATACATATACAGTATACACTTACCAACACGTATGTATATATGCACAAGTACTGTGTGCATACTTACATATTAACGACAGTGCTATTGACGAAAGTGAGTTGTTTTGTTATTTTTAGTGTAAATTCACTAAAACCCAATACACAGACCGTATAATGAACGTGTATTTTTCATCGTATGATTCCATTTGTACCAAGTTGATATTCGCTTAAGAATCAGCGTTGGCTCAACCCGCCGGGGTGTTTGAGAATTACCAATTGATCATTCATATCATGACCCATGGCGTTGATATGACAATTGTAGGAAACTGAAGGAAACCCCCAACGAATATAAAATATTTCCATTCTGCATTGTCTTAATTTGGAAATAGCCACTCGTGTTATTGATGTAGTGACGTTTTTAATGGTGTCACGATGGTGTTAGCGCCAGCTACTGTCACAAGAGTGCTACTGTTTTCGTCTGGAACCTCTCTCTGTCACCAGAGTAAGTACGGCATGCGAGCCCGCCCTAGGGGCCATAGTCCTGGTGACGGCCTGAGAGAGGGCAAGTAGGGACGTGACAGTTTGTGTGAACCCGAGAGGGCACGTGACCGGGACAGGGTAGTGAGGGGGGCCCGAGGGGGGCTTGAGGGACACGTGGTGCTTAGTCGAGATCCTTGGGGCAAGGTCTCGAAGGGGGCGTGGCCGAATGCGGAGCGAGGCCACGCTCAGGATCATAAAGTGGCAGTCCCGAGAGTGTTCTGGACTCGTCTGTGGGATCAACCCTGGGTGCGACATCTCTTTGGTCTTCGCTCAACATCGTGGGTCAGACAGCATGTAAGCTGACTGACCCGTTCGTGTAGTTAACCCGCTACTCACATAGTTAACCGTGTAGTTATCACCTAAATGTTGAAACAGTGTACGTTTAGAGTTACCCGGTTGGGAAGTTGTTAAATAAACTTGTTGCCTCCAAAAACAAGTGTGTGCCTCCGTGTTCACCACTACATATATACACAAAAGAAAGCAAATGTTCATGAAATATGAGACTTATTCTGGCTGTAGTGAACCCCAATCCAGGGACATGCTGGTGAATTTCCACATCTTGTATTTGTCCTGGAATCTGCTGATGGTCGTTCCCGAGGGGGTGTTTGACCGCCTGGTGAATCTGCAGAAGCTGTTGTTGCATGATAATCAACTGTCGGCTCTCCCTGCCGCGGTGTTTGACAAACTTACCAAGCTTATAGAACTGAGACTACCTGACAACTTTGTGAATTTACAGAAGCTCTTTTTGTATAAAAAAAATCAATTTACGGCTCTACATCCTGGAGTATTTAACAAACTCGCCCAACTAACTATTCTGACGGCTCTGCCCAATGGAATTTTCGACAAACTCACCCAGCTCGTAACACTGGATCTGAATGGCAACCAACTGTCATCCATTCCCGCAGACACGTTCCATCAGCTTGTGAAATTACAGAAGCTGTGGCTCAAAAACAACAAACTGACGGCTCTTCCCGCTGGGTTGTTTGACAAACTGACCCAGGTTAATTCTCTGAGTCTGAACGACAACCAGTTGAAGAGCATGCCCTGGGAAAGTTTGCTGGGCGCATGTGTCTCTAGAGCTGGATGCACAATGCCCATCTTAAACCTGTTTTACTATTCTGTGTTACGCGTGCATGTGTAGAGGCTGTGTGTGTAAGTTTTAAGTGAAAGCCATGTAAAGCCGGTCTTATTTGACTTATTGAAAGTCCTCAATTACAGCAAAGCCGTTCGCGTTGTTTTACTGTTTTTTTTATCGTAATTCACTATCAGACGTACATCTGATCATGTCTCAAGACAAACATATATATAAATACCCAGCTCTGTCATTCTGTGTCTGTGATTAACGTGGCAAAGATTGGTTGAAGTGCGTCACGTGACCGCGAGCAAGCAGCCAACCAGAGGTGCGCCCCTCCCAAACATGTACGCCCCCGAGGTGATGTGCGCCCTAATAAGGCGCTGTGGACAGCTGATCTGCCAGCACGCTCAGGGCCGACAAGGGTGGGGGCTGAGGGGGACGGGGGGACCCCCCCCCCCCCACCACTTCCTAAGACCCCTTAAGAGCTACCAAATAATCCTAACAGTTCTTTCACTGATTAATAAGTCATAGCTCTTAGAAGTGAATGTCAATATCACAACTAAAGTTCAAATACATTTTCATTCATTCACATCAAAGTTACATCGCGGGATCGTCCAAAAAGATATGTAGAGTGAAAGTTTTAAGCCGCTCTTATTCGACGTATTGAAAGTCCTCAAGTACAGCAAAGCCGTTCGCGTTGTTTCCTAGTTTTTTCACCGTAATTCACTATCAGCCGTACATCCGATCGTGTCTCAAGACATTAAGTTAGTAGTTGAAGGTGAGTTATTTAAGAATTTAATCTGACAAACAATGCACACGGTTCTAATTACATCTTTACTGTCGTTTTATTGGTGCTTAAATCCACTGCTGGATTAAGGCCCACCGCACGTTGTGCGAGTTGATCCTAAGTTTTTACTTGACCAGCCTGTTGGGGGGCGCCGCAGGCTGTGGTTGTTGGAGTGCACATTATATTATACAACCTAGTGTATAATATAGGGTACAAGCTCAGGCCGCGATAACACGTGACATGCGCATGCAGGCTGAACAAAACTGAACAAAGACTGAGGCGCGTGGGCAGCATCTACAAGCATCCAGCAGCATCCCGTCTTGTGTGACGCTACGCCGAGGCAGCCTACTCACACGAGGTAGTTATGTTTACTAAATCGCGTAGTGTCCAATTCGCGTTATGAAACACGCGTTAATAGAAGAACAGACTGTAAGAATGTAATAATAAAATGAATGTTCAATTACTGCCACTGGGTGGCAGTAATATCACCATCCTTGAAACTCATGGTCGGATTAACGGAAGGGAGATTTCAGAGCTGGTAAGCCGGGCTCTCCTCTCAGATATTAAGTCTATGATAGCGGGTGTTAACCTTTAAATGTAATTAAGGAAAACACAACAAGGAGTAGGTTAGGATGTAACACTATATGGAGGCGATGTTTATTCAAAGCATATATTTTAAAAATATATAAAATGATGTGCTATGAACGGCCGTGATCCAAGACATTGCCTGTTATATTTTCTTTTAAAAGCCCACAGTGTTGTTGATGAACATGTAGATTGTTTTATGCTGTTATTTGTGCTTGTACATCAACGTCAGTTGCAGTTTCACAATGTGTTTTATGTTGAGAGAGACAGCAGCCCAAGGGAGCCCCAAATCTACACAGCCGCATGTCACTGCACTTTACCCGAGGCTCAATGCAACGAATGGTGCGCCCTCTGGCGGACAGTGTGGTATCGTACCCATAGTTGAACATGTTTCGAGGATGGTGGTGGGAAGGATTCAAATGAGTCATCTCCCCACCTTATATGGCAGTTTAAGTCACGATTTCAAATCATTCTACTCTGAGGATCTTAGTCGCGTTGTTTTTACTGTGGCTGTTGGAATTTTTGGCATTTACACTGAATTGTAAAGATCATACACGTGGTCTTGTCTGACGTAGCCAACCTGAAGCGATCGGCGATCGTAGATGTAGTAGGCTCTTTGTGAAGGTATTTGTATTCGTTTTGTTAAACCAATTGTATCGTTATTGGTAATTGTATTTTTTTCCTCAGCAAGTAAATCATTGCAATTGAGACAGAACAAAGCACCACAGTGCAAGGGAGATGGAAAAACACGGCCAAAATAATAGTAGACTATTTAATTGAATCGTGACAATTAATCTAATGGCTAGTGGAGTGAATTACTGCATGTTTACCACCCAGCCATCAGCCTCTTACTGGACCACGATGGTTTCGATCAAAAGATCCGGCCATCATCTGCGTGTCTAAATCCTGCATCGACACTCGATTCATTTGCAGCTCATTTAGAAAATTACATCACCACTTTTGTTGATGAACTCGGGCCTATCCGAACAAGCACAAATAGAACAGAGAATGCGCGCAGTAATATTCTGTAACTGGATGTGATCGCTGCGAAGCAGACGAGGAGGAGGCTGCAGCGTCTTTGGAAGAAAACTGGTCTTGAGACAACTCGCTTACAGAGCCACCTGCAGATCTGCCAACTGACTCATGATTGAGACTCGCAGATCGTTTATGCTCTGCACGTCAATTAGTCGGCTCGCGACCCCCGTGCTCTATGACGCATCTGCTGGTTTCCAACCACCCATCAACGAGGCAACCAGGTATATGTGTAGTGACATAGAATATGTCATGTGGCAGCATAGCGCTGGTTGCTGGCGGGGAAGGGGATCTGCAGCTTACAGCAGCCCTGACGACAGCAGGCCACGTGATATACCAGAGAGGAATCTAGGGGAAATGTCACAGAAGGGTCACACGGGGAACCCGCGGGTAGGTTCTAGAAAGGGGGCGTGGCCGGGGAGGGAGCCAGGCCACACTGACAGTATAAGAGGGGCCCCTGGAGGGGACTTCGGGGCTGTCGTGTTGAGTGGGATCCCGTTGTGCTGCTGCTGGAGTCTTCGCCATTCTTCTCTCATCGTCTCCGTATTCACCGTCTCAGCGTTGCCAGTCAGGCAGTCTACCAACTGTCCTGACTGGGAACTGTAGTCGGCTATATACGGATTATTGGAAGTGTTAACTCGTAAGGCCGTGTTAATAAACAGAGTGCCTCCAACTCTTAGTGTCTCCGAGTCAGTCACTACCGGATTTGCAATGTTCTTAACCAATAAAATAGTGACGATCAAGAGGGCAGTTTCTTACCTGAAGGTAACACATTCTCCCGATCTGCCATCTGCGTTTTGAACAACCTGGCACCGATGCAAAACTCGAGACACTGGCACCAACGCCGGTGGCAGAGGTGTCGATGTTCATCGCACTGCTGCCAAATAACACATCGCCACTCAACTACATCCACACATCGATTCTCAAATCATGTTTGGACGTGCTTGCGCCGCTGATTGTCCACCTGTTCCACGGCATTGAAATGACGCTACTAAAGATCACTGATGGCCTCTACAAGATAATGGATGATCCGAGCACCGCAGCGTTGGTTGGCCTCGATCACTCAGCCACCTTCAACACTATCGACAGTCATCAGGCGGCTACAGTCAAGGTTCGGTGTATCGGGTACGGCACTTGGGTGGATAGAGTCATACCTACATGGTCGATTGCAGTTCCTCAAGCAAGGTGACGAACGGTCATTGCCTATGTATGTATGTAGAGCTTCTTTCGCATCGTACATAGCTAACTGTGTCGAGTTGAAATACCACAAGGATCCATCCTCGGGCCCTTCCTATTTTCAACATACGTCTCTCTAATCGCCGATGTCATCTCATCGGATGATATCGAGTTCCATCAATATGCTGATGATACACAATTGTACACTGCAGTGAAGTGAAAGTGAGATATGGAGATCCTCGGTATCATCGAAGATTGCACGTAAGTGGTGCACTGTGGTTTGCAAGAAACGAAATGCTGCTTCATTTTGAAAAATTGGTGGTTCTGCTGGTTACCACTCAGCAGTGGCGGCTCCTGCAAAATCTCTCAGGGGGGGCAAATGTCTGGATGATTGATAAGGATAAGGTCCACCCATGCAATGGATAAATTAACAGCTTAAGCATGTAAAGGCAACTTCACTTCTTTAATATTAATGAAAAATAAAGTGACTCTTACAATACATCTTGTTTGTTTCTATACTCACTATTAAAACAAACCACTCAAGTTTATTTTCTTAAAGATTCCACTAGGTGGCAACAAATTATATTGTTTGATTAAACGTGCTTACGTATGATGACGTAAGCACGTATGATGACGTAAGCACGTTAGGGCGAGCCCTCCCGGAAGCCATAGAGAATGCATTGCAGCGCCCCCGTTCGAAAAAAAACATCTTTGAATGTAAGTCTATGGGGCCACTCGGGGCGATTCTCAGCCGGAGGGAAATCGCCCAAAAAGAGGCGGTACTCCACAGAACGTAGCATGACGCTGATTGGACTATATCCAGAGGCACAGTGACGGCTAGCGTGACTCTGTGGTTGAATGACATTGGTGGTGCGTCGCCCAATCACCCTAATGAAGAAACCGCCCCTGCCACTCAGGGTCAGGTGGAAAAAATGTAGGAGAATGAGGTCTGGTGGTCCAGACTCCAGGGGGTGGTGGGGGGGTCGATCAGATAGAGGAAGCTAGACCATGGACAAATCCTTCGATAAAAGACTCAAGTTTGGTGCAAGATGACAGCGGCTTTAGCAGGAGACTCAAGGTCTCGTGTTTCCTCCAGTGCCGTCAGACTGTCAAACACCCCGGGCTCGAGCTTCGTGATCTGATTGTCATACAACCACAGGTTCTGCCTGTCGGTGGGGATTCCCGCAGGCACAGACGCGAGGCTTCTGCTATGGCAGTACACAATTGTCTGATCGCACGAACACTGCGAGGGACGGGTGACGGTTTAGAGGCGGCTCACAACGGCCTCCCCTTGCACGCAAACGGCGTCGCGTGTGGTCCAACATTGACACGCGTTGCCTGTTCTTGAAGCTCTCCGTGAAATTGTTTCCCCCCAAATACTTTAAAGAGTGCTTCGTTTGAACATCTATATGCCGTAAATACTGACCACTTTTGAGGGGTTTTTTCAGTTGTGTTGTGTTTGCGTCTAGTAGTTAACTTATTAGTAAAGCTATTGAATAATTAATTCATATATATCTCAGCTTTCTCTTGAGAATAAACATTACAATAGGCTATCGCCGACTTAATATGAAATGTATATTTATCAATGTGTTTATGTAATCATAAAAAGCCATGATCAATCCACTGCGAGCCGTATTCACGACCATGTGATGTAGTAGTCTGCCTCGCACCTACACACGAGCTGCTGTCATTACTCCATCTCCATGGTGGACGTACTTCCGGGCGCGTTCCCTCCCTTGGGTGCCACTTCGCTGTTGTTAACGACCATGGTCAATGTGCATTGGACATCGTGGATTATTCCATCATCCCTTCTCGCGCCATAGCCTAGCCAAGCCAGCTTACTTTTGTAAAACGTTAATGCCTTTTACAAGCGTTTGATCTCTGATCATTGCGTTCTTGTATCTGCCTCTCAATGTAAATCCAAGCTTACAATTCGCATTGCTTCTGTGCGCACTCGCTTTCGTTTGTTTTTTTAATTGCAATTTTTCGTCTTATGTTAAGTGTTGGTGAATCCAGGAATATGGAAACATTTGCCGTTCAAATTACAGCTTTGTCGAGTTGGCGGCGATTCGTTAACTCATACAGAGGGTGGGCTGAGAATGCGAGTTTACTTTGATTGTAGAGTCGAAGCGTCGACTCTGTAGCGACCGGCAGTAACACCTCTGAGAACGCTCTTCAGCTTATTGTTGCTCAGAGACAACTGCTGCAGATTCCCCAGGCGGTCAAACAACCCAGCGGGAAGAGCCTGCAGCTGGTTGCTGTTAAGATCCAAAATAGTGAACTGGGTTAGTAAGTTAAACACCCTAACGGCTACTCATGGCTGAGGATGATGATAGTGACCGGTTCTTTCAAAGTGAACTCTCACCACTCGCACGGTTATATGGTAGTGAACAGAATCATTTCAAATTAGGCAATTAACCAGAGCCACTTGCATTCTCTTAAATGCAGGCACGGCAGTTTACAAAATCTCAATTTGCTATCACAGACACCTCTGATCTCAAACAACTTCAACTCACTTCACATGAACCCTGACAGTTAAAGTGATTCCAGTTACTTCCATCGAGACCTGCTAGATAAAATGAGTGTAATCTACTTGTAGAAACATCTGTGAGTTTAGGAGACCTCAATTCCCTTTCATATAAAGAAGTCTCAGATAAATCCACTTTAGTTCATTTCGCAAAGAACCACGTTATTAATTACTACGTGATCCATACGCTTTTATGTCTCTCCCAGAGACCTCTTACATTCACCTCGATTCGCTTTCACAGAGATGTATTGACTCAAGCAAACTCCATTCACGTTCACAAATATCTGTTATCCAAATAAAACACATTCATGTAATTTGAAGTGATATTTATTTAAAGTCATAAACATATGCTCAATAAAATGACATTCATTTAAATTGTAAGAGCTATACTTTTATGGGCACGAAAATTCCCCAAAACGGTGTCCGAAAATCAGTTTCGTTATCGTTTGTAAATATGAAAGATGCATTTGTGATTATACGCAACAAATCACTATCGCAGTGCCAATAGCAAGAGCCTCAGGGTCTCGTGTCTCCTCCAGTGCCGTCAGACTGTCAAACACCTCAGGCTCGAGCTTCGTGATGTGATTAGCCTAGTGAATCTTCAGCAGCTGGTTCTGTACAACAATCAACTGAAGAGCATTCCCAGGTGCCCGGATCCAACACAGTCAGGAACGGTCACTGCTGTGTCGCTGGGCAACGGGATAGAGATAACACTCGTCATCAGTAGCAATCAGTTTGTAAAGCTCCGCGTTATTGACATCCACAGCCATCGTCATCATCATCGTTGTCATCGTGCCCTCTTGTGCTACAAGTTGGTCTGCAGTGTCACTGCATATTAGTGAATAATGAGTGAATTGTGTGAATAATGAGAGCTGATTTTGATCGTTAACAGAAACTCGCATGTGCCATGCGGGTTTGTGGTAGTTCAGCAACAATAATAAGAATCACAACAACAACCACACAACAACGCAAAGCAAAAAATTAGCAATGTCAAAACAAAACTATACAACAGCACAGCGCAACAAGAGCGATTACACACGCAGCACCAGGAGCGCAACATTCTCATCAAACAGGAATTAGGCAAACGTCCTATTGGTGCAGCATCATCCTGAAAACAGACTCGGTACTCGATGAGGCTCCCATGGACAGGCGACTTCCAGAATTAATTCCACTGATCGAGAAAAAATGTTCCAGATGGAATGCGAGGCGAGCGCTGAACACCGTGAGGATCGCTGTATTGCACCGCACAGACAGTGGGCACAGCATGGAGCGAGGTGCCGAGATGTGAGGTGAACACGACGCCGCTGACGCGACCTTGCGACCCGTGTTGAACTCCACTGCCGTGTGAAGAGCGACGCTCTCTTGTAGAGGCTGCTCTATAGCAAGAGGCGGAGGCTGCTGATCTGCGATTCGTGCTCAGTGATGAACTCACAGCTCTCCCCTCCGGGGTGTTTGACAGTTTAACGCTACTGACTTATCTCGACCTTAGTAACAACCAGCTGACAGCTCTACCCGAGGGGGTGTTTGACCGACTGGTCAATCTGCAACAGCTGTATTTGTGTAGTGCTCGAACCGACACGACAGCTTCTTTTCTTTCCTCATTACTTTATTTCGCGTATTTCGATCAACACTCCTCCATCCAACATCGCTCAATGTTCCTCCCGCTAACACCGATCCACAGTTCTCCTCCGCGCTCTCCGCTCGCTCACCGCGTCCTGCCGGCCTCGCTCGCTCCCCATCACTCCGCCGTCGACTCTCCTCTCCACTCTCTCCGCCACAGTTCGGCTGCTCTTTATCAGCTCCGCCGTCCCACTCTGTCGCAACTACATCAGATTCTCTTACCACACTCCAGCCGCTTCCTACTGGCTTCGTTGTCTCACTGCTGTTCTACACTTGTCCACTGCTACCCTACACTTCTCCACTGCTACCCTACACTTCTCCACTGCTACCCTACGCTTCTCTACTGCTACCCAACGCTTCTCCACTGCTACCCTATACTGTTATTAGCTCTGCTGCTCCGACTCTTCCATCCTCTGTCTCCTCCCAAGCGCGAACTCCCGTCTCCTCCAAAAACCCCTGTCTTCATCCCCGAGCCAATTAATCCCCAATTAATCAGGGGCATCCCCCGCGACGCCACTCGCCCCCAGCCCCGCTGCCACTTGGCATGTTTTTCCAGATAATGCGGCGCCACTCCACGACAACAACACCCTCTCGGCCAATCAGCGCCCTGCGTCCTTAATTACTTCCTGCCACCTGCTACCATCTTCAGACAGCGCGGCCCTACATCCCGACAACAACGACCAGCCAATCAGCGCCCCGTGTCCTTATTTGCTCCCACTGTACACCGCGTGCGCGCACACCGACTTCAGCGTGTGACGCATACTTTCAGGCACTACATTTGTATAAGAACCGACTGTCGTGCATACCCGCCGGAGTGTTTGACAATCTGACGAATCTGAAGAATCTGAAGTTGTACAGCAACCAGTTGACGGCTCTACCCGAGGGACTGTTTAACCGCCTCATGAATATATGTTCTGGATTTGTGCTGCGACAAATTCACACAGCTGCCCACTGGCATTGACAAACTCGCCAAGCTGAAGCTGTTGGCTCTGCAAGGAAACCAGCTGAAGAGCGTCCCTGGCACAAAGCATGACTGTTGAGCTTGGAATCAGCTGCTGCTGACGATCTAAATGCTCGTGCTGATGATGAATGATGGCACTGATGATTATTTAGAAAGCTTTTATCATTACTCATTCCTGCCAGTCCCCAAAAAAACGACAATTAAATAATACAAGTTATTATAATTAACAGTTATTAACAGTTGACGGGTAGGAAAATGATCACAAAAGGCAAACCATGTTGTATTTCTGCTGAAACTATCAGTCTACCACATTGAGAAAATTGTTATGATTTCAGGTTTTGCAAGAGGCTGACAATGCCGCATTCGCACTCGACTCATCCCACACGGGACGTCCCGTGCGAGCGCAGATCATTTCGCCTGGACACATTGCGTAGGAACGCACGCGTGTGTACCCCTCGCTGTACAGAGGCAGGGATGCACATGCGGGGCTCTGCGGCCTGTAAAGAAGCCACGCGGTCTGAGTCCGACCCGGTCACACCTCGGAAGCTAAGCATGAATAGGCCTGGCCAGTGCGTGCATGTGTGGCCACCGCGCACAAACCAGGCTGGCGCAAATATGCGGTGCTACGGGATGGACAGCAGAGGACAGTGCAGCCACTCGGACCTTTCGGGACTATTTATGACAAAAAGCGGCGCGCGTTTGTTGATTTGTTTATGTTTCTGTACAAGAGCTGCCGCTCTGAACTCACAACAGAATAAACTCACCACGCAGAAGGCGATGGGCCTGGACCAAACACACGTAGCGCGTCTTTAGCATTCATCAGGCGCGTGCGACGTGTAACTACTAAATTTGCGTATGAACGGAGACTCTTGGGTAAACGTGTATGGAAAAGGGGACCGTGGATTCTATTGACTGAAAAATACTTCCAGCAATGTCCGTTTAATACTGTCACTTACATGCAGGGCACGGAATGGTTTGACATGCTTCCAAGGACAATGTAATTACGCCAGTGTTCTGTGTAGGGTAATGATGATTTCTACAATTACCATCATCATCGTCAATGATATCTGCCATCAAAATAACTTATCAGCAACATAACGTCTTCTTGGTTCTTTCGGTAAAGTCACGTAGAAGGGAAGTAATAAAATAATAAAAATAAAACATAATAAAATGCAATTCTCACGACGTTTCGGCCACAACGCAAGCAGCCGTCCTCAGGTGAAGAACAGACGCTGTCTTTCCGACAGACCTATACCATAGAGCCCAATGCATCTCCGACCAGGAACACATTGCCAGTGAACTCAAACACGTACGCCAAGCTCTTAAGGCTAATGGTTACTCCAACTACACAATCCGCAAGGCCATCACTCCAACCATCAAGAAGGATCCTGTTGAGGAACCTATCAAAACCATCTCCTTACCCTACATTGCTGTGGTCACAAAAAAGATCTCCAAAATCCTGATTAAACACAAGCTCCAGGTCCGATTCAACACAGTACATAAAATCTGTGATCTGGTCCCGTCTGTAAAAGATGTGGTTCCAGACATACAGTACCCTGGCGTCTACAAACTAAGTTTCCTCTGTGGTAGCAGTTACATTGGAGAAACCAAACGACATGTCTCGGACCGCATCCGTGAACATAAAGCAGACCTGAAACACGGTAGGACAAACACCTCAGCCGTGGCAGATCACTGTTACAATTCAGTGGGCTCACATGACATTGACTTTTCCAAGACGGAGGTTCTCTGCAAGCCATCTGGCTACCATGAGAGATTCGTTCATGAGGTGATCCACATATACAAACACAGAGACAATTTCAACCGAGAAGATGGATTCTGGCTCAGCAATCATTGGAAGGACGTAATACACCATTTCGGATCTTAACTGATTGTTGTTCACGTTTACGGTGACTTTCAGACCGCAGTCCACTCACTGGCATTGACTGTGTATCTTGTGTTCTCCACAGGGAATGCATTATTTGCTCCGCTGCGGGTCTCCTGCTTCTACATACTATTAACATTCCCTCCCTTTGTTAATGCTACCCCCTACCCCCTCCCTCCCTTTGATGCTGCTAATTCTGCATAATGCATGGGCATAATATGACTTTGAAACCCCCCAGCCCACCTCCTACACATTTCCCATAAATATGCTAAATTCCTCTTGATATGCAAATTATTTTGTCAAGGCGCTCTTCTTCCACCTCCAACCCAGCTTATATATATGCTAAATTCTTCTTGATATGCAAATTATTTTGTCAAGGCGCTCTTCCCCCCCTCCAACCCAGCTTAAAAAGACGCTCCAAGCCTGGGGTTGTCATTCAGACTCTGTCTTCTCGACAGACCTGTTCTTCACCTGAGGACGGCTGCTTGCGTTGTGGCCGAAACGTCGTGAGAATTATTTCATTATGTTTTATCTTTATTATATTATTACTTCCCTTCTACGTGACTTTACCGAAAGAACCAAGAAGATGAATGCCTGCAGTCACGAAAGCTTTAAATCGAAATAGAACATACCAAGCTTACATTTCTCCTACTCGCTCCTACATTAACATTAGCTGCCCGCCCATCTCTAAACCTTAATAAACAACCTGCCTCAGCAGATTTCCCCCTCTTTTTCACCTAAAGACGATTGCGTGTGTTGCGATCGAAACGTCGTGATCTATTATTTTTTCTACCTACGTGACTTTACCGAAAGAACCAAAAAGTATGGATTCCTGCAGTAACGAAAGCTTCAAATCAAGATTGTTACCGAGCAGTGAGTTGAGCGTCTACTTTCATGCAGGAGCGACGTATTAGCGGTTTTAGACGACGAACTGTATTCCGATGACCATTTCCAGAACTGGTCACCTGTTCCCAAACGACTTCAAATTGCATGGCAACCTTAGTCACCGCATGGTGAATTTTGCCGTCGTGTCTCAGTAAAGAGGTAAAGGTGCAGCCCTGCAGTTGCTTTCTTTCTCACACCAATGCTGGTGGTGGAGCAATTGGTTTCGTTTGGGAATGAAGCGGATAAATTCCCACCAGACATTTCGAGAAGTGGTGCCACTCAACACCGCGTAGAATTATCTCCTCGTTAACAATGTGCTAGTGTGATATCACAACCGCATTGCTGAAATGGCGGAAACTGGCGTCGCGTGTCGTCCGACGTCGCCCCATGCTGCTCCTCCAACCCCCAGGCGAGTGATTTCCTCCAGCGTGGCGGCTGCCGCGTAGAGTAGCTCCGCCAGGCGGGAATGAGCAACCCGCAGCCCGTCAGCCGACGGTCCCCACCCGTCCGGCTGCTGCGGTATCGGCGGACTCGGCCCCGGTTGCTCGAACTCGCCCTCGGCGAGTTCAGGCTCTGAGTCGGCCGAGGTGTCCTCCTCCCCAGGTTCCTTGGTACGAGCTGTCCGTCTTGTGTCCATCTTTAGAAGACCACTTCTGACTCCAGTTGTAGTAGGTTCAAAGAGACTTGGACGATGTAGTCGGAGGCACACTTAATTATTAACCGTTCCACTCTATACAGGCCAAGGTATACAACACTCGAAGGGGTATCGGCCCCTTTACCCATCTAACAGGGAAATCCTACGATCTCTATCCCGGCTAGCCTACTCCCAGGTCCTCCACTACAGAGCTAGGGGAGGCTAGCTGATCCAGCTCTGGCCAAGCTGGGATCACGGCACCCTGAGTCACCAGACCGGCTCTTACAAGAACATCGGCTCTGGGCTCTCGGGGCCACGCCACTGGCTTGCCCTGGTCGGTCCTTAGAAGGACGGCAATCCAGGGGTGTCCCAGAGCCTATCGAGCCGGTCTTCCTTCTTCACTGGTTTAAGCTAACACTGAACCCCGAGCCCACCGGCTCACCGCCTTATATAGCAACTCCCCCCCGAGGGGTGGGGCCGTGGGGGATCACAGCGCCGTTTCAGCCCCCCAGGCTAAACGATGCGGACGTGGATGTAAGCATCCTTCCGCGTGCGGGCATAACCACCCCTGGTGTGTTTGTTCGCCCTCCCGTAACACCTCTACACATGTAATCTAGAACGTGTCGATGTTAGTATCACTGTTTAATTGTCCACGGTGCTGCACTATTGTGTTGATGTAAAGGCTGTCAGGGATGCTCTTCAAATGGTTGTTGTGCAGACTCATTTTCATGAGCTGGGTGAGTTTGTCAAAGACTCCTGTGGTGAGAGACTTTAGCTGGTTTTTATACAAGTACAGCTCTTTGAGATTCATGAGGCGGTCAAACAGTTGGTTGGTGTGCAGTCTCAAGATAGTCAGTTAAGTCCGTTTGTCAAACACCCCGGCACCACTGTTAAAGCCACCACTATTTTCTTAAACGAAGCCCGTTAGAACAATGCTAATTTATCGTGTATGCCCAGTATGCCGGTGTGTGTGAAGAATAAAAAAACATCATGATTCACTATCGCAGTGGCAATAACTGGAGCTTCAGGTTCTCGTGTCTCCACCAGTGCCGCCAGACTGTCAAACACCCCGGGCTCGAGCTTCGTGATCTGATTGCTATGCAAATACAGCTCTCCCGTAGTGGTGGGGATTCCCGCAGGCACAGACGCGAGGCTTTTCCCTCCACAGTTCACAGTTGTCCCCGAGCACGAACACTGCGAGGGACGGGCGACGGTTTAGAGGCGGCTCACAACGGCCTCCTCTTGCACGCGAGCAGAGTCGCGTGTGGTCCAACATTTACACGAGTTGCCTCTTACTGAAGCTCTCTCTGAAAATGTTCTCGTGGTATTTTTTATAGTACTTAGTGTGTTTGTGTTACGTAGTTTTGTTCATGAACAATGTTTGGAAGTGGAATTGTGCATGGTCGTGTTGTCTTTTATATTTAAATTTTTGTGAATGGTGAAGGAAGATAATTAATTTACATGTTTTTGTTTTCAAAGTCTCCACTGAAAAGAGTGGATTTCAAGAGTCTCTCGCCTGGTTAAATGTAGATATGTGATATCTGTCTCGATATTTAGATGTACATTGAACATCACCAGCGTTGATACTAACCCACTTCTGGACACTAATGCTGATTAATTGAGACGACAGTCGATGCAGTGTAGAATATCTGTGAAGCAGTGAAAATGCAGTATTTACTGACATCATTGCTGACATCCGTTATGTAAGCAGCGGCATTGTTGTTATTTAAGGACTGTCCTTAAAGTACATACAATATTCTTGAGACTGTCATTACTGGAACGTGTTAAATGTTTATACAAATAACCATGATTGTACGCAAAGTGTTTTTTTTAGATGCTCGTATTTTTTGTTGTTTACTATTGTGTTTTACATAACATTTCGATACTTTGCTAGGTTATTTAATTTAGTGTGTTCTGTCTCCCCTCCCTTCGTACTCATTGACATGTAAATGTTTTCCCTACCCCCTCCCTCTCTCTGCCTCCGCCCCCCTCTGTCTATTTAAGGCCACCCCACAGAGACGATCACCTCTCTCTGTACCTGGGTTGCTCTCTCTATGTATCTTGGTGATATCTGTCTGCTTATATGTCTGTCTATAGTTTTCTGGTTATATTCTATGTCGCTATTTCATTATACCTGATGATGATTGCTTGTGTTGCAATCGAAACGTCGTATGCTATTATTTAATTTATTATTTTATTTTTATACGTGACTTTACCGAAAAAACCAAAGAATATTGTGTATTTGTGTTGTTCGTAAATTTACGCTGACAAATTGGAATGTTCATATTGGGTGCATTATCACCACCGGCGAGACTCACGCGCGTGGCTTCAGCTCCACCACGAGTCGCGCCCCTGGGAGCGCTCTTAAGCTGATTGTGGTTCAGTGCCAACGACTACAGATTCACCAGGCGGTCAAACACTCCCTCGGTAAGGGACTGCAGCCGATTGCTACTAAGATCCATAGAAGTGAGCTGCGTTATACTGTCAAGCACCCCTGCCATGAGTTGCGTGATTTGGTTCTTGTACAAACGCAGCACTCGCGTGGCGCTGGGGATTCCCGCAGGCACAGACTCGAGGCTTCTCCCGTGGCAGTCCACATCTGTCTCCGGGTACGAACTCTGTGCGGTACGGGCGACTGTTTAGAGGCAGCCACGGACTGGTGTGGATCGTGGGACCATTGGTCAAAGTGAACCGCTGTGAAAGCCGGCGGGTGTCCTTACACACAGACTCTTCACAAATCGTCCTCTACTCAGTGCACGAGTCGCAGGGACATGCCACCAGCTCAGCAGTCCCAGAACTTGCCATCAGCTCCCCGTGTTCTCTCCAGTGTGGCCAACTGCTTAACATAGAACATCGCCAAACGAATCACTAGGAGAGGCTAAGTGTCGCTACCTAGTCCGTCAAATGTCATAATAAAGTCACTATACGACTTACAAAGACTTATACAGGTCGGAACAACAGTTCCACACTGCCCACCAGGGATTATTTGTCTGTCTGTCGTGCATATCCACGCCCTCGATTTGTATTTCATAGTGCGCTTCGGGCGGGCTCAGCACCACGTGATGCGCCGCCCCACGCAGCTTGCGCCACGTGACACGGATTGCACGAATGCCGCTGTCCAACGAAGTTCCTACCTGCCCACTCCGAAGGAACGCGTAAAATAGCAAACCGATACCGTGCCTATATGGGGAAATACACGCATATTGATACACCTGTAGATTTCGGCATCCATACAAAATGTAATAATTTATACGAAAAGTGAGTTGCTTTGTTACACTGAGTATAAACTCGTTCAAAGTAATTGCTGTAAAGCAATTCCGCGCGACATTTAATGAGCGGGCATGTTTCATCGCATCATTCCATTTGTACCAAGTTGATATTTGCTTGGAAACCAGCGTCGGCTCTACCCGTTGGGATGTTTTAGAATTGCCAATTGATCCTTCATATCATGATTTGGCGTTGACGTTCCCCATAATAGAGGGTTTTTGGGTTAGATCGCGTAAATATATAAATGTGTCGTTAAAACCCGCCATCACCCGACACAGCCAACTAGTAAGGGTTGTCACGTAAACAGAACGTGACAATTCGTCACTAGTACAGCACAACGGTGTGTTGGAGAGCCAAGCCACAACATTTACAAACTGAGTCCGACGTTTCGCCAGTAATTACAACTAGCTTCATCAGGCGACAGTCAGATTTGTGGAGAAGTCTTACTGTTTCGTTCCTTATATCGAGGCGTAGATGTGTTGACCACCCTTCTCCGCTCTTGCACACTGTGGGGGGGAGGGGGGGATTGCTGGAGCAACGTACATTATGCATGCGCATTATGCGAGCCCTTTATTTACCACACGTGCAGTTAATCCTACGTTTGCAGTTACGATTGGAATAAAAAGGAGGAAAACAGCAACATATAAATGAAAATGTATCTATATTACGCATCGTTTTAATTTATTCATAACGGCTAGAATATATAATTAAGAAAAAAATGCACCTGGAATATGACACTGACAGTCTGGCTGAAGTGAACTCTAATCCAAGCACATGCTGGTGAATTTACACATCTTGTATTTGTCTGGGAATCGGCTAATAGTTGTTCCCGAGGGGGTGTTTGACCGCCTGGTCAAACTGCAGGAGCTGTATTTGTATACAAACCACCTGTCGTCTTTCACTATCAGAGTGTTTGACAAACTGACTCAACTAAGTATTCTGAATTTGCGTGAAAACAAACTGACGGCTCTGCCCGCCGGAGTGTTTGACAAACTGACCCAGCTCACTCAACTGAATCTGCGGGACAACCAGCTGAAGAGCATTCCCAGAGGAAGTTTTCTTGGCGCGTGCCTCTCTACAGCTGGATGCACAATGCCCATCTGAAACCTGTTTCTCTGGACTGCGTGACGCATGGATGTGTCGAGGCTGTGTGTGGGAGTAACCACCTTGCACAGACCACGGCCACGTGCAGTGCAGTCGTTAACGATCGGCTACTGCACGAAACTTGCAGTCATCAGCAGGTGCGCCCCGCTCTGACACTTTGTCGATTCCAGTTCAGGTGTCCGGTTGGTGGTTGGTTATTGTTGATTGTTGTTATTGTTCGTTGATTTTGATGTTGTTGCTTGCTGTTCTTCTTTAATGGCATAGTGAAGCACTATCAGTCAAAGTGCCCCGTTTGCCGTACAGCTTCGTTAAATATTTACTCAGGTAATTTGCTCGATTTGGCGATTATGTTCCGACTGTTGTATGTGTTGGTATTATGAAATTTTGATGAAAATAATAAAAATTTATAATTTTCCGAAAAATGCGCAATTCGCATTAATTATGATAGTGTGTGTATTAATACGCATAAATTATGATAATGCGTGTAATTATATGCATAAATTATGATAATGCGTGTGATTATATGCATAAATTATGATAATCGTAGTAATTTATGCGGAGGCTTGCGATTATGTTAATGTGTGCAGTTATGATAATTTGCTTAGTTTCGTTTATCCAGAGTTATCAATCAGGATAACACGATTATCATAGATTCATTTACCGATTATCCTAGTGTGTGTTATAATATTTTAGGTCTCCATTTTCATATCTCATCGCAGGATACAGCTCTTATGAATAAGATGGTTTTGCATGGACTTGGAAAGAACACTCAATATGCTTCTGTGATAACGATTTTATTCTAACAAGCACGCGACATTCTATCATGCAGGTCAAACATGCGTCAATAATTCATGGGCAAGATTATGCAATTAACTAAATTGAATGACTAAAAATACTTCTTCATTGGCGAAATTATGCAGTTAACGAAAATGAATGACTAAAACATTTCTTATTCATGCAACTCGACGGCAGCAACTGCTTTGCACGATCAGTTGATATTGAACGCACCACCTCGAAATGGCAACCCTTTTTGAAACGCAAAGATCACTTTTTGAAAGTCTTATTCGTGTGCGTGCTGTGTGTGCGTTGTCCTCTCGTAATATTAATTGTGTCGTTAGCTTGTGTGGTGTGGGAGGATACGAACAGCTCCTGCTGCTCCCTCGCTCGGCGTGTCGCTCGGCTTTTGCTCTCTCTCTCTCTCTCTCCACTGCTGGATTGAGCGGCGTTGGCACGATGTTCCTTGAAGAAACTTGCTTGCTTGGCGCTTGATGGTTCCGGGGGCTTGGTGCTGCTCGTGCGCTCTCTCTTTCTACTGCTAGATGACGAGTTGGCACGATGCTGTCCTTGAAGATGCTCGGTCGCTCGTGTCGCTCGGTGTCGCTCGGTGGCGCAAGGTGTCGCTCGTTGTCGCTCGATGGCGCGCGGTGGCGCACGGTGGCGCACGTTCAGCGCAAAGTGGTGCACGGTGGCGCACGGTGGCGCAAGGTGGCGCAAGTTGGCGCTCGTTCAGCGATCTCCGCCTTTCCTGCGGGTTGTTCGCTGGTCGTCACTCTGACGAGGAGCGATGCTTCGTTCGTGGCAGGGTGGACGTTGGCGTCTTTGTTGGCTTCACTCGCAGCTCTGCGACTCAGGGTAGCGATTCTTCTCAGGTGGTGCAGACCTCGGCTTGTAGCTACGCGTCGCTACTCCGCGACCCTCGTCATTCTGAATGACAGGAGCTTCTTCGTTGGCGGCGACGAGGAGAGATGGTTGTCGCCCTGGAGAACTCTGGTGGGGCCTTAGCCCGGAGACGAGATGAGATGTAGGCCGGAGCTCGTGAAGATCTGTGGTGGAGCCGAAGATGGCTCGTAGCCCGGATGATATGTGTGTTGGAGCCGAAGCCCGGACGATATCTGTGATGGGGGCCAGAGCCCCTGACGATCTCTGTGATGGGGGCCAGAGCCCCTGACGATCTCTGTGATGGGGGCCAGAGCCCCTGAAGATCTCTGTGATGGGGGCCAGAGCCCCTGAAGATCTGTGGTGTATGGATTTTCCTTCGGTTTATATCGGAAACTTCCACTCGGCTTCCCGAGTTGTTCAAAGGCTGTGTCATAAAACCTTCCTGTGGGCTGAACCATCTGCGTCCGTGTGTGTGTCCGTCCGTGTGTTTCGCGTGCGTGTTTGTCCGTGTTGTGGGGAGACAAAGGCGGTTGTTTCCACGGTGGGAGCACCCGGCGCATGCGCTTATTTATTCGAAGACGTGTTAATTTCCTTTGAGCCATTGCCCCCTTTATGGGTGTCATTTCCTAGCTTGGTGCCTGTGTGTGGAGATCCTCTCGGAAAGACAAAGGCGGCCGTGTTGCTCGCTTCCCATGGGTGTTGTGTTTGGTTAATTTTGAGAGCCTTCTCCGCCCTTGATTCCTCTTCTACTTTAATTCCGTACTTATTATTTGACTTCTTGTGATTATTTAATCTGATATCCCGGCTTATCTTTGTTCAGAATATAATTATCTCTTACTCCATGGTGCCTGGTTCTGTGGTTTTTTTTTAACAAAACGATGTCCTGCTGACCCCCCCCCCCCCCCCCCCGCCTGCAATTCCCCCCCTCCCTTGTTCCTCTTGTGTGAATTTAGGGGAGTTTTTATTACCTTATTGCCCCCCCCTTTCATGTCCTCTTTCCTTTGAAATGAGGTGTGCGCGCATCTGTGGTAGTGTGGGGGCCTCTGTGGAAGTGTGGGGGCGTGTTCGTTCCCACGTGGCCGCGTCTATTAAAAAAAACGATATTATCTATGCTGGCAGAATAATTCTTAAAAAAAAAAATAATATTAAAAAAAATAAAAAGGGGGTACATACACAACAGTCCGCCCTTTTGAAAATTATCAGGGGTCGATTTGGCCACTGGCGAATTTTCAAACAAAGTAATGCCCCCTTTTTATGTCATGCATCCCATCAGCCGCCCTTACTCTCGGCGGTTATTTCTTACGACGCGCGTGCACGTATTACAATCTTAACCTGGTTACATCTGAAATAAGCAAAGAAAATAACAACATGTTAACATTGATATTGCGTTACATCGGTTCTCATACATCATAACTCCGGCGAATATTCATTTTTGTTTTTGTTAAATCCTGGTTACATTTGAATTAAGCAAAGAAAATAACACACGTTAACATCGATATTGCGTTACATCGGTTCTCGTACATCATAACTCTGACGAACATTCATTTTTGTTTTTGTTAAATCCTGGGAAACGCTAGGTAGCGGTTTCGAACGCATTTATGCGTTACCTTCCTCATGTTGCCTGGTTTACCACTTATCACTTTGATAATTTGATCACGGTTTTCGGGTTCGTTTATGTAGTTTCCTCTCTCACTCTCTCGCGTCGTGGGAGTGTGTGGTGAAAAATTGTGCTGCACGTAACCAGAATTCGCGCACACGACCCACTTTGACACTTGGTTCGTGGCATTCGCTCTCTCTGCGATTACATGCACATTTGCCGAGTCAGTGTGTCGATTTAATTCTGTCCTTCGTAATGTTGCCCTCTTTGTTTTTACGAGTTTGTTGGATTTCAACACCATTCCCGATACGTCATGGACATTCGTCTCCATTTTAGCACTCCGATCCACATAATTTTTGGTTTCCCTTGGATATTTTCCATTCAAAGGCTCACGCCTGCGCTCCTCAGGGCGTGTCTCTGTGTTCTCTCTTTGTCTCTGCTGTCTGCTATCCACCGTCCGATCACTCTTCCATTCAGCCCTGTCACTTGCAGCCTGCTCAGGGTTTAACACCTCGGCGGGTGGGGCGCGTGTTGGCCGCTCGCTCGCACTCACTGTGGATGGTTCATCACGTATTTGGACCGCATTCTGTGTTATTCCTCTATTCCCTCCTGGTATAGCCGGTGGAGGAATTGGTCGGAATTGGATCGATTGTGTTTGACCTCCCATCCTGCGATTCTCCTGAATGTTCGCATCCATACCTCCGCGGTCTGTGTAACACCTTCCCGCTAGGTGGTTATCTTCCCATCTCTGTGCGTAATTTGAACCTTGCGTGTGTCGTGGGATGGGGTGTTGATATGGTTCTGCTCTGAACCTCTCCCTCCTGCGATTCTCGTACATTTTTAGCCCAGTATTTCTCCCATTTGGGTGCCAAATTTTTCCTGGATTGTTACCTCCCCATCTTTGTGGGTAATTTTGATCTTGTGTGTGTCGTGGCATGGGGTGTTGGTATGGTTCTATTCTGAACCTCCCCCTCCTGCGATTCTCCTGAATGTTCGGCTTTGTGCCGCTCTCATTCTCGTGCCAACCTCTCTCTGGGTTATTTTGCCATGTGTGCGTGCGTTTCTGCTCCGTCTTGCATTGTGGGACTGCTCGGTGATTTTTATTCCTCTCTGAGAGGCTGGGTTCCTCATCCCTCTCCCTGTGTTCTGGATCCGAATTATGATTCTTAGCTCTGTATAGCCATGCCATGTACGCCTTGCTCTCTATGCGGCGTAAGGATGCGGTTTCTGGATTCAAAACCATTCTCACCCTTCCTGTAATCTCTGGACTCAAGGATTCAAAAAACATAATTTTGAACATTTTATCTCCTTCGTGGTATTGATTCACATCGCCTGCGTAATACGCTCTTTTAAATTGGACGAGGTAGTCACGTAGATCTTGGTCCATGCCCTGGGTCATCGATTTTACAGCATAAAACCCCTCAGTGAGTGTCGAATATTCTCCAAACTTCCGAATCACTGCCAGGCTCAATTGTTTAAAATCATTTCTAACCTTGTGTGGTAGTGACTTTAACCATGGAATAGATTCTTTATGTAAGGTCCGTTTCAACAAACTCGCTTTTTCATCCCGTCTCCTCAGCCCTCTAATCATTGCCTCCTCTTCTACGGTTGCGATATGTGTGTGGATATCCATAGTCTTATTGTGGGGGTCAAAATCGGGAATTCTGACTAGAGCCTTGTCCATCAATTTAAGGGTTTTACTGGTGAATAGGTATTCCGAAAGTTGATCGCCGACAGCGTCATCATCCAACAAGTTATCATCAGGCAATCTGTCACTTTGGTCTGTGCTGTGTCGGGCGTGTTGCCATTTCCCTTCAGTTTTTGCCTCTGCCCTTAGTGGAGCATGTCCTGTCGACTTTACTTTAACATTTTTCCTCCCTCTCTCGAATTGTGAGGGTTTCCCTTTGTCAAGGATTTTTTGTTCGATATCCATAATTTTTGTGCGATCAATCCCTGGACTCTGTCTACGTACCCAAGAGTGTGATTTAATGTCACTTCCATATTTATTCTGTGGATCCACGTCTGTGAGTTTCGCTGGTGTCGCGAGCACTGATTTCTCTCCCGTTTCCTTTCCAAATTTTCCCTCATTCCACAATCCCTGTCTGTATGCCTGTGTGAGAAGGAATGAGTCCTGTCCTGCCTTCTCTGCAGTTTTTGCATCGTGTTCGCCTTCGTTACCTTTTATCCAGTCAATTAGTTTCCCCCGAGGTGTGTTCGTGTTATCGATACAGCTCCCTTCCCATATGTCTCTCTGACTGTACTGCTTTGTAACAGATTGGTCGGTACGTTTAAATACGAGCTCCCCGTATCCCGTAACCCATTCAAAAATTATTCTCAATCCTAGCATCTTAGGTATGGCGGAAGTTACTTTGACATTTCTTTTCAGAGTGCATATAAAACAATTATCTCACAGAGTGTAGTCAATTTGACTCGAGCTATCTGTTATTTTCCGATTCAGAGTGCGTACCTCTAACACCATTTATCAGAGGATGCAATTGGTTTGATACGATATTATCTTAATTCCACTGTCTCTGTTTTAACCTGCTATTCTGGGTTTTAACCTTAGAGGGCGTTTTTTTGTTTTCCGCCCGTTCACAATCACCATGCAATGTTCGATCCTGATATTCTGGTTAACACGAAGTGATTCATTCCATCATCCATGCAAAACACTGTCTGCGAGAGATCCCGGACGGGCCACCCATTATGTTGTATGTGTTGGTATTATGAAATTTTGATGAAAATAATAAAAATTAATAATTTTCCGAAAAATGCGCAATTCGCATTAATTATGATAGTGTGTGTATTAATACGCATAAATTGTGATAATGCGTGTAATTATATGCATAAATTATGATAATGCGTGATTATATGCATAAATTATGATAATCGTAGTAATTTATGCGGAGGCTTGCGATTATGTTAATGTGTGCAGTTATGATAATTTGCTTAGTTTCGTTTATCCAGAGTTATCAATCAGGATAACACGATTATCATAGATTCATTTACCGATTATCCTAGTGTGTGTTATAATATTTTAGGTCTCCATTTTCATATCTCATCGCAGGATACAGCTCTTATGAATAAGATGGTTTTGCATGGACTTGGAAAGAACACTCAATATGCTTCTGTGATAACGATTTTATTCTAACAAGCACGCGACATTCTATCATGCAGGTCAAACATGCGTCAATAATTCATGGGCAAGATTATGCAATTAACTAAATTGAATGACTAAAAATACTTCTTCATTGGCGAAATTATGCAGTTAACGAAAATGAATGACTAAAACATTTCTTATTCATGCAACTCGACGGCAGCAACTGCTTTGCACGATCAGTTGATATTGAACGCACCACCTCGAAATGGCAACCCTTTTTGAAACGCAAAGATCACTTTTTGAAAGTCTTATTCGTGTGCGTGCTGTGTGTGCGTTGTCCTCTCGTAATATTAATTGTGTCGTTAGCTTGTGTGGTGTGGGAGGATACGAACAGCTCCTGCTGCTCCCTCGCTCGGCGTGTCGCTCGGCTTTTGCTCTCTCTCTCTCTCTCTCTCCACTGCTGGATTGAGCGGCGTTGGCACGATGTTCCTTGAAGAAACTTGCTTGCTTGGCGCTTGATGGTTCCGGGGGCTTGGTGCTGCTCGTGCGCTCTCTCTTTCTACTGCTAGATGACGAGTTGGCACGATGCTGTCCTTGAAGATGCTCGGTCGCTCGTGTCGCTCGGTGTCGCTCGGTGGCGCAAGGTGTCGCTCGTTGTCGCTCGATGGCGCGCGGTGGCGCACGGTGGCGCACGTTCAGCGCAAAGTGGTGCACGGTGGCGCACGGTGGCGCAAGGTGGCGCAAGTTGGCGCTCGTTCAGCGATCTCCGCCTTTCCTGCGGGTTGTTCGCTGGTCGTCACTCTGACGAGGAGCGATGCTTCGTTCGTGGCAGGGTGGACGTTGGCGTCTTTGTTGGCTTCACTCGCAGCTCTGCGACTCAGGGTAGCGATTCTTCTCAGGTGGTGCAGACCTCGGCTTGTAGCTACGCGTCGCTACTCCGCGACCCTCGTCATTCTGAATGACAGGAGCTTCTTCGTTGGCGGCGACGAGGAGAGATGGTTGTCGCCCTGGAGAACTCTGGTGGGGCCTTAGCCCGGAGACGAGATGAGATGTAGGCCGGAGCTCGTGAAGATCTGTGGTGGAGCCGAAGATGGCTCGTAGCCCGGATGATATGTGTGTTGGAGCCGAAGCCCGGACGATATCTGTGATGGGGGCCAGAGCCCCTGACGATCTCTGTGATGGGGGCCAGAGCCCCTGACGATCTCTGTGATGGGGGCCAGAGCCCCTGAAGATCTCTGTGATGGGGGCCAGAGCCCCTGAAGATCTGTGGTGTATGGATTTTCCTTCGGTTTATATCGGAAACTTCCACTCGGCTTCCCGAGTTGTTCAAAGGCTGTGTCATAAAACCTTCCTGTGGGCTGAACCATCTGCGTCCGTGTGTGTGTCCGTCCGTGTGTTTCGCGTGCGTGTTTGTCCGTGTTGTGGGGAGACAAAGGCGGTTGTTTCCACGGTGGGAGCACCCGGCGCATGCGCTTATTTATTCGAAGACGTGTTAATTTCCTTTGAGCCATTGCCCCCTTTATGGGTGTCATTTCCTAGCTTGGTGCCTGTGTGTGGAGATCCTCTCGGAAAGACAAAGGCGGCCGTGTTGCTCGCTTCCCATGGGTGTTGTGTTTGGTTAATTTTGAGAGCCTTCTCCGCCCTTGATTCCTCTTCTACTTTAATTCCGTACTTATTATTTGACTTCTTGTGATTATTTAATCTGATATCCCGGCTTATCTTTGTTCAGAATATAATTATCTCTTACTCCATGGTGCCTGGTTCTGTGGTTTTTTTTTTAACAAAACGATGTCCTGCTGACCCCCCCCCCCCCCCCGCCTGCAATTCCCCCCCTCCCTTGTTCCTCTTGTGTGAATTTAGGGGAGTTTTTATTACCTTATTGCCCCCCCCTTTCATGTCCTCTTTCCTTTGAAATGAGGTGTGCGCGCATCTGTGGTAGTGTGGGGGCCTCTGTGGAAGTGTGGGGGCGTGTTCGTTCCCACGTGGCCGCGTCTATTAAAAAAAACGATATTATCTATGCTGGCAGAATAATTCTTAAAAAAAAAAATAATATTAAAAAAAATAAAAAGGGGGTACATACACAACACGACGACGGTGCCGAAACATTGCAAGAAGAGTAATGACGAAGCCGCAACCCTGGGGAGCAGTGTCAGTGTAACGACCACCACATTTGAAATCACAACAGAGTTTACTAACCGCTGCCTGGATTAGTAAAGTTTAGTTCAAGAGATTCAGACGAATATTAATTTGAATGTTAGACGATTTCTTAAGGAGTATTATATTTTAAATATTATTATTATTCAGCAACATCACGAACATCACCATCTCTTCCCAGTACTGAGCAAGTGAGGGCATTGGGTGTCGCCAATCGAGGCGGCGTTGCCCGAGTTCGGCTCGAGCCACTCACCGGCTGAGACGCAGGCTGCGTGAACAGGCGCAGTTCCATGGGTTGTTGTACAGAAAGATGGCTGGGGTCGTCTCCTGCCAATCACAGAGACCGCGCGACAGCGACTGATGATGAACCCTATACGCGTGCGTCATGGACACATACATCACTCGGAGATTATTTTATATTTCATTCTTGCGTATGAAACTTAAATTTTAAACACGACACCGTTTCTTCACTCGCTCACCGTCTCAGTCGGAGTTTGTGATGCTTCGGGTCTTCCATGGCGTGTTTATAATCATCGATGTCTATAAACAATGTATATACGATGGGTTTTTTTAAATCGATGCTATTTAATACATATGATATTCTAACGTTTCGTGCAATGGTCCTTCTTTAGAGCAGAAAGAGAGGGCAGTTTGACGGATGTGTGGTTGAATCCCGCGTCCCACAATGAGGCGCCTTGAAACCCGTGGAGAATCTGAAGTTGCCACATGAACCCAGTCTCCCAGAGGGTAGCAAACAAACTCCCATGAGCAGTTAGATATCGACAGAGAAACATCTGATATCCGAGAGGGACGCAGCAGCTTCTGTTTGCGATCACAAGCAGCTCTCTCATGTAAATATTGACACGTACATATGAATGTAGACATGCCCTATATACATGTTTACGATACGGATTCTGACCGCTTGGGGACAGCTTCATCTAGCAGTGGATTGAACATGGTAACTGCTGCTGATTATGATTTTTAAAACGTGTACAGAGATTTGCCCGGCAGGCAGAACACTGGAGGCAGGTGGTTTGACTCTCAGAGCGCAATGACGCAGAGAGGGCAGACGATACAGACTGAGCATACGAGGCGTGCAGCACAGACAAGACACTCTTATCACGTGATACAGACGGTAGACACAGCACGAAACAAACATGTAGGCAGAAATTTGAAATTAAAATTAATAAAAGTAAAATAAAAAATAAAAATATCACGACGTTTCGGAGGCAACACAAGCTTCCGTCTTCAGGAAGGGCCCTTCCCCCCTCAACCATTATATATACGGAGTGGTAGCTCTTGTAATCTCTCATTTACTTGATACAGCTGTCGTGGCTGTGACGGTTCCACCTGAAGACGGAAGCTTGTGTTGCCTCCGAAACGTCGTGATTTTTATTTTTTATTTTACTTTTATTAATTTTAATTTCAAATTTTTACCTACGTGACTTTACCGAAAAAACCTAAGAATATGAATCCTTGCAGTCACGAAAGCTTCAAATCTAGAATGTAGGCAGAACACTCGAGGCGACTCACGATACGCAATGACACAGAGAGGGCAGCCGGTGAAGCGTTTGGGAGGGCGACCTCTCTTTGGGCGCGGTGCCTCCCTTGGCGGCCAGTCCGCCGCTATTCTCACTGCTGGTGCACGACTCTGTCTTTAGTCTTTCTCCACCCGGAGATATGTTCAGAGATGTTTTATCGTCTCGTCTTCCGTACAGCAAAACCTTTGCCTCAACGGGCTCTGACCCCGATTTAAATCTCACACGTTCTTCAACTCTTGTCTCACCAGACAAGACCCCTGCAAGGGAGACTTCGGGTACAAACAAAGGATGCACAACACAAGATATTTCACTGTTGAAAAGTGATCGACAAAATCTCGAAACCAAATGAAGCAAGAACACGAGGTTTAGTATCAAATTATAAGAGCAACGTTTGTGTGCGTGTGAGTACAGTATGTCCAACACAATTCATAAAATTCGTAAACGTGACCATTAATTGTCAGCTATTTGCTAATTCAATCAGTCTACAGCTCCACCACCAGTCGTGCTTGGGAACGCTTTTCATCCGGTTAGTGTTCAGAGCCAGGTGAGTGAGCTGGGTGAGTTTGTCAAACACCCCAGCGGGGAGAGAGGTCAGCTGGTTGCTGTTCAACCACAGCCGCTGCCGATTCACCAGGTGGTCAAACACCCGATCGGGAGAAGCCTGCAGCTGGTTGCCACTAAGATCCACAACGGACAGCTGGGTCAGACTGTGACTCACCGCAGATGGTACTCATCGCTTATTATGATGCTTGATATCTCTTCGTCAAAGTGACCTCTGTTCATTACCATAATATGAGTTACCGAGAGTAACGTGCGTTAAATTTAATTGAAATGTACTTGACCTCAAAGCGACTGCCAATTACGTGCATGAGGATACTTTGGTGAATTATATATCTATTCACATCACAATTAAAGCCGACTTCAATCGCTTTCTTATAGATCTGCATATTTAAAGCAAATCCCTTCGTTCCCATTTGCAATAATTTAATCGTACATCTTTCACTTTCATTGGGATCTGTTAATTAACGCGAACTACACTCAATGTCGTGGAAATTTTGACTTACACGAATTACATTCACTTTGCCAGCGATATTTTACATGAAGCTAGGTGCGTTCACTCATTGAGAACTCAGTTCAAGTGACCTTGATTCACAATCATAGAGATATTTTAGCTAAAGCGACCTCTATTCGCCCTTACTATAAATTGACTTTATAAAGCCACCACTATGTTCTGAAACACAGCGCGTTATAAAGTGTTATTTTATCTTGTACGCCATCATGCGGGTGTGGGTAAGTAATTAAAAATCATGATTCACTATCGCAATGGTAATAGCAAGAGCCTCGGGGTCTCGTGTCTCCACCAGTGCCGTCAGACTGTCAAACACCCCGGGCTCGAGCTTCGTGATCTGATTGACGTGCAAATACAGAATCTGCGCGTTGTTGGGGATTCCCGCAGGCACAGACGGGAGGCTTCTCTTCTCACAGTGCACAGTTGTCCCTGAGCACGAACACTGCGAGGGACGGGCGACGGTTTAGAGGCGGCTCATAACGGCCTCCCCTTGCACGCGAGCGGCGTCGCGTGTGGTCCAACGTTCACACGAGTTGCCTCTTCCTGATGCGCTCCGTAAAATGTTCTTCTTACATTTTGTAGTGTGCTTATTGTGTATGTGTTACGTAGTCGGGGGCAAGGGTTAAAGTGCACTGACGTCACACGGACCCGGCGTGCGAGACGGAGATGTGTATTGAGAATGAGGGCAGAGACGGAGGGTTTAAAAGGGGCTGCGAGACGCGTGTTCAGGGTTTGGTTTTATGAACGAGTGTGGCTGTGGGTTGAAGAATAATCAAGTGAGTAACCAGTCTCCGACTCCTCTTCACTAGTAACGAATTGGCATGTTCTGTTTCCGTAACAAACTTTACTAATTGGCTGTGTCGGGTGGTGACGGGTTTAACGACACATTTATATATTAATGCGATATCACCCAAAAACCTGTATTATGGGTGATATTGGTCACGAAAGCACACGTGTTAAACTATGACATTGCTATTTTATCTTGTATGCCATTATGATTCAATATCGCAGTGATAACAGCAGGAGCATCAGGGTTTAGTTACTTTAGTGTCTCCACCAGCGCCACCAGACTGATAAATACACCCCGGGCTCGAGCTTCGTGATCTGATTGTTGTTCAAATACAAAATCTGCGCATTGGTGGGGATTCCCGCAGGCACAGACGCGTGGCGTTTGTTCTGGCAGTCCACAGTTGTCCCTGAGCACGAACACTGCGAGGGACGGGCGACCGTTTAGAGGCAGCTCAACGGCATCGCGTGTGGTCCAACATTAACACGAGTTGCCTCTTTCTATAGCTCTCTCTGCAAATGTTCTTCTGAAATTGTTTAAGAGTAGCGTGTATGTGTTATATAGTTTAGTTCATTAAACAGTTTTTGCTGTGGAATTGTGGTCGTGTTGTGTTTTTTTTATATTTTTATTTTTGTGAATGGTGAAGAAAGAAAATGGATTCACATGTGTTTTTTTTCCAAGGTCTCCACTGAAAAGAGTGGACTTCAAAAGGCTCTCACCTGGTTAAATATAGATATGGGGCCTCTATCTTAATTTGTAATAGATTCTTCATCATCAGCAGCGTTGATATTAATCCACTACTGGACACTATTGCTGAGTTATTAAGACGATATTCGATGCATTGTGTAGAATATCTGTGAAGCAGTTGCAATGCAGTATTTATGGACATCATTGCTGACATCCGTTATGTAAGCAGCACTATTGTTGTTATTTAAGGACTGGCGTTAAAGAAAATACATTAATCTTTGCACTTTATTCGTGAGACTGTCATTACTGCAACGTTTTAAATGTTTATACAAATATTCACGACTGCACATGAAATCTTATTATATTTAAGAAGCTAGTGTTTGTTGTTGTTGTTTACTATTGTGTGTTTGTGTTGTTCTTCTTTCTACGCTGAGGTATTTGCCACTGTTCATATTGGGTGCATTATCACCACCGGCGAGACTCTCACGCGCGTGGCTTCAGCTCCACCGCCAATCGCACCCCTTGCGAACGCTCTCAGCCAATTGCTGTACAAACTGAACCACTGCAGATGCCACCAGGCGGGCAAACACTTCTTCGGGAATGGTCTGCCCCGATTACTACCAAGATCCATATACGTGAGCTGCGCTCGATTGTCAAGCACCCCTCGCTCAAACCTCGTGATCTGATTGTTTTATAAAAGCAGCAATCGCGTGGTGGTGGGGATTCTCGCAGGAACAGACGCGAGGCTTCTCCCGTGGCAGTCCACATCTGTCCCCAGGGCAGAGGTCGCAAACCGGGTACCCGATACCCGTACCCTACCCGATACCCGGCTACCCGTACCTGGCCGGGTACGGGTACCCGTTTGCGACCCTGGTGCGGCCGGGTACGGGTACGGGTAGACCGTGAGTCACTGGTGAGTAACTGTTTGTCACTCATTTCCCAACGTCTTGTCTCTTCTCACAATTCAAGTTCTTGGAATCAACCCACCTGCGCCTGCAACATGGCTTCATCCCAGAGGTCGCAATCGGGTACCCGATACCCGTACCCTACCCGTACCCGGCCGGGTACGGGTAGGGTACGGGTACGGCCGGGTACGGGTACAGGTACGGGTACCCGTTTTTGACCCTGGTGCGGCCGGGTACGGGTACGGGTAAGCAATCAAAACCCGTTTGCGACCTCTGCCCCAGGCACGAACACTACGCGGTACGGGCGACGATGTAGGGTCAGCCACGACTGCATTATGTACTACCTTCATAAAGGCCCTGCAGAGCACTCATCCCGCGCGAGTATTACGTGAACATTTGAAAGATCAGCATTTTACTGAACTTAAGTAAAAAACACAAAATTGGTTTGATCCTCGTTTTGCAGTCATTGTGGACTGGGCTGCGACAATCACCTGGCTGGTCACGTGGGAAGGAAGCAGAGAAATCCCACCGCACGTTTCCAGGAGGGGTGCGACTCAGCACCGCCTGGAATGATCTCTACGTTACGTTTGTTCTACCTTGCATTCACCAACGCATTACATGTAATATAGAAGGTGTCCATGTTAGAATTGCCAAAAATTGTCCACAGTTTTGCGCTATCGTGTCGATATAAAGGCCCTCAGGGACGCTATTCAAATGGTTGTTGCGCAGACTCTATTGCCTGGTCAGTCTAAACTCTAAAGGAACTAAAGTTGTATAGCAATCAGTCGAAGGCTCTGCCCACTGGTGTCCATCTCAAACTGACCCGAGTGGTGCTGCACAGTCACAGCTGGAGGACCGTTTCACAGGTCCAGGTTTTACCCACGATCACGTGCAGTCCGTGTGCACGATGCACGCTCATAGGGGACTGTAACGTCATTGTTTAGCCAAGGCGACGTGCTGAATTTACACAGCCAGGGTTAGGTTGTTGTGGATCATGGGTCCGTTGGTCATAGTACACCTTCGTCTAAGCTCGTGAATGTCCTCACACACAGACTCTTTAAAAATCGCACTATACTCAGTGCAGGAGTCTCAGGAGCTTACCACCAGCTGAGCAGTCCCAGAAGTTGCCATAAACTCCCCGTGTTCTCTCCAGTTTTTACCATCCGCTGAACGCAGTTAGTTGCCAAATTAATCTCTAAAAGTAGCTAACATTGAAAACCGGTACCGCACCTGCATGGGGAAATGCATGCGTATAGATGCACCCGTAGATTTTAATGTATATATATTTAATAGTTCGGCATTCATACTAAATGTAATGTTAAGTACGGAAGTCAGTTGCTTTGTCACACTGAGTATAAAGTCGCTAAAAGTCATCGCTGTAAACAATTTCACGCGAAATGTAACGAACGTGTATGTTTCATCGTATAATTCCATTTGTACCAAGTTTATAATTGCTTGGGAACCAGCCTCGGCTCTACCCGCCAGGATGTTTGAGAATTGCCAATTGATCCTTCGAAATTACAAATTGAATAAACTGGAGGAAACTACCAACATATAAATAAAATAATATTTACATTACGCATTGTCTTCATTTATACATAACGGTTCGAATATATAAGTAAGAAAACAAATGCTCGTGGAATATGAGAGGAGCAGTCTGGCTGTAGTGAACTCGTTTCCAGGCACATGTTGGTGGGTTTCCACATCTTGTATTTGTCTGGGGATCGGCTGATGACACTGGTCAACAAAAAAAAAAAATTCTGGCCTGGACTTTTGCAGCTGTTTTAAACTAATTTCAGGGTGCTGATTCCAAATCTGATCTCAGATTTGCTCTATCACATCTCATTTTTATGCTATCGGCATACCCCAGTTTCATTGACTTTACCCGAAATTAACTCTGTCACTTATGATTGCAAGTTGTTGCGAGTCAGTGACTGCTTTAGTGTTAAAATATGGTGCTGTATTTTTAGGATAGTGTGTTTATAATATCATTTTATGTAGATATCCACATTTATTTAATATTTTTCTTCTGCAGTTTTTATTGAAAATGCAATATTTGATATCTCAAAAACCTGATGTGATAGACAAAAACTGATGCCAGATTTGGAATCAGCACCCCAAAATTATCTTAATCCCGTTGGAATATCTTATGCCAGAAAAAGTGTGTTGACCAGTGTGATCATTCCCGAGGGGGTGTTTGACCGCCTGGTGAATCTGCAGAAGCAGTGGTTCATTCAGAAACAACTGTCGACTCTCCCTGCTGACAAATTCGTACGTGTCACGGCACGTGAAAATTTCTGTAATCACTCAATATCAGCTCTAATTATTCGTACGATTTACTCTTTTACTATTCACACATACCTGAAGGCAGACGCTCAAATCATTGCTCAGTGACACCGCAGACTAACTTGTAGCACAAAATGACAACAGGACGATGATGGTGACGACGACTGTGGATGTCAATATAGCGGTAGCTTTATGAACTGAACGCGACTCATGACGAGTGTCATCTCTATCCCGATGCCCAGCGACAAAGCAGAGACCGTGCCTGGTAGTGCTGGCACCGTTTGTAAAACGCGTCCCTGGGAACACTCTTCAGCTGGTTGTTGTGCAGACCCAGATGAGTGAGCTGGGTCAGTTTGTCAAACAGCCCAACGGGTACAGCCGACAGTTTGATATTCTCCATATACAGGTGCTGCAGATTATCCATGCGGTCAAACAGTCCCGCGGAGAGAGAAGCGAGTTCCTCACTGTGCAGGAACCTCAGACACTCTTTATCTACTGTTAAAGGTAGACTCTAGCATAATTAATGTAATTATTTCTGCAAAGAGCATTGGTTATATTGTTTCAACCCATCAAGCTTGTGAGCGGATTGGTGTTGTTCCGAAAAATTATCAAATTGTATCAATCAACGCCATTTGTCTTTCCACTGCTGGATGAAGTGACCATATTTCACCACACTTTATTAGGGGGGGGTGCTATACCGCTATTGAACAAAAAAGAGTGGACTAATGGTCTCGCTTTATTTGAATGGACTCAGGGAATGGCGAAATGAAATGGCGTACAAAGCGCTATAAATCGAATTATCATCCACACATAATTGTACATATTGGTCAATAGCATTGCTTTAAAGTAATACATATATGAAACTCGACGTCTTGGGCACGTTAACGAGAAATTAAGAATGATCATCGCCGAAAATGTGACCCATTAGATTTTCCAATTATGGTGGTGTGTGTGTGTGTTTAGTCATTTGTGCTTTTTTACCACTGCCTGCCAGGGCAGTTCGCCAAATAATTTGTAAAGTTCCACAAGGTGCCGTCGACTCGACTTAGGCTGTGACTCCGTTTCAACTGCCATGACAGTTGAAGCGAGCTCACACCTGAAATGCAACCAGCTGCCGGCTGTCACTGAGGGGGTGTTTGATAAACTCACCCAGCTCACTCTTCTCAATCTGCGTCACAACCAACTGCAATTCGTTCCTGTTGGCGTGTTTGAGCAGCTGGTGAGTCTACATGAGCTGTATCGGTACAACAACCAACTGAAGAGCGCTCCTCTTTCGGATGCCGATTGACTGACTAAGTTGTAGAGCATCTGTGTGGGTCTGATACGATCATATACACACCACGCCTTGTACAATGTCGTTATTACCAATTGCACTTGTATACAGCCCGAATGCTTCCGAAATAAATGTATTCCAACTTTACTTATTCTGGGTCACTGAGAATAAAAATGATGCCGAAATTGTTGATTGGCTCTAGTTTTCATTATATACGACCCTTGACTTGGGAACGGCAGAGGATAAGTGAGCTTTGAAGGGAAGGGATCTCAAATTAAACCAGAAATTACTATCATAAATATTTGACTGTATCTATGAATAAATATATGACTGTGTTTGGACAGTACTTTCCTTTTGAGCAAAACAATGAATGATGCAATATGAACCTGGTATTGTGTCATACATGATATGAATTGCATCATGTTATTCCTAGAAGTCATGGATTATGCAATCATATCTAGACTTACTCCCCACTGCTGAGCAATTTGCCCTACATCAGCTCTATAAATCGTACAGTGTCGTGATCTCTTAATTGTCAGTGTTTCATTTTGCAAAGGGACACATTTCTGTTTAGCCAAAGTGAGCAGAGATGCCTCGTACTTGTGTAAACAAAGCAGATAACGTCTGCTATGTTTGTGGAGAAGTGACTTTTGCATCACACAAGCGCAGTATAACCACTATGGTTAAGAAAACCTATCACCTTTATTTTGGCTGCAAAATTAGAGATCAGGACAAGATGTGGGCCCCACACATATGCTGCAATACTTGTGCAACAAATCTTCGCCAGTGGTTGAACAGGCAATCTATGCCTTTTGCAGTGCCAATGATTTGGAGAGAGCCAACAGATCATATCAGTAATTGTTACTTCTGCATGGCGCCTCCAGTTGGAAAAGGTGTGTCAAAGAAGAAAAAGTGGACTGTGCATTATCCAAACATTACATCAGCTATACGCTCAGTACCCCAAGGAGAAGGACTGCCGGTTCCTGATATACCAGAATCATTCTCACTTGAGTCAGACGAGGAAGAGAATGAAACTTCTGTGGAGTTATTGGCTAGGGGGGTGCTGTTTCGGCGTAAGCCCTGAACAACCTGGCGTAAGCCCTTAAATAAACGTGGCGTGAGCCCCTAATAGCAACCTGCCTCGGAGTCGTGAATTGCAACGCAACACTTGCATCGTTTGTTTCATTAAAATAATTTTGGCAAAAAAGGCTTTCGACCGTTTGTACAAGGAGTTTATTCTCAACAACCTCAGTTTAACATACAAGACAATAGACCTTGTAAAGAGCTATTTTGCAATGGCAGTCAATCTTCGGTGCAATATGAAAGACAAATGTGTGAATTGGTTCCATATTGTCAGACAACTATATGCTGAAGCAATTAAAACACGTGTAGAGTGCAGTACCTTCATCGGCGTAGTGCAGGTACATCAGCATTGATGTTCAAGAACATGACCTGCTTAGAGTG
Organism: Lethenteron reissneri; assembly: GCF_015708825.2. Lineage (NCBI taxonomy): Eukaryota > Metazoa > Chordata > Hyperoartia > Petromyzontiformes > Petromyzontidae > Lethenteron > Lethenteron reissneri. The sequence continues at coordinate 5,767,138 of NC_083780.1, forward strand.
CGAAAGCAGAGGCAGCTACGTCTGTGTAACGCGCACCTGGGAACGCTCTTTAGTTGATTGACGTTCAGACCCAGATGAGTGAGCTGGGTCAGTTTGTCAAACACCCCAACGGGTAAAGCCGACAGCTGGTTATCCCCCAGATACAGCTGCTGCAGATTCGCTAAGTGGTCAAACACCCCGGCGGGGAGAGCTTGTGCCAGGGAGTTGCTTTGGGCAGAGAGCTCAGGAGAGAGAAGACGAACGTGGATTCAATTCTAACTTCATTAGCAGTACAGGAGCAGTTCCACGATGAGAACTTACCTTTGAGGCACTTTAAAGATGCTATATTATCTACATCCAGCAGTGAATAGACACTGGCGAATGACGACGAAAGACAACGGCTGATTATCCAGGCCATATACACAGTTGACAGGATTACTGTTAGATTAGAATTGCGTTTGGAGACTTCATAATGTTTTGGATTACTCAGAGAGAATTGAGAAGGCTTACAGATATATTGTAAGACGTTTATTGAAATAAACTATGGGCCAGGCGTATAAGTCGAAACTACAAGGTAGGCTGACTGGTAGAGGCTATACGGCAGGGTTACTGGTAGAAACTATGAGGCAGTCTTACTGATAGAGGCTGTAAGGCAGGCGTATTGATAAAGGCTATAAGGTCGGCTTACTGGTAGACCTAGAAGGTTGTAGGTTTATAAACTGAACGCTACTCGTGCCGAGAGTCATCTCTATCATGGTGTCCATCGACAACGCAGCGACCGTTGCTTGCAGAGCTGGCTGATTTTGTCACACGCGCCCCTGGGAATGCTCTTCAGCTGGTTCTGATACAAATACAGATGTTGTAGATTCACCAGGCGATCAAACACCCCAGCGAGTTCCTTACGGCGCAGGAACCTCAGACACTCTCTCTCTCTCTACTGTTGTATGAAGGTTCTAACGGAGTGAATTTAAATACGACTACAAAGACCACTGCCTACATTTTATTCATCAAACATGTGAGCGGATTGGCGTGGTGCAAACAATTATAAAACGAATCACTCAAAGTCTTTTCTCTAACCAGTGCTGGATGAAGGCCTTCCCATGCCATGCCAGTCATGGGGTGTATTTGACCATATTTCACCACGCTGTTCGGGGGGGGGGAGGGTGGGGGGGGGGTGAATGAATGCCCCTCACTAATGTTGAACAATAAAGAGTACGTTAATGATCTAACTTTAGTCTGTACAGACTAAGGGAATGACATTCAATACACAGAGCTGGATCTTAACTGAATATGCACAAACAACCTTACACATCATCCAATAACATTGTCTTAAACTGAAACATATCTGAAACGCGACGTTGCACGCACGTACATTTACGTACGTTAGCTGTTATATATTTCCCATTGAGCGCGGTGTGCGTGCGTATTGTGTTGAGTTTATTTTATTTTTTATAGATTTGAAGTTTTCGTGACTGCAAGAATCCATACTCTTTGTTTTTTTCGGTAAAGTCACGTAGGTAAAAAAACTAAATACATTAAAAAAATTTAAATAACCAAATTAAATCACGACGTTTCGAAGGCAGCACAAGCTTCCGTCTTCAGGTGGAACCGTTACAGCCAAAATAACTGTAGTAAGTGAAGAGAGAGCTAATATAAAAACGCGACTATATAGGGTAAGAGGGGAGGAGGAGCCAAGGTAGTGGGGGGGGGCGTGTGGAGTCGGAGGGGGGCGGGTGCTAAGCTGAGTTAAGCCGATTGATAACATCTATTCATTATGCAGGAGAGGGGGGGGGGTTATCAATCGGCTTAACTCAGCTTAGCACCTGCCCCCCTCTGACTCCACACGGCACCACCCCCCACTATCTTGGATCCTCCCCCCTCTTACCCTATAAAGTCGCGTTTCTCTATTAGCTCTCTTCACTTACTACAGCGATTTTGGCTGTAACGGTTCCACCTGAAGACGGAAGCTTGTGTTGTCTCCGAAACGTCGTGATTTAATTTAGTTATTTTAATTTTTTTTAATTTATTTAGATCTATTATGTATGCTTATGCACCTCTGAGTGTAGCCAACACTGGCTTACTGAGGTCTGGACCAGAAGCAGTTGACATCCATTTGTGCTGGCGCGTTCCATCAGCTCGTGAGTCCGATGGAGCTGTGGCTCTTCATAATGGAAACCTTGGGATGAAAAAATACGTGTTTTGTTATAATTCAATATAATTATCGTGAGTTTATACTCAGTGTAATCAAAACAACTCACGTTCGACAAGAAACACTACCTTGAGTATAGAAGTGTATATGTATATATGCGTGTTTGTGCATACGTGTGTTTTATGTACATTGAAATGTGCATAAATGTACACGTACTTAAGTGTGTACTCTATTAATTACCTTACTTTCTTGTTCCTGCACACATGTGCATATGCTATCTACGTACACTGTGTGTGTTTGTAATGTGGATTGAGGAATGAGGAGACAGCGGGCCAATGCCACCAGCTGACGACCGTTCCCAAGGGCGCCTTCGACAGCCTCACGAAGCTGCAATACATTTGGCTGCACAGTAACCCCTGGGACTGGTCCTGACGCTTCGCAGGGACGCCGAAGCGCCAGCCCTGCACTCACTGCATTGCTGCTCCATACAGCCACACGTGACTCTCTCACACACACACCACGAGACGGAGCTGTTATTATATGACGTCGATCCATTGTCTGAAATGTATAAACTTTTTTCTTTTGAAACAAACAACATATGAGCAGGCAATGCATCTCCTTCAGATTTGTCTTTCGCTCAACGTATCTAATTCAAGTTGTTTTTGCCCAACCCATCGGCCCCACGGCCTTCTGGGAGTGCTTAATTGCAGCGACATTGATTCGTTGCAATCAACGTTTTGCACCGGTTTCGACATTCTGTGTCTCAACAGCAGAGTCAACAACACACTAATGGCTATTGTTTGTTATAATTACGTACGTTGATCATTATTATTAATGGAAGTCATGAGCCCTACGATGGATAATGATGAATATGACAAGGGTGTAGCTGTTTATGCTTCTTGTAGATCAGGGTATTAGTGACGATTGAGACCATAGTCTGCTCCTGCGGAGTATATGTTAGCAAAGTGGATGCTTAATCCATTGGTCGCTGGCCTGATCTTCTGTCGCAGATGATGAAACGATAATGACGCTTATTATTTGATTTAATCCTGCTGCTTCTGTGCACCTGTGGTGCCACAACGACGGGGCCGCTCTGCCGAACCAGGGAGCCGCCCGGCTTCCCCCACCGCACTGCCCCCCATCACCCGCACGCATTCCCCCCCCCCATAGAGCTGGAAGGGAAGGTCACCTGATCGACCGGTTTTTATCCGAGAGACCCTTATCGGGATTAATTCTCACGGTTTCCGGCGATCAGGGAAATGGATGACCTCCCCGTGCTACGTGGCACCGCGGCGCTGCGGCCGGCCTTAATATGGTAGGTCGTGGCGTGGGGCATTCGGCCACCGCGGTTGAGGCGCATTTCCCCCCACACACACTCCCACGGGTCGACGGGGCGAGCAGGGGAGGCACGGGACAGCATGAATAGCGGGGTCACAGGGGCTGTTGCGCATAGTCATGGAGGGTTGGGATAATTGCGCTTGAGCGCGCAGGCCCCATTGTTAGGGAGGGTAAGGGATTAAGTAGGATTTACGCCTTGCACGCGGCACACTGATTAGCATATCAACAGCACCCAGAACCGCCGTGCGCGTGCCAGAGGATCGCGAGCCCATTGTTTAGCGCAGCATCCCCTTGAAGGTAGGGAGGATAAATAGAGGGGCGCAGAGGGAAAATAGCCCCCTTCTCTCCAGGCCAGCGGACCAGCAGGACTTCCAGCCAGCGACCCGGACGTCCGTGCGACGCATCGAGGTACGCTGTTAGCGCAGAGAGCAGCGAACCTCCGCGGGCACCAAACAGTGAGTGGGGAGGTGAAGTAGGGTATCGTAAGCCGATAAATAGGGAATAGGTACAGGTTTAGTGGAATAGGCCAGCCTCGTCGACTCACTGATTACACATCAATTCGCAGGTAGCATATAATAAATCATTAATAGCGAAGCGTGGTCTCGCGTGATCTTGTCGTGCGGTGTGAGCGTGTGGGTGCGCTGTGTGCACCGTGGTTCGCCGCGTGAGTGAGCGCTGCGCGGAGCTGAGCGCGCGGGTTGCGCGTGGGTACGCAGTGATTCTGTGGTGCTGCGGCTCGCCTCGGGGGAGCGCTGCGCAGAGCGGTGCGAGAGTGGGTGTCGCGTGTGTTCGCTCCGTGTGTGATACAGGTGCGCGAGTATAACGTGAGTTGAGTTGGAGTGCGCGGAGCGGCGTGTGTGTGGGCGTGCGTGCGTTCGCCCCGCGTGGGTTGCAGGCGCGCGATTAGGAAAGGGAAGTATCATAATAGAGAGGGGCAGAATACTAATCGGTAATTAACCATGCCCATTACGCGGACCCGCGGTGGAGGGGAATCCGCGGGCGACGGCTCCCACACCATAGGTGAGGAACTTAGCAGCGGTTCGCTTAGCAGCGGGGGGGCGATTGATGATGCTAGCCCGGCCGTTAGCATTATCGAGGGAGGGATCTCGGGGGCTAGCGACCCTCACAAATTGGTGTCGGAAGCGGTACGGACCCCCGCGTTACCTCACGCTAAAATAAGACTAATATTTACTGGCCGGGGGGCCCCTTCGTGGAAGGCATTCGCCCGCAATCTCTTAGGGGCCAAGGAAATTAATGGATGGACGGACGCGCAGGCAGTACGTCAACTTAATATGAATCTTGATGGGCGGGCAGCCGATTTTGTAGAAGCGTTACCCGCGAGCGCACAGACACAGCTAGAGGAGCTGATGCGCCGACTCGATCAGCGTTTTGGCACGCGTGACGAGGAGGAAGCAAAATCGGCCTTAGAGGCGCGCCGGCGCCAACCTGGCGAAGATCTACGTGATTACGCCGAGGATGTGCGCGAGTTAACAAAGATCGCACGCCCGGGGTACGCAACTGATGTTATTGAGGAACTGGCCGCCGAGAAAATCCAGCGGTACTTGTCTAGCACGGCGTGGTGGCAGCCAGACATGAGCTGCCCACGTCTTCCCTTTAACACCCTTGTCGAGCGCGCACGTAAGTGTGAAAGAATTCACAGCGAACGCGCGCAGCTCCGGGGGCTGGGACGAGAACGCGCCATTGCGAGCCTGCTCTCGGAAGACGAGGAGGAGGAACAGGAGCTCGCGAGGACGGTAAGGGGCCGGGAAAGAGAGCCACAGAGACCCAGCGAGACGACCCCGGGGTGGGTAGCCGGGTTACAGGCCGGCATGGGAGATATGATAACCCAAGTAGGTGAAAGGGTAACCCAGGTACGCGAGGAAGCAAATAAAAATATGACCAAACTGCAATCCTCCGTTGAGACCATCCGATCCGAAATGGGGGACCTACGCGCCACGGTAGGGGGGTTATCTAGAAGGGTAGCCCGACTAGAGGCGGAGGGTGGACAGCGGCGTAATGGGGGGGGAGGGAGCGGACAGGGGACCCGCTACGGAACCGCCCCCCCTCCCCGGGCATGTTATATGTGCGATCGCCGAGGGCATCTAGTGAGGGATTGTCCGGAAATCACCCGAGCTAGACAGACGCGGGGGTTAAACTCCAACGCCCCCTAGAGAGCGGACCAACTAGGGGTGCAATCGACGCGGTCCCGATACAAATAGACGATAATGAGAATAATGGCGAGCGAGTGATCTCCACACAGGTTCCAGCAACAACGCCCACGGAAACGGTGACTCCTGGCGACTGGCTGCGGGAGCTGGTGGCGGGGATCACGGGGGCCACGTCGCTGGTGGAAGGGGAGGTAAACGGAGTGCGTACCCGCATCCTACTGGACACGGGGGCGGTGGCCTCGCTCGTGAGCGCAGCGCACTGCAGCGCGATCGGGGTCGACGTGCGTCACCTGCAGGCCCCGGACCGCGCGCTGCACACTGCGAGCGGAGCCGGAATGGGGCTGCTGGGGAAAGCCACCCTAGAGGTCCGCATAGGCAGCCAGGTATGCACGCAGGAGTTCTACGTGTCGAGTGCGTTGTGTCACGAGTGTATCGCAGGCACCGACCTCCTAGAACGGTTGGGACTCAACGTGCAACCCCGCCAGCGATGCGCCACCATGGAGAGCAACGGCGAGCGGATACCGTTCCTGGGACGAGAATCAACGCGCCGCCGCTTTGCACCTGTGGCCGCTATCCTGGCGACGGCAGTCACCATCGGCCCGCTCACCGAGATGCTGGTGCCGGTGGCAACATCCCCCACCGACCCCGCGCTCCGACCATCAGGGGAGGTAATGCTAACTCCTCACCCGGAGTTGGCAAAACGGTATGGGGTTGTGGGATCCGCCACGTTGGTAAACGCAGATGGGGACCGATTGTTTATGCGGATGTTTAACCCCCACAATACCCCCGCGATACTGCGACGGCGCACCCCGATAGCCACAGTACACTCCCTGCACGCACGCCACTCTAACGACTCGGTGTTCGCACTCTGGGCTGAGGACCCCGGTCGTCCTGAGGGTGAGCAGGACCTGGCCTGGCGAGTCGGCCCGACTCCCCGAGCCGAGGTCGTTCCCCTGCTCGACGCGTTACATGTACCATGGGCGGACTTACCTAAGGGAGAGGCCGATCGGCTGCGCGAGTTACTGCGGGAGTATGCCGACGTGTTCAGCGAACACGACTCGGACGTGGGTCGGACCGACCTTGTTAAGCATCAAATTGACACCGGTGCAGCCCGACCCATCAAACTCCCTGCGTACCGAGTGGGCGCACCCGAACGCGCCCAAATCAAAGAGGCAGTTGGGGACATGCTTCGCGATAACATAATTCAGCCCTCGGCGAGCCCCTGGTCAGCCCCGGTGGTACTAGTAACGAAAAAGGATGGGTCAACCCGGTTCTGCGTCGATTACCGTAAACTAAACGCAGTCACGCTCGGCGATGCCTTCCCCATACCTCGCATCGACGACACCTTCGACAGTCTCGCAGGAGCGTGGTATTTTTCCACCCTCGATCTGGCATCCGGTTACTGGCAGGTGGAGATGACGGAGGAGGATCGGCCAAAAACAGCATTCACCACCCCGATGGGCCTGTTTGAGTTTCGAGTGTTGCCGTTCGGACTCACCAATGCGCCCGCGACGTTCCAGCGGCTGATGGAGTTGGTGATGCGGGGCTTGCAATGGGAACAGTGCCTGATTTACTTGGACGATGTGATAGTGTTCAGTAGATCTTTGTCTGAGCATTGGTCCAGGCTTCGAGAGGTGTTCCAGCGACTGCGAGCGGCTCATCTCAAGCTCAAGCCACGTAAGTGTTACATCGCACAACGCGAGGTGGGGTACCTCGGGCATCGCGTCAGCGAGGCAGGCGTGCACACCGATCCGGAGAAGGTACGCGCCGTAGTGGAGTGGCCACGGCCAAGGAATCTGACGGAGATCAGATCATTTTTGGGGCTTGCCACCTATTATCGTCGATTTGTAAAGGGATTCAGCGAGATTGCACGCCCCCTCACCCAACTCACTTCCCCTAAGCACCCCTATCAGTGAACGGGGGCCTGCCAGACGGCCTTCACCACTCTCAAAGACCACCTCACCCACGCCCCCACCCTTGCTTTCCCCGATTTTACCACCGATTTTATTTTGGACACCGACGCCTGCAGCAGCGGGCTGGGCGCGGTGTTGTCACAGGTACAGGATGGGACGGAACGAGTCATCGCGTACGCCAGCCGGACCTTGAGTGGGGCCGAGCTGAACTATTGCGTGACCCGCCAAGAGTTGTACGCCGTGATTTTCGCATGTAAGCAGTTCCGGCCGTATTTGTACGGCAGGAGATGTCGCGTACGCACTGACCATTATGCTCTGCAGTTTCTTCTTACATTCAAGGAGCCGCGGGGGCAGATGGCCCGGTGGTTGGCGCAGTTGCAGGAGTACAACCTGCAAATCGAGTATCGGGCTGGCCGGACGCATGCAAACGCGGACGCCTTGTCGAGGCGACCCACGGTGTACGCCGAGACGAGGGCGGAGGAGGCCTGCCCGTGTTTCACGGGGGGACGCTGCCGGCAGGCAACGGACCCCCGAGAGGCCGCGGCCACTGACCCCCCCCCAGCGAGGGAGAGTGCAGTGTGCGCCACAGAAACCCTCACAGGTGGCACTGAGGATCCCGTCGACCGCCCGGCAAGCGCGGGACCCGCGGCTCGGGACCCGATCGGACGGATCCAGGAGGACGTCGGCTGCGCCTTCCCGGGCCTAAACGACGAGCAGCTGAGACAGACCCAGCAGCGAGATCCGGATCTGGCGGCAGTGGAGGCGGCACTGCGGGAGGAAAAGAGCGCCCTACCAGGACCCTGGAGCGGTTTGTATGCCCGGTTGTGTGTGCGGAACGGAGTGGTACGGGAGTTAACCGAGGCCGGCCAGCCGGGGTGCATCTGTGTTCCTGCCCAGGTGCGACCCCAGCTGCTACGGCTGGTGCATGACCACCCACTCGGGGGCCACGATGGGGAACGACGCACTCGAGAGACCCTGCGTCGCCAGTATCTCTGGCCCAAATTGGCACAAGATGTGGCCGCCTGGGTGCAGGGCTGCCGGGCCTGTCAGCAGTGTGGGCAAAAGCCGGCGAGGTACCAGGTACCCCTGAGGCCGTTCCGAGTCAGTCGGACGAATTAGTTGGTCGGAATCGACCTGCAGGGGCCCTTTCCACGATCCCACCGGGGCAACCGATATATTCTCGTAGCGGTGGAATACTTCACCCGCTACCCCGTGGCGGTGGCTATCCCGGATAAAACAGCCCTTGTAGTGGCCCGGGCCTTCGTGGAAAACTACGTACTTAAGTGCGGGATCCCCGAACGAGTCATTACCGACCAGGGTAGTGAATTCGAGGCCGAACTATTTCAGGCGCTGTGCCGAGAGTTCGGGATACAGAAGGACCGAACCACGGCGTATCACCCCCAGGCGAACGGGATGGTAGAGAGGATGAACCAGACTCTGGCCGGGAAGCTTAAACGCATGGCGGCCGCGAATCAACAGGACTGGGACGAACACCTTCCCTATGCCCTGTTCGCCTACACCACCGCCGTTCACACCTCTACAGGACAGACCCCGTTCCTAATGATGTTTGGTCGCGAGTCTCGCCTGCCCGCAGATCTGCTGTTCGGTGTTCCTCCGCCGCAACGGGAGGAAGGGAGCACTTGCTGGAGACCCTGCGAGGGGCCAGGGGCCGAGCCGGCCCGCACGGAGAGGCCGCGCACCAGCGGCAAGAGCAGGGCGCCCGACCCCGTATGGAGCCCCCCTTCTACACTGCGGGCTCCGAGGTGTGGCTGTACACTCCCCGCGTCGGTGCCGGACAGGTGGGGAAGCTGACCACCTACTGGCGAGGACCCTGGATTGTGAGACGGCAGATCTCACCATGGACGGTGCTGATTCAGGGAGGAGAGAGGGGCCGGGAGATGGTGGTCAACATCCGCCGACTGAAGCCGTGGCGAGCAGCCCCCGAGGGGGGGAGCCCCGCCGTCCAAATACCCCGAAACCCCGGGGTCCCCCCACCCCCCGTGCCCGGGGGCCTCGCGCAGTACATGGGCCCCACGGAGCCCCGGGCTCCGAGGGGCCCCGGGCGGGGCCGGGGGCGACGAGGACGGCGACCCTTAAACCCCACCGCCTCTGAGTTTGTTCCCCAGCCCGCAGGTGCCAGAGGCCGAGGGGAGCCGTTGGAATGGAGGAGGAGACCACCGCCGGAGCCCCAGGAGACGGAGCCGCCACCCCCGAGGCCAGCCACAAGGGCCGGGCGAATCCCGCGGACCCCGCGGCGATACCTCGTGGGGGCAACCCAGGCGAGGTGCTCCAGTCAACCCGGGACGGGGACTGGCACCCCGGGGGGCTATGTGGTGCCACAACGACGGGGCCGCTCTGCCGAACCAGGGAGCCGCCCGGCTTCCCCCACCGCACTGCCCCCCATCACCCGCACGCATTCCCCCCCCCATAGAGCTGGAAGGGAAGGTCACCTGATCGACCGGTTTTTATCCGAGAGACCCTTATCGGGATTAATTCTCACGGTTTCCGGCGATCAGGGAATTGGATGACCTCCCCGTGCTACGTGGCACCGCGGCGCTGCGGCCGGCCTTAATATGGTAGGTCGTGGCGTGGGGCATTCGGCCACCGCGGTTGAGGCGCATTTCCCCCCACACACACTCCCACGGGTCGACGGGGCGAGCAGGGGAGGCACGGGACAGCATGAATAGCGGGGTCACAGGGGCTGTTGCGCATAGTCATGGAGGGTTGGGATAATTGCGCTTGAGCGCGCAGGCCCCATTGTTAGGGAGGGTAAGGGATTAAGTAGGATTTACGCCTTGCACGCGGCACACTGATTAGCATATCAACAGCACCCAGAACCGCCGTGCGCGTGCCAGAGGATCGCGAGCCCATTGTTTAGCGCAGCATCCCCTTGAAGGTAGGGAGGATAAATAGAGGGGCGCAGAGGGAAAATAGCCCCCTTCTCTCCAGGCCAGCGGACCAGCAGGACTTCCAGCCAGCGACCCGGACGTCCGTGCGACGCATCGAGGTACGCTTTTAGCGCAGAGAGCAGCGAACCTCCGCGGGCACCAAACAGTGAGTGGGGAGGTGAAGTAGGGTATCGTAAGCCGATAAATAGGGAATAGGTACAGGTTTAGTGGAATAGGCCAGCCTCGTCGACTCACTGATTACACATCAATTCGCAGGTAGCATATAATAAATCATTAATAGCGAAGCGTGGTCTCGCGTGATCTTGTCGTGCGGTGTGAGCGTGTGGGTGCGCTGTGTGCACCGTGGTTCGCCGCGTGAGTGAGCGCTGCGCGGAGCTGAGCGCGCGGGTTGCGCGTGGGTACGCAGTGATTCTGTGGTGCTGCGGCTCGCCTCGGGGGAGCGCTGCGCAGAGCGGTGCGAGAGTGGGTGTCGCGTGTGTTCGCTCCGTGTGTGATACAGGTGCGCGAGTATAACGTGAGTTGAGTTGGAGTGCGCGGAGCGGCGTGTGTGTGGGCGTGCGTGCGTTCGCCCCGCGTGGGTTGCAGGCGCGCGATTAGGAAAGGGAAGTATCATAATAGAGAGGGGCAGAATACTAATCGGTAATTAACCATGCCCATTACGCGGACCCGCGGTGGAGGGGAATCCGCGGGCGACGGCTCCCACACCATAGGTGAGGAACTTAGCAGCGGTTCGCTTAGCAGCGGGGGGGCGATTGATGATGCTAGCCCGGCCGTTAGCATTATCGAGGGAGGGATCTCGGGGGCTAGCGACCCTCACACACCCAATGTTGAGCGCGTTTTCCGAGTTCGGCTCGAGGGCCGGCTGAGACGCAGGCCGCGTGAACGGGCGCAGTCCCAGGGGTTGTTGAACAGAAAAATGTCTGCGGTGGGACAACGCCATTCTCACCGCTTGTAGCAGAGGCCACGCACTGCTCACTCACGATAAATCACAATTTAAGAGATGTTTACATCTCATCTAGACACATTTGCACGGTTCTCTATGTATTCAGATTTCTTCAGCCAAGTAATATGTGTTTATACATGGGAGAGCAAACCGGAGCTCTCTAATTATAATAATGTGTGTGTTAGCATCAATAATCAGCGTTGCAGAAGCCACACATTAGCATGGTTTGCGTTCTTGTTTTATTATATGTTACACAGTCCCCGATAACACTGGTCTACAATGATTTAGACGTCGTCTGCTTCAGGGATGAAATGTGCTGTTCATTATAGATTTTTACGTGCTGAATTCAAATATGACAATTACAACCACTGATTGGCTACTGTTCCAAATATATTTAAGTTTTTACATTTTACGTCTATCTTTTTTGTGTAGATAGTAGAGTTTTACTCATGAATTGTAAACCTAGGTCTTTTCATGTGTTTATGGTTGCTTTACATGATAACATGTCACCTGTCCTGTTCATGTAAAACTTTACAAATCAGCGAAAAGGGTTATATAAATCAGATTAATTATGAAACAAAAGGCTAAAAACTATTATATATATAAGTACATAGGTTAGTCCTTATTCAGTGTCTACTCGGTGCTTCTTGGCTTGTTTCTTGTATTCATTAAAGGGAGCTTCTCTGTAACTGTCCAGCAATAGTCTGTAAGCATTGATGGGTGCCCATTTGCCCTGATAGCGTTTCTCCATCGTTGCAATGTCTTTGCGAAAGCGCTAGTCTTGCTCGTCGTTCACTGCTTCGCAGTTCGGTGGGAAAAAATCTAGATGAAAGTGCAAAAAAAATATTTTTAGTGACATGTTGCAACCAAGGCTTTTGTATGCCTTGAGGAGAGTTTCAACCAACTCCCTGTAGTTGTCTGCCTTATTGTTTCCGACAAAATTTGTTGCCACTACTTGGAAGGCTTTCCATGCCGTCTTTTCCTTGCCACGCAGTGTACTTTCAAATGCATCATCTCGAAGAAGTTCACGAATCTGAGGACCAACAAAGACACTTTCCTTTATCTTAGCTTCACTTAACCTTGGACATTTTCCACGGATGTACTTGAAAGCTGCTTGTGTTTTGTCCATGGCTTTGTCAAAGTTCTGCATCAGACCCCAGCTTGATGTGTAAGAGTGGTAACAAAATCGTCCTTGATTCAACAAGTGGTGGATGCTGAACACTTTACCTCCCAGGCACCAATGACTGTCGGAGTGGCCAATCTATCTTGATGTAGTGGAATCTCTCGTATGACTATCCCATTCGCAGAGACAACAGCAGTACTTTGTGTATCCAGTCTGCAGACCAAGCAAGAGAGCAACAACATTTAAATCGCCACAAAGCTGCCACTGATGTTGGTCATAGTTTATGCACCTTAAAAGTTGTTTCATGTTGTCATAGGTTTCTTTCATATGGACTGCATGACCAACTGGAATTGATAGCAAAACATTCCCATTATGCAGCAAAAGAGCTTTACGACTTATCTTCGATGAATCAATGAACAGACTCCACTCATCGAGATCATGAACGATGTTGAGGGCTGCCATCACACCATCGATAATGTTGCAGGCTACGAGAATGGGACAATATCCTTTTGACGGTTGCGCAACATGGAAACCCTAAAATCACCTGCCAGGAGATTCCACAGCTGCAGTCTGGAGCCCAACAGCTCTGCCTTACTCGTGGGTAGTTCCAAATCCCTGACAAAGTCTTCTAGTTCACCTTGTGTTATGAGGTGTGGTTCAGAGGAGGATGGGAGAAAATCTGGGTCATGTGACCTTGATGGTTCAGGAACAGAAGTTTCTGGTGCATCAGGAACCCGCATTCCTTCTCCTTGGGGTACTGAGCGTATAACTGATGGAGTGTTTGGATAATGCACAGTCCACTTTTTCTTCTTTGACACACCTTTTCCAACTGGAGGCGCCATGCAGAAGTAACAATTACTGATATGAGCTGTTGGCTCTCTCCAAATCATTGGCACTGCAAAAGGCATAGATTGCCTGTTCAACCACTGGCGAAGATTTGTTGCACAAGTATTGCAGCATATGTGTGGAGCCCACATCTTGTCCTGATCTCTCATTTTCCAGCCAAAATAAAGGTGATAGGTTTTCTTAACCATAGTGGTTATACTGCGCTTGTGTGATACAAAAGTCACTTCTCCACAAACATATCAGATGTTATATGCTTTGTTTAGACAAGTACGAGGCATTTCTGCTCACTTTGGCTAAACAGAAATGTGTCCCTTTGCAAAATCAAACACTGACAAATAAGAGCATGACACTGTACGATTTCTAGAGCTGATGTAGGACAATTTGTTCAGCAGAGGAGTGTAAGTCTCGTTATGATTGCATCATCCATAACTTCTAGGAATACATGATGCAATTCATATCATGTATGACACAATACCAGGTTGAGATTGCATGATTCGTTGTTTTGCTCAAAATGCAAGTGTAGTGTTGTAAAGGACTGACGTCTAAACTTCTTTATGGCACACACTGTTGATTGTCTTAATACACAGTCCCTATCACACAAAGGGGTATATGGTCCCCTCACCCGTTACCCTGAGGAGGTACAGCCTCCGGACCTTGTACAGCTCCGCACTCACGCTTAGCTCCTATTCTAAGGAGGTACAGCCTCCGGACCTTGCATGCTATCTAATCTCCCTGCTATCCCAGCGTCCTCTGGCTGGACCTAGAGGATCTCTCCCCCGACCACTGGTTACACTGAACCCTAGCCCCGATAAGGGCTGGAGGGCTTGGTCCAGGGTCCTAGATGTCTTCGGCCGACTTGGGTCTTCGTGTAGCAGAACTGGCCAAGAGCTCTCAGCGCTCTGGCTTTTATACCTGTTCGTGGCCGGGTTGTCCAATCCCCGGCCACCTTGTGGAACCCTCCGATTGGTCCTTCCCAATCTGGCGTTTGGATCCTACCTCACCCTATTTAACCCTGACCGTTTGATTGAGCTGGAAAACCTTGTTTACGATCCGCTCGCGATCAGCGAGTAGTTATCACCATTACACAAGTACTGTCTAAACCCAGTCATATATTTATTCATAGATACAATCAAAGATGTATTTAGTCATTTCTGGTTTAATTTGAGATCCCTTCCCTTCAAAGCTCACATATCCACTGGCGTTCCCAAGTCAAGAGTCGTATATAATGAAAACTAGAGCCAATCAACAATTTCGGCATCATTTTCATTCTTAGTGACCCAGAATAAGTAAACTTGGAATACATTTATTTCGGAAGCATTTGGGCTGTATACAAGTGCAATTGGTAATAACGACATTGTACAAGGCGTGGTGTGTATATGATCGTATCAGACCCACACAGATGCTCTACAACTTAGTCAGTCAATCGGCATCCGAAAGAGGAGCGCTCTTCAGTTGGTTGTTGTACCGATACAGCTCCTGTAGACTCACCAGCCGCTCAAACACGCCAACAGGAACGAATTGCAGTTGGTTGTGACGCAGATTGAGAAGAGTGAGCTGGGTGAGTTTATCAAACACCCCCTCAGGGACAGCCGGCAGCTGGTTGCATTTCAGGTGTGAGCCTGCTTCAACTGTCACGGCAGTTGAAACGGAGTGACAGCCTAAGTCGAGTCGACGGCACCTTGTGGAACTTGACAATTTATTTGGCGATACTGCCCTGGCAGGCAGTGGTAAAAAAGCACAAATGACTTTTAGTCACTACTTGTGGAATGCGTAGGAGGTGGGGGGGGGGGGGTCTCAAAGTCATATTATGCCCGTGCATTATGTAGGATTAGCAGCAACAAAGGGAGGAAGTAGGGTTAGCAGTAATAAAGGGAAGGGATTTTTAATAGTAAGGCGCTGCAGCAGCCAAACCACCACGTAAAAACGTCGTGAGAATTGTATTTTATGATGTTTTATTTTTTTATTTGATTATTTCCCTTCTACGTGACTTTACCGAAAGAACCAAGAAGATGAATCTCTTATATTGTGATTTATCGTGAGTGAGCGGTGCGTGGCCTCTGCTACAAGCGGTGAGAATGGCGTTATCCCACCGCAGACATTTTTCTGTCTAACAACCCCTGGGACTGTGCCCGTTCACGCGGCCTGCGTCTCAGCCGGTCCTCGCGCCGAACTCGGGCAACGCGCTCAGCATTGGGTGCACAGAAGCAGCAGGATTAAATAAAATAATAAGCGTCATTATCGTTTCATCATCTGTGACAGGAGATCAGGCCAGCGACCAATGGATTAAACATCCACTTTGCTAACATATTCTCCGCAGGAGCAGACTATGGTCTCAATCGTCACTAATACCATTAATAATAATTATCAACGTACTTAATTCTAACAAACAATAGCCATTAGTGTGTATACTCTTAGTTTTTCGGTAAAGTCACGTAGGTAAAAAATGAAATTAAAATTAATAAAAATAAAATAATAAAAATCATGACGTTTCAGAGGCAACACAAGTCTCCGTCATCAGGTAGGACCGTCACAGCCAATCTGGCGGTGATGGTCCCACCTGATGACGGAGACTTGTGTTGCCTCAGAAACGTCGTGATTTTTATCATTTTATTTGTATTAATTTGAATTACATTTTTACCTACGTGACTTTACCGAAAAAACTAAGAGTATGAATCCTTGCAGTCACGAAAGCTTCAAATCTAGAGCCATTAGTGTGTTCTTGACTCTGCTGTTGAGACACAGAATGTCGAAACCGGTGCAAAACGTTGATTGCAACGAATCAATTTTGCTGAAATTAAGCACTCCTAGAAGGCCGTAGGGCCGATGGGTTTGTCAAAAACAACTTGAATTAGATACGTTGAGTGAGAGACAAATTTGAAGGAGATGCATTGCCTGCTCATATGTTGTTTGTTTCAAAAGAAAAAGTTGATACATTTCAGACAATGGATAGACTTCATATTCTCTTTAAGTAATCCAAAACCTTATGAAGTCTCCAAACGCAATTCTAATCTAACAGTAAACCGGTCAACTGTGTATATGGCCTGGATAATCAGCCGTTGTCTTTCGTCATCATTCGCCAGTGTCTATTCACCACTGGATGTAAATAATGTAACATCTTTAAAGTGCCTCAAATGTAAGTTATAATCGTGGAACTGCTCCTGTACTGCTAGTGACGTTAGAATTAGATCCACGTTCGTCTTCTCTCCCCTGAACTCTCTTGCCAAAGCAACTCCCGGGCACAAGCCCGCCCCCACCGGGGTGTTTGACCGCTTGGGGAATCTGAAATATTTAAATCTGGGGTGGAACCAGCTGTCAGCTCTGCCTGTTGGGGTGTTTGACAAACTGATCCAGCTCACTCATCTGGCTCTGGACGTCAATCAACTGAAGAGCGTTTCCAGGGGTGCGAATCATAGACACAGATGCCTCTGCTCCTACACTCTAAGCAGGTCATGGCCTTGAACATCAATACTGATGTACGTGCACTATGCCTATGAAGTCACTGCACTCTCAACATGTTTTAATTGCTTCAGCATATCCTTGTCGAACAATATGGAACCAATTCACACATCTGCCTTTCATATTGCACCGAAGATTGACTGCCATTGCAAAACATCTATTTACAAGGTCTATTATCTTGTCTGGTAAACCCTAGGTGGTGAGAATAAACTACCCGTGCACACGGTCGAAAGCCTTTTTGCCAAAATTATTTTAATGAAACAAACGATGCAAGTGCACACAGAGGGCATGTATGGAATTGACAGCAGTATAGATACAATGCGAAGTACAATTAATGTTACCAACGTTTATATTTTGAACCACCTGTCTATGCCATGTGCTTCAATAAACCCTACATCAATTTAACACGTAGGCTTTCGCGACCAATATTATTCATTATATAGGTTTTAGGGTCAGATCGCGTTATTTATCAATGTGTCATAACCCTCCACCACCCGACACGGTCAAACAGTAAAAAATGTGATAATTGTTTTTTTACCCTTCTATCTGGCAACAAAACTGACACCTTTTTATAAGGAGTCATGTTTGCATAGACCGCAATACCTGCAGTCATAATACAAACAAAAGACATAACTCAGACAATGCACCATCAGAGTATGAGAGCTCGGGGCAAGCATCTACACTAGTTGTGCGCCTTTTGGCGTCATCTGGTCCAATCCATGTGAGACTAGGCTCTAAGGAAAGCTGTCTCGGGTGTGGACCAATCAACTTCAAGGACAGTGCACATTATCAGAGTTATGTCTTTTGTTTGTATTATGACTGCAGGTATTGCAGTCTATGCAAACATGACTCCTTGTAAAAAGATGTCAGTTTTGTTGCCAGATAGAAGGGTAAAAAAAACAATTATCATATTTTTACTGGCAAATGAGGTTCCCATAGTGTAGATCCTTGCCCCGGGCTCTCATACTCTAATGGTGCATTGTCTTTGAGTTGTGCGCCTTTTGGCGTCATCTGGTCCAACCCATGTGAGACTAGGCTCTAAGGAAAGCTGTCTCGGGTGTGGACCAATCAACTTCAAGGACAGTGCACATTATCAGAGTTATGTCTTTTGTTTGTATTATGACTGCAGGTATTGCGGTCTATGCAAACATGACTCCTTGTAAAAAGGTGTCAGTTTTGTTGCCAGATAGAAGGGTAAAAAACCAATTATCATATTTTAACTGGCAAATGAGGTTCCCATAGTGTAGATGCTTGCCCCGAGCTCTCATACTCTGATGGTGCATTGTCTTTGAGTTGTGCGCCTTTTGGCGTCATCTGGTCCAACCCATGTGAGACTAGGCTCTAAGGAAAGCTGTCTCTGGTGTGGACCAATCAACTTCAATGACAGTGCACATTATCAGAGTTTTATGTCTTTTGTTTGCATTATGACTGCAGGTATTGCGGTCTATGCAAACATGACTCCTTGTAAAAAGGTGTCAGTTTTGTTGAAAGATAGAAGGGTAAAAAAACAATTATCATATTTTTACTGGCAAATGAGGTTCCCATAGAGTAAAAAATGTGTCACGTTTTTCAAAGGACAAAATAATTCACTTCTTTAGCCCACCGGTGTCTACTTCCGCAACTCGGATAACCCTCTCGGGTATTGACATGGGTGGAGGTGTGGCGGGAAATAAAATTGAGGGGTTGGGAGGAGCTCGACAGACATTTAACAAACAGAAGTATTTAAACAATATTCGTGTTTCTCACACGGTAACTTTTTATGGTTGGATAAAGTCAATCCATCTTCTCTGTCGCTTCATATTTCTTATCGATACCTCATGGCGAGCAGTATCCACGGATTGACACTTGTAATGGTGGGAGAAAAAATGGAGCCATGAGATAAAGAGTCCGAATATTTTTCAACGCACTCCAAATTGACCAACTTCACCTGTAGTTGGATCTCGATCTGATCTCAATAATAGCCCAAAGTTGTATATTCTGCTGCGTTTTCAAGTTGCGTCCCTCCAACAATTATTTAATTTTGATCATCACACTTATACAATACGTTGGTGTTTAGTTTACTAAATATTTACATATATGAAACTATAGCTTGATTATGAATCATCTAACAACCGACAATGATGCGGTTCACAATGACATTTTTTAGGCTATTCATTGTATAATATCATTTGTAACACGCTTTGTTTGCCAGATAGTTGTTTCTGTTTTCGACGTTTTAGCAAGAGCAACAAGGAGACTACAGCGATACAAGTAAAACGATCCGATGAGAGCAGGTTGCAGTGTTTTTGTAATGCTAAACGTCACAATGAAAATTAACATTCCAATGCGGCGATAGAAGAGAGTGTTTGACCAGGGTAAACCACCTCCATGGCAGATGGATACGGCTTGCAGTGGATTGATCATGGATCTTGATGAGTATATATCTACGTATTGATGAATATACTTTTATACGAAGTAGATAAGAGCCGAATGTAATTTATATCTCTATTCCCAAGTGAGAGCTGGTAAATACATTCATTAATGATCCAATAGATTTACAAATAATTTAACTAGAGACGCAAATTCAAAGCAAATTTAAACACATATCCTAAGCGATCGGTGTTAACAGGGTATCTATGTTCAAATTATGCACTCTTAAAAGTATTTCGGTAAAACTTTTTGACGGATATATTCAGGAGGAGGCAACTCGTGTAAATGTTGGACCACACGCGACGCCGCTCGCGTAGAAGGCGAGGCCGTTGTGAGCCGCCTCTAAACCGTCGCCCGTCCCTCGCAGTGTTCGTGCTCAGGGACAACTGTGTACTGCCATGAGAGAAGCCTCGCGTCTGTGCCTGCCGGAATCCCCACCACCACGCAGACTCTGACTTTGTACACCAATCAGATCACTAAGCTCGAGCATAGTAATACAGTATTTAATTTAATGTTGGGTTTGTCTATGGCAGCATATTTTATGGGGTAGACCCGTGTGATGTAAGGGAAAAAAGTTTAGCTGGAAGCATATTATATTTTTTTGCGACATAGAATTGTAATGTATTACTTACTGTTAGTAGCTCAGCTTATTGGAGAGTATATTTAGTATACAGATGATACTATGTAGTTTATACTTTAGTTTTTTACATGGTTGTTTAGTTACTGCAGCTACATACTATTAACATTCCTTCCCTTTATTAATGCTACCCCTATCCCCTCCATTTGATGCTGCTAATCCTGCATAATGCACGGGCATAATATGACTTTGAAACCCCCCCGCCCACCTCCTACGCATTTCACAAGTAGCACTAATCACATACGTGCATTTCCCATAAATATGCTAATTTCCTCTTGATATGCAAATTATTTAGTCAAGGCGCCCTTCCCCCTTTCCAACCCTGCTTAAATATACGCTGCAAGCGTGGTGTTGTTTCATTCAGACGCTGTCTCCCCGACAGACCTGGTCTTCACCTGAGGACGGCTGCTTGCGTTGTGGCCGAAACGTCGTGAGAATTATTTTATTATGTTTTATTTTTATTATTTTATTACTTCCCTTCTACGTGACTTTCCCGAAAGAACCAAGAAGATGAATCCCTGCAGTCACGAAAGCTTTAAATCGAGCGTTAGGTTTATAAAGCTACCGCGTTATTGACATCCACAGTCCTCGTCACTATCATGAGTCGTCATGGTGCCCTCTTGTGCTACGAGTTAGTTTGCAGCAGGCCTCGGCAAGGTAAGGTAATTTACCCTTTTTACCGGGTAAAAAGGTGAAGGGTAAAGGTGTCGACATACCAAGGGGTAAGGTAAAGAGTAGGGTAAAGGTAGCTCGGAAGAATTACCCGGTAGGGTAAAGGTAGCATGAAGTATTACCGGGTAAATACGGTATCTTGTTCACCGCTAAAAGCTCCGTGGCGCAGTCCGTGGCCTCCATTTAACAAGTAATATTTTTAAAAAAACTTTTTTTAAAACACGCTTATATTATTGACATCCACAGTTTAACAAACTCACCCGGCTTAAGCATTTGGGTCTGGACCAAAATCAACTGAAGAGCATCCCGTAGGGGTGTTTGATCGTCTGGGGAATCTGCAGCAGCTTTGACTGCACAACAACCAGCTGAAAATCGTTCCCAGGTGTGCGTTTAACAAACCGTTCCAGTTCATGAACCTACCACGTTATTGACATGCATAGTCATCGTCACCATCATCATTATGTTGTCCTTCTGTGCTACGAGTTAGTCTGCAGTGTCACTGAGCAGTGAATTGAGCGTCTACTTTAGTGCAGGAATGAATATTAAATGGGTGATTCGTGGGACTTATTTAGCTGATATTGAGCATTCACAGAAAGTCTCACGTGCTGTGCAATGAGTTTCTGAAAATGCTCAATATCAGCTCTCATTATTCACACTATTCACTCATTATTAATCCTTAACAATATATTAAGAATTCGATTTTTAGGTATTTTTGAAGGACTGTGTATTGTCTTGGTCTGATATGGGACTGTTTTTGCTGTTGTTTTAATGCCTTTCTGAAGCTTTGGAATTTATGCAATTTGAATTTACGTACTGTATTTATTAAAGGGGTGACACAGTGGTGAGATGTTATCGTCCACGCCTGGTATGCAAGAGGTCGGGGGTTCGATCCCGATCCCGACTTTGACTTCTATATATTTGGAGTTCGCATGTTCTTCGGGTGGTCGCATATATTTGTTTCTCCTGGCCCTCCGGTTTTCCCTCCACATTGAGAAATATGAAGAATATTTAAGTTATTTTAGTGCTATAAATGTCCAAAATGATAGGCCATTTGTTTCCAAGTCGCTTTTGAAAACATAATTTAATACCTCAGTGGGTTTTGCCTGGTATGGTGTGGATGGTTTAATTTAATTTGCATGTGTTTGGGTGATTTGTTTACATTTCTTATATTTTGCACTACTATCAGATTTCTGGACTGATTGTTGTAACGTTCTAACCCACCCCTACTGGACATGTGTGAAAAATAGCTTCATAGCTCATCGGATTCCTCCAGTATAAATACATATTCAGATTCTGATTAAATATTCACTAATGCACCCCAAAATTGACCAACTAAGAGTTATATAATTATCTCACTTTTATTGAATAACGAAATGAAATACATCGAGCTGGAATTGGACTGAACATTGACAAACAACTCTAAACATTCGTCAATAGCACTGCCTTAATGCGATAAATATATGATAGAAAACATTTACGTCATATGAAGAAGGACGATTTTCTGAAATGTTACAAAATATAAATACATCCCATTACGGCAATGTGTTTGTGTTATGGTGAGTTTGTTTTATCTGTGCTTCTGCACCACTGGCTGCCAACGCTCTATCATGCTCGCCTCACTCCACAGTGACCCTGCAGGCTAACAAGAGGACACGTAAATGTACGTGCGTGCACTGTCGCGTTTCATATATTTTTTTTACTTGAAGACAGTGTCATTGGAGAATTTGTAAAGTTGTTTACGGATATTCAGGCATGATTCAGCTCTGCGTATTTCATTTTGTCATTCCCTTAGTCTGTTGAGACTAAAATTAGATCATTAACGCACTCTTCATTGTTCAACATTGGTCAGAGACACCCATTTATCCCCGACCAGCGTGGTGAAATATGGTGAAATACACCCCATGACTGGAACGGCATGGGAAGGCCTTAATTCAGTAATGATTTTGAAAAAAGACTTTGAATAATTCATTTTATAATTGTTTGCGCAACGCCACTCCGCTCACATATTTGATGGATGAATACAATGTAGCCATTGGTCTTTGAAGTCGTATTTACAGTCACTCTGCTAGAGCCGTCGCACAACAGTAGAGAGCGAGTGTCTGAGATTCCTGTGCCGTAAGGAACTTGCGTCTCTCCCCGCTGGGGTATTTGATCACTTGGTGAATCTGCACCGCCTGTATCTGAATCAGAACCAGCTGAAAAGCATTCCCAGGGGCGCGTGTGACAAACGTAGCCAGCACTGCAAGCAACGGTCGCTGCGTTGTCGATGGACAAGAGGATATAGATGACGCTTGACACGAGTAGAGTTCAGTTTATAAACCTACATCATTCGAGTGTCTACCAGTAAGCCTACCTTATAGCCTTCACCAGTAACCCTGGCTTAAAGCCTCTACCAGTAAGATTGCCTTATAGTTTCAACTAACAACCCTGGCCCATAGTTTATTTCAGTAAGTGTCTTACAATATATCTGTAAGCATTCTCTATTCTCTTTGAGTAATCCAAAACCTTATGAAGTCTCCAAACGCAATTCTAATCTAACAGTAAACCGGTCAACTGTGCATATGGCCTAGATAATCAGCCGTTGTCTTTCATTGTCATTCGCCAGTGTCTATTCACTGCTGGATGTAGATAATATAGCATATTTAAAGTGCCTCAAAGGTAAGTTCTCATCGTGGAATTGCTCCTGTACTGCTAATAAAGTTAGAATTAAATCCACGTTCGTCTTCTCTCTCCTGAGCTCTCTGCCCAAAACAATTCCCTGGCACAAGCTCTCCCCGCCGGGGTGTTTGACCACTTAGCGAATCTGCAGCATCTGTATCTGTGGGATAACCAGCTGTCGGCTTTACCCGTTGGGGTATTTGACAAACTGACCCATCTCACTGATCTGGGTCTGAACGGCAATCAACTGAAGAGCGTCCCCAGGGGCTGACTCTGCTCCCGCACTTTAAGCAGATCATGGTCTTGAACATCAATGCTGATGTACCTGCACTACGCTGATGAAGTTACTGCACTCTTCACTTGTTTTAATTGCTTCAGCATATAGTTGTCTGACAATATGGAACCAATTCACACGTTTGTCTTTCATATTGCACCGAAGATTGACTGTCATTGCAAAACATCTATTTACAAGATCTATTATCTTGTCTGGTAAACCCTAGGTGGTGAGAATAAACTACCCGTGCACACGGTCGAAAGCCTTTTTTGCCAAAATTATTTTAATGAAACAAACGATGCAAGTACACACAGAGGGCATGTATGGAATTGACAGCAGTATAGATACAATGCGAAGTGCAATTATTGTTACCAACGTTTTATATTTTGAACCACCTGTCTATGCCATGTGTTTCATTAAACCTTACATCAATTTAACACGTAAGCTTTCGCGACCAATATTATTCATTATATAGGTTTTTGGGTCAGATTGCGTTGTTTATAAATGTGTCGTAACCCTCCACCACCCGACATGGCCAAACAGTAAAAAATGTGTCACGTTTTTCAAAGGACAAAATAATTCACTTCTTTAGCCCACCGGTGTCTACTTCCGTAACTCGGATAACCCTCTAGGGTATTGACATGGGTGGAGGTGGGGCGGGAAATAAAATTGAGGGGGTGGGGGGAGCTCGACAGCTCTTTAACAAACGGAAGTATTTAAACAATATTCGTGTTTCTCACGCAGTAACTTTTTATGGTTGGATAAAGTCAATCCATCTTCTCTGTCGCTTCATATTTCTTATCGATACCTCATGGCGAGCAGTATCCACGAATTGACACTTGTGTAATGCGAGCGTAAACGGGGTTTGCTGCTGTTCTCTGGCCCAATCACATGACCCAGGGTATTGGGGGGCGGAGCCCAGTATGGGGGGCGTGTGGGAGGAGCCGCCGTTCACCTCGGGACCAATTGTAAGCGAGGTGAATGGGGGTGGAGCCAGCAGTGCAGTATGAGAAGGCCGGATCTGACGATCTGGAAGGGGAGGAGTCAGGGTCACGTGGTCAAGAGGATATAGGTGGGAGCCCGGAAAGGATCGGGGTCAGTTGCGGGAGTAAAGAGGCTGAGCCACGTTGGGTGGCCAGAGGGGATCCGCGCCATCGGCCACGTGGCTGAAGGATCTTCGACACGCCGTCGGCCAGCGGTGTGTGGAGTGGGGGAGCGGAGGAGCTGTTGGAGGAGCGCACATGGGAGCGCGTGAGGAGACGTTGGTCCGCTGTCAGGACCAGCGTGTTGCGAGGAAGAGCAGAGGAGCTCTAGGGGGAGCGCGTGCGGGGTGCGCGCGAGGAGAGGAGCCGATGAGGGAGCGCGTGCGGGGAAGTGCGCGAGGAGACGCTGGTCCGCGGTCAGGACCAGCGGGGTGCGAAGAGGAAACTAAATAAAAGACCAACGGAGACCAGCAGTGCCTGACGAAGTCTTTTATTACATTGGGGTCAGAAGTGCTTCGAGATGTCAAAACATCTCAAGAAGAAGAATCTACCTATGCCTTCTTCAGTGGATGAAGAGGACCTTCCTCTGGCGGTGGCGGTCCCGACCACGGAGGGCGCGGGCGAAGCGGCAGCGAGCGACACAACAGGAATACAAGATATCGTCGCGGCGGCTGGGCCATCTGCGTCGAAAGGCGTCGAGGATGGCTGGCGGCTCGTGGTGGAGCAAATTGATTCGCTACGGGCCGTTTTGCTGGATTTGGTCACCCTGGTCGCGCCAGCGACGAGGTAGGGACAGCCACGCGTCCGGCCTCTACGGGGGCAAACTTCGGGTGGGGCTGAGCCATCCGCCATTGCGGCCTTTGCGAGGCTTCCTGCCTTTCCCGACACGCGGCAGGACGCACGCCATCTTCGCGCGGCTACGACTGAATGGCGGGAAGCCGCCATCTTGTCACCGCCACGTGGGGCGCCCGCTTCAGATGACAGCAGCTCGGGGACTCGCAGTGACTATTGAAGAATTTACAGGCGGAGGGGATTGGAGCGCATTCGCTTGGCGTTTTGAGTCGGCTGTCGGATCCGCCAAGCGGACGGATGCGGAGGCCTTGGAGGTTCTGCCGACGCTCCTGGACGACAAGTCCTTGAAATTTTTCCGCTCCATCGTGGCTGCGAAGAAGGCGACGCTGAAAGGGGCCTTCGACGAGATGGCGGAAGCATTCGAGCCTCCGGACGACGCACACCGTAGATTTATCCAGAGACAACGGGTGCCGGAGGAATCACCTGTGGCCTTCCGAGGCGCTGTGGTTAAGCTGGCCACGGTCGCGTATCCCGAGACCGAGCCCGACTTGTTGGAACCCTTGATACTGGGTAAGATGTTGGAGCTGTCCAAGGACCTGGGCATTCCGCTGCCCATGTGTGGCCATGAGCAGCTGACCTCCCGGTTGGCTGCCAAGTGCCTCGACGCGCAGTTCAACTTGCGCCGTTGGGCGCAAATGGCCGCCTGGACGGGGGGTCCGACCATGGAGGGAGACGCCGTCGGTTGGACACCATCAAAGGCCGTCTTCGTCCCGGACGAGAGGGGGCCTGGCGATCTCACTGTGGCGGCGGCCCAGTGGGTTCCTCGAGGGGGAGCGGTGTTACGCTCGGGGCCCTCATCGATGGATCGCCGGGACGCCGGGGGAGCCGGGCAGTGGGCCGACTTGGCGTGTTACCGCTGGGGACATCTTGGACATTTCGCGTGTGACTGCCTGAGTCGCCCTCGTCCACCTCTTTGCCCGGAATCCCCGACCAGGGACGTCGGAGGGTCAACCGTGTCAGGCAAGTCGGTACGCATCAGACACCCGGCAAGGCCTGTCATCTCATTCATCACCGTCGGAGTGTGTTCCGGGGGCCTGTTCTAACGAGGGGACTCTAAGGGATCCGCGTCGGATGATGACACAGTGGCAGAAACTGGCTCTCAGGGTGGTCACAGCCGCTACTGGGTCTTCGACTGTGCCAGGCTCGATACAGGGGATTGACGTGCGGATTTTGGTCGATTCGGGCGCGTCCGCCACTATTATCTCGGACGTTATATTCCATCTCCTATCCATTCCGCCGTCGCAGGTACGACCAGTTTTCGATTCATGTGTTGCTGCTAACGGGGGGAGTATGGGCATCGTGAGTCAGGTGGAGGCACGCATTTCTGTTGGGGATGTGTCGGCTTCGGGGACGATGTTGATCTCCAGGTCCCTCGCTGTGCCGTGCTTATTGGGGACCGATTTCCTGGCGAAGATGCCGATTCAGATAAGAGTCGATCAGGGTTGTATTGAGTTACCCGCGGGCTGGAAGATTTTCTATTTGCCATCGCCGTGGGGCCGGTCCACCCCGGACCTCCAGGTTCAGGCGCTGTCCGACGTTTCGGTCGACATTCCGCCAGGCTCGCAGATGCTCATTCCGCTGCGCTATCGGAAGCCCATGCCTGGGGTTGAGGGGGCGGCGGGTGTGTTATTGTCACCGTCCAATGCTGTTACGGGTGGCCTGGCGCTGGTCGCAGCCCGGACGATTGTTCGCCCGGGTCAGCCTCCGTGTTAAACGGAGGCGCGGACAATGTTGTGGTGCCGGCCGGTATGGTCCTGGCCCATGCCACGACCGCCTTCACGGTCCATGATGATCCGGGTCACCAGGGCCTCGTGGCTGGGGTTTCGGCCTTGACGTTGCAGGATGATCGATGGATCACCGGGTTGTGTCAGGAAAACGCGTCCCTGACTACGTACCAGCGGTCCGCGCTTCACGCGCTGCTGTCCAAATATTCTAACGTCTTTAGCAAAGATCATTTCAATCTGGGACGCACCTCTTTGCTCTCCCATCACATTGATACCGGGGATGCTTCGGTTGAGCCCAGCAGAGAGGGATCATGTCCGCGGCGCAGTAGATGATATGCTGGCTGCCGACATTATCTCTCCATCCAACAGCCCATGGGGCGCTCCGGTGGTCCTGGAAAAGAAAAAGGATGGTAGCCTGCGATTTTGTGTT
Source organism: Lethenteron reissneri (assembly GCF_015708825.2). NCBI lineage: Eukaryota > Metazoa > Chordata > Hyperoartia > Petromyzontiformes > Petromyzontidae > Lethenteron > Lethenteron reissneri. The sequence continues at coordinate 5,794,601 of NC_083780.1, forward strand.
GATTTTCGGAGGTTAAACAAAGTGTCGGTTGCAGACGCTTACCCCCTGCCGCGTATGGATGATTTCCTCGATGCCTTGTCTGGGTGAAATTTTTTCGACTCTTGACCTCTCTTCAGGGTTTTGGCAGCTCCACCTGGACGAATTGTCGAGGGAAAAGACAGCTTTCCGTATGCCGCAGGGCCTGTTTCAGTTTAATTGTCTCCCCATGGGTTTGAACGCCGCCCCTGCTACGTTCCAGAGGTTGATGGAACTCGTGTTGACCGACCTGCAGTGGAACACGTGCCTGATTTATTTGGACGACGTTATTGTTTTCAGCGGCACGTTTGAGGAGCATCTTCAGAGATTGGATGCTGTTTTTGCTAGGGTGCGTTCCGCCAATTTGAAATTTAAACCCAAGAATTGTCACCTTTTGCAACGCTCCATGTGCTATTTGGGTCACATTGTCAGTGTGGCCACGGACCCGGACTAAATGGTGTGCGTTCGGGACTGGCCGTCTCCGGCCAAGGTGGGAGACGTACGTCGATTTGTCGGGTTCGCTTCCTATTACCGTAGATTCGTTCCAAATTTTGCTACGATCGCTAGGCCGCTGCACCTTCTTATGAAAAAGAACCAGAGGTTCAGATGGGGGCCGGTGGAGGAGGCGGCGTTTCACGGCCTAAGCGATCGCTTGGCGTCAGCGCCGATGCTGGATTACCCTGATTTCGCTCTGCCTTTTATTTTGGATACCGACGCTAGTCACACGGGTATTGGCGCCATCCTATCGCAGTTTAAGGGTGGCGTCAAGCGCGTTGTGGCTTACGGGAGCCACGTACTCTCTCTGGCGGAGACCCGCTATTGCGTCACCCGGCGGGAATTGTTGGCTATTGTGCATTTTGTCCATCAATACCGGCCGTATTTGTATGGCCGCAAATTCATTGTGCGCACGAACCATGCGGCTTTGCAATATTCCCTGAAAGTTGACCAGCCATCTGGCCAGCTGGCACGATGGCTGGAAACTTTGCAAGAGTTCTCATTTGATGTTCAATACCGTAAGGGCTCGCGTCACGCTCATGCGGACGCGCTCTCCCGATTGCCGCAGGGATCCACCTGCGCCTGTGCCTCTGGCACGAATAGGTGCACGTGGGTTCCACAGCCCCCGCGGCCTGTCGTGTCCGCTGTGGAGATGCCCGCGGCTTCCACGTGTCTGGAACCGGCCGACGGGGTTTTGAATTTCCCGTGTTCCGTGTGGGTTCGTGAGCAATTGCTCAATGACTCGCTTGGGGCCTTGCGGAGTCAGGCTGCGAAGTCGAAGGGATATTCGTCGTCTGATGGGATGTCGAGAGCAACTCTCCGTGACGGCTTGTTGATGTGGAGGGAGGGCTTGCAGGATCGCTGGCGCCTTGTTGTGCCATCGTCGTTGCGATACGAATTGATTCGGATTCTGCACGCTGAGAAGTTGTTACATCTCGGGGTGCAGAAAACCTTGTTGACGTTGCAACGTGATTATTTTTGGCACGGCATGATGACTGACGTCGTCGGGCATATTCGGGCGTGCTCCGACTGTGCCCGGCGGAAGCCACCCAAAAAACCGTATGTTCCCCCAGTGCAGTCGATTCAAGTGACGCGGGTTAACGAGTTGGTGGCGTTGTATATTCTGGGGCCCTTTCCCCAGTCCGCTCAGGGAAACAAATTTTTGCTGGTCGGGGTCGAATATCTTTCCCGATGCCCAATGGCTTGGCCTTTGCCCGACCAGTCGGCGTCGTCTATCACGGAGACGTTCCTGTTCGGGTACGTGATGGACAAGGGGGCGCCGGAAAGGCTGCTTACGGACCAAGGGCTAAATTTTTCTTCAAACCTATTGCGGGATGTGTGCGACGTACTGGAAACTAAGAAAGTTCGGACCTCTCCCTACCATCCACAAACTGATGGGATGGTTGAACGGTTGAACTGGACCCTGTCGTCCATGCTCTGTCATACGGTTAGTGAGAAGCAGGCCGATTGAGATTTGCATATCCCGTGTGTGCTCTCCGCTTACCGGATGGCACCACATGCGTCGACGGGGTACTCACCTTTCTTTTTAAGGTACGGTCGCGAGAATGTGCCGCCTGTGGAGGTGCAACTTGACACGTGGGCGAAGGGTCCTGTTAAACCCCTCCCCGAGTATATTCGCGAATCCGTTCGGCGCGTGGCGGAGGCACGGGAGGCGGCCCGATTGGCTACGGCCAAGACCCAGGCCCAGAACAAACGGTGCGCCCGGCGCTCTTATCGTGGGTCCCCTTGGCGAGTGGGGGACATGACCTGGCTCCACTGCCCACAGGTGCTGGTGGGGACCTCCCCTAAGTTGCACAAACCCTGGCAAGGGCCGGTTGTGCTGATTGAGGTCCCTAGCACACAGTCCGCACGCGTCCGGGTCGGGTCGCGATGTTGGTACGTTCACACGTCCCGATTGAAACCCTACGTTTCCCCGCGGGTCGATGCGTCATCTCCTAACGTTGCCTTTCCGGTGTCTGTCGCGTCCGATGCGCCACTGCCCTTGCCTGTTCAACCTGCAAGCGCACCTGTCGTGCCTCCTGTAGACGGCCCGGCGGTGATTCTGCCAGACAGATGGATCCCTGCATCGGGTGGGCCTACCACGGCGACGGGGACACCTGGCCCCACTGCCCCTCCAACCCCGCCGCCGTTGTAGTTGCAGGGGGCCCCGATTACGGACCTCTCTGGGGAACGGGACTGCGACCTTCGAGGGCGCCGCCTCTCGTGAAGGATGGGCCGGTGACCCGCACTCGTTCCTGAATGTGTTGCCGTCGCTCGCATTATTTTATCTTGTTTCAGCCGGGACGGTTGGTCTTTACATCGGGGGGGGTCATGTAATGCGAGCGTAAACGAGGTTTGCTGCTGGGCTCTGGCCCAATCACATGGCCCGGGGTATTGGGGGGCGGAGCCCAGTATGGGGGGCGTGTGGTAGGGGCCGCCGTTCACCTCGGGTCCAATTGTAAGCGAGGTGAATGGGGGTGGAGCCAGCAGTGCAGTTTGGGAAGGCCGGATCTGACGATCCAGAAGGGGAGGAGTCAGAGTCACGTGATAAAGAGGATATAGGTGGGAGCCCGGAAGGGATCGGGGTCAGTTGCGGGAGTAAAGAGGCTGAGCCACGTTGGGTGGCCAGAGGGGATCCTCTCCATCGGCCACGTGGCTGAAGGATCTTCGGCACGCCGTCGGCCAGCGGTGTGCGGAGTGGGGGAGCGGAGGAGCTGTTGGAGGAGCGCGTGTGGGCGCGCGCGAGGAGACGCTGGTCCGCTGTCAGGACCAGCGGGGTGCGAGGAAGGGAAGAGCGGAGGAGCTTGAGGTGGATCGCGTGCGGGGCGCGCGCGAGGAGATGCTGGTCTGCGGTCAGGACCACCGGAGTGTGAGGAGGAAACTAAATAAAAGACCAACAGAGACCAGCAGTGCCTGACGAAGTCTTTTATTACACTTGTAATGGTGGTAGAAAAAATGGAGCCCTGAGATTAAGAGTCCGAATATTTTTAAACGCACTCCAAATTGATAAACTTTACCTGTAGTTGGATCTCGATCTGATCTCAATAATATCCCAAAATTGGATATTCTGCTGCGTTTTCAAGTTGCGTTCCTCCAACAATTATTTAATTTTGATCATCACACTTGTTGTACAGTACGTTGGTGTTCAGTTTACTAAATATGTACATATATGAAAATATAGCTTGATTATGAATCATCTAACAACCGACAATGATGCGGTTTACAATGACATTCTTGGGGCAATTCATTGTATAATATGATTTATAACACGCTTTGTTTGCCAGATAGTTGTTTCTGTTTTCGACGTTTTAGCAAGAGCAACAAGGAAAATAAAGCGATACAAGGAAAACGATCCGATGAGAGCAGGTTGCAGTGTTTTTGTAATGTTAAATTTCACAATGAAAATTAACATTCTAATGCGGCGTCAGAAGAGAGTGTTTGACCAGGGAAAACCACCTCCTATGGCAGATGGATACGGCTTGCAGTGGATTGATTATGGATCTTGATGAGTATATATCTACGTATTGATGAATATACTTTTCATACGAAGTAGATAAGAGCCTATTGTAATGTATATCTCTATTCCCAAGGGAGAGCTGGTAAATACATTCATTAATGATCCAATACATTTACAAATAATTTAACTAGAGATGTAAATTCAAAGCAAATTTAAACACATATCCTAAGCGATCGGTGTTAACAGGATATATATGTTCAAATTATGCACGCTTAAAAGTATTTCGGTTTAACTTTTTGACGGATATATTCAGGAAGAGGCAACTCGTGTAAATGTTGGACCACAGGCGACGCCGCTCGCGTAGAAGGCGAGGCCGTTGTGAGCCGCCTCTAAACCGTCGCCCGTCCCTCGCAGTGTTCGTGCTCAGGGACAACTGTGCACTGCCATGAGAGAAGCCTCGCGTCTGTGCCTGCCGGAATCCCCACCAATGTGCAGATTCTGACTTGGTACAGAAATCAGATCACCAAGCTCGAGCCCAGGGTGTTTGACAGTCTGACGGCACAGGTGGAGACGCGAGAACCTGAGGCTACTACTAAAGTCACTGTAATAGTGAATCATTACGTAGAATAGATATACAAGATGCAAAAACAATGTTTTCGCGGAATTCGTGTTACGAAATAGTTGTGGCTTTATAAAGTGAATTGTCAAAAGATGAACTGAAATCGCTTTAGCTTTCTTGTCTCTATCCTTGGGACTGGAGATCGATCCACTATATGAATTTCAAAGAATGTGAATCAAGGTCAATTCAACGCCTGAAGATTTATGTCAAATATGTCGATCGAAGTGAAATTAATTCGCTTTAGCAAACATACGTATGGAAGTGAACGCATGTTGCTATGATCGTGGATAGATATTGGTTCAACAGACATATCCCTACGACAGTGAATTGAGGTCGATTTTTTAGGTGGCACCATTACCGGGCGAAGTTAACGTCGCGGCCAGGACGATCATCTGCGAGGTTCTTGCTTTTGTAACGACCACGCGCTGGTTGTGAAAGCGAATTCAACCCCCAGATGATCGCAGCGTGTTCGGCAAGGGTCTGCAGCTCGTTGTGAATTGAGATCACGGTCCGCCCATTGTTTGCTGATACCGCATTGGCAGTGGTGAAAACGCACAATTAGCAAGAGAAGTCGACACACACGTAGATAATCCTTAAGAGATGAGGAGAAGTGAGGAGACATCGGGATAAGGATTGAGCTGATGGGCTCAGCACAGTCACCAATGAGTGCACACACAAACAACCCCGTAAATTTTAATCCAATCTAATCATGTTACACTTGAGATTCCACTTGATGTGGCTCCTTCTCGCTTGAATAACTGCATCTGTTCTTTGATTTGCACGCGAGTAACCCACTTGGCAGGGCTTGTGGGAATGTGCGCCACTGAGTGAGAATAAGAGGCTTAAAGATGTTAATTGACGTCCTTTCCAGGGCTATTCTCAAGCACAAGGTGGTGCACTGTTCATTGTACCAGTTTCAACGTAAATATTACCGGACAGTAACATGACATGAATATAGCTGAAGTACAATTGTTTAATGGGGATCGGGAGTGTAGCGGTTAGCGCACTGCACGACAAACACGACGACCCGATATGGATTCCCACTCACAGCCAACACCAGCGACGATTATCTGAATAAATCCTGTACCTCCCCGAGGTCAACTAAACCCCCAAATGACTCACGTGGGTTTGAACTTAAACCAATTGAAGAGCATTGCAGGGAGATTATTTAGCTTTTTTCATTGTGTTTTATATAAATAGATGTGTGTGTGCACCTAGCCTGGCACAAGCACTGCTTCGGTTGTAGCGGGTTTGACCGAATGGCTCTGCTGAAGTGGTGATGATCATTACTCGCTTCTGATGTTCGCCGTGGCTGACGATAAAATCCAGGTCACCGTGTTCAGAGCGCAGTACGCTAACCACTGGGCCCACTACTCATCGCCTTATCTCTCACTTTAGCAATTCAAAAAAATCACAACGTTCTACATATGTTCATAATGAAACGATTGTGTAGGCTACTTTATCATTCATCACCACGAGAGGTTGAGAGAGGCGAGGAAGCTGATGGAGAGGCGAGGAGGCTGAGCGCTCAGCGCAGGGCACAGTCCCAGGGGTTGTCGTGCAGCCAGATGTGAGTGAGGCTCTTGAGGTTGTCAAAGGCGCCCCTGGGAATGCTCTTGAGCTGGCTAATGCGCGATTGCTTCGGACTGAATTCTGTTCACACCGCAATGCAAGTCACTCGTGCACAGCTTCACGTGAGATGACATCTGCCCTCACTCAGCAGAGCGTGGAATCAATCAGTTGAGCAGTAGACACAACAGACATCGGTGCGGCTTGCGATCGGTTGTATCAGTGCCAGGAACGGTCTCTGCTTCATCGCTGGCACCGGGATAGAGACGACGCTCGGCACGAGTAGCGTTCGGTTTATAAAGCTACCGCGTAATTGACATCCACAGTCATCGTTACTATGATGAGTCGTCACGGTGCCCTCTTGTGCTACGAGTTAGTATGCAGTAGGCCTCGGCAAGGTAAGGTAATTTACCTTTTTACCGGGTAAAAAGGTAAAGGTGAAGGTGTCGACATACCAAGGGGTAAGGTAAAGAGTAGGGTAAAGGTAGCTCGGAAGAATTACCCGGCAGGGTAAAGGTAGCGCGAAGTATTACCGGGTAAATACGGTACCTTGTTTACCGCTAAAAGCTCCGTGGTGCAGTCCGTGGCCTCCATTTAACAAGTAATATTAAAAAAACTTTTTTTAAAACACGCTTATATTATTGACATCCACAGTTTAACAAACTCACCCGGCTTAAGCATTTAGGTCTGGACCAAAATCAACTGAAGAGCATCCCGCAAGAGTGTTTGATCGTCTGGGGAATCTGCAGCAGCTTTGGCTGCGCAACAACCAGCTCAAAATCGTTTCCAGGGGCTCGTTTAACAAACCGTTCCAGTTCATGAACCTACCACGTTAAATTTCGATTTAAAGCTTTCGTGACTGCAGGGATTCATCTTCTTGGTTCTTTCGGTAAAGTCACGTAGATCCGTCTAGGCGACGGACCTGAAACCTGGTTTTCACCTGAGGACGGCTGCTTGCGTTGTGGCCGAAACGTCGTGAGAATTATTTTATTGTGTTTTATTTTTATTATTTTATTACTTCCCTTCTACGTGACTTTACCGAAAGAACCAAGAAGAACCTACCACGTTATTGACATCAACAGTCATCGTCACCATCATCATTATGTTGTCCTTCTGTGCTACGAGTTAGTCTGCAGTGTCACTGAGCAGTGAATTGACCGTCTACTTTAGTGCAGGAATGGATATCACATGGGTGATTCGTGGGAATTATTTTAGTTGATATTGAGCATTCACAGAAATTCTCACGTGCTGTGCAATGAGTTTCTGTAAATGCTCAATATCAGCTCTCATTATTCACACTATTCACTCATTATTAATCCTTAACAATGTATTAAGAATTTGATTTTTAGGTATTTTTGAAGGACTGTGTATTGTCTTGGTCTGATATGGGACTGTTTTTGCTGTTGTTTTAATGCCTTTCTGAAGCTTTGGAATTTATGCAATTTGAATTTACGTACTGTATTTATTAAAGGGGTGACACAGTGGTGAGATGTTATCGTCCACGCCTGGTATGCAAGAGGTCGGGGGTTCGATCCCGATCCCGACTTTGACTTCTATATATTTGGAGTTCGCATGTTCTTCGGGTGGTCGCATATATTTTTTTCTCCTGGCCCTCCGGTTTTCCCTCCACATTGAGAAATATGAAGAATATTTAAGTTATTTTAGTGCTATAAATATCCAAAATGATAGGCCATTTGTTTCCAAGTCGCTTTTGAAAACATAATTTAATACCTCAGTGGGTTTTGCCTGGTATGGTGTGGATGGTTTAATTTAATTAGCATGTGTTTGGGTGATTTGTTTACATTTCTTATATTTTGCACTACTATCAGATTTCTGGACTGATTATTGTAACGTTCTAACCCACCCCTACTGGACATATGTGAAAAATAGCTTCATAGCTCATCGGATTCCTCCAGTATAAATACATATTCAGATTCTGATTAAATATTCACTAATGCACCCCAAAATTGACCAACTAAGAGTTATATAATTATCTCACTTTTATTGAATAACGAAATGAAATACATCGAGCTGGAATTGGACTGAACATTGACAAATAACTCTAAACATTCGTCAATAGCACTGCCTTAATGCGATAAATATATGATAGAAAACATTTACGTCATATGAAGAAGGACGATTTTCTGAAATGTTACAAAATATAAATACATCCCATTACGGCAATGTGTTTGTGTTATGGTGAGTTTGTTTTATCTGTGCTTCTGCACCACTGGCTGCCAACGCTCTATCATGCTCGCCTCACTCCACAGTGACCCTGCAGGCTAACAAGAGCACACGTAAATGTACGTGCGTGCAACGTCGCGTTTCATATATTTTTTTACTTGAAGACAGTGTCATTGGAGAATTTGTAAAGTTGTTTACGGATATTCAGGCATGATTCAGCTCTGCGTATTTCATTTTGTCATTCCCTTAGTCTGTTGAGACTAAAATTAGATCATTAACGCACTCTTCATTGTTCAACATTGGTCAGAGACACCCATTTATCCCCGACCAGCGTGGTGAAATATGATGAAATACACCCCATGACTGGAACGGCATGGGAAGGCCTTAATTCAGTAATGATTTTGAAAAAAGACTTTGAATAATTCATTTTATAATTGTTTGCGCAACGCCACTCCGCTCACATATTTGATGGATGAATACAATGTAGCCATTGGTCTTTGAAGTCGTATTTACAGTCACTCTGCTAGAGCCGTCGCACAACAGTAGAGAGCGAGTGTCTGAGGTTCCTGTGCCGTAAGGAACTTGCATCTCTCCCCGCTGGGGTATTTGATCACTTGGTGAATCTGCACCGCCTGTATCTGAATCAGAACCAGCTGAAAAGCATTCCCAGGGGCGCGTGTGACAAACGTAGCCAGCACTGCAAGCAACGGTCGCTGCGTTGTCGATGGACAAGAGGATATAGATGACGCTCGACACGAGTAGAGTTCAGTTTATAAACCTACATCCTTCGAGTGTCTACCAGTAAGCCTACCTTATAGCCTTTACCAGTAACCCTGCCTTACAGCCTCTATCAGTAAGATTGCCTTATAGTTTCAACTAACAACCCTGGCCCATAGTTTATTTCAGTAAGTGTCTTACAATATATCTGTAAGCATTCTCTATTCTCTTTGAGTAATCCAAAACCTTATGAAGTCTCCAAACGCAATTCTAATCTAACAGTAAACCGGTCAACTGTGTATATGGCCTGGATAATCAGCCGTTGTCTTTCATTGTCATTCGCCAGTGTCTATTCACTGCTGGATGTAGATAATATAGCATATTTAAAGTGCCTCAAAGGTAAGTTCTCATCGTGGAATTGCTCCTGTACTGCTAATAAAGTTAGAATTAAATCCACGTTCGTCTTCTCTCTCCTGAGCTCTCTGCCCAAAACAATTCCCTGGCACAAGCTCTCCCCGCCGGGGTGTTTGACCACTTAGCGAATCTGCAGCATCTGTATCTGTGGGATAACCAGCTGTCGGCTTTACCCGTTGGGGTATTTGACAAACTGACCCATCTCACTGATCTGGGTCTGAACGGCAATCAACTGAAGAGCGTCCCCAGGGCTGACTCTGCTCCCGCACTTTAAGCAGATCATGGTCTTGAACATCAATGCTGATGTACCTGCACTACGCTGATGAAGTTACTGCACTCTTCACTTGTTTTAATTGCTTCAGCATATAGTTGTCTGACAATATGGAACCAATTCACACGTTTGTCTTTCATATTGCACCGAAGATTGACTGTCATTGCAAAACATCTATTTACAAGATCTATTATCTTGTCTGGTAAACCCTAGGTGGTGAGAATAAACTACCCGTGCACACGGTCGAAAGCCTTTTTTGCCAAAATTATTTTAATGAAACAAACGATGCAAGTACACACAGAGGGCATGTATGGAATTGACAGCAGTATAGATACAATGCGAAGTGCAATTATTGTTACCAACGTTTTATATTTTGAACCACCTGTCTATGCCATGTGTTTCATTAAACCTTACATCAATTTAACACGTAAGCTTTCGCGACCAATATTATTCATTATATAGGTTTTTGGGTCAGATTGCGTTGTTTATAAATGTGTCGTAACCCTCCACCACCCGACATGGCCAAACAGTAAAAAATGTGTCACGTTTTTCAAAGGACAAAATAATTCACTTCTTTAGCCCACCGGTGTCTACTTCCGTAACTCGGATAACCCTCTAGGGTATTGACATGGGTGGAGGTGGGGCGGGAAATAAAATTGAGGGGGTGGGGGGAGCTCGACAGCTCTTTAACAAACGGAAGTATTTAAACAATATTCGTGTTTCTCACGCAGTAACTTTTTATGGTTGGATAAAGTCAATCCATCTTCTCTGTCGCTTCATATTTCTTATCGATACCTCATGGCGAGCAGTATCCACGAATTGACACTTGTGTAATGCGAGCGTAAACGGGGTTTGCTGCTGTTCTCTGGCCCAATCACATGACCCAGGGTATTGGGGGGCGGAGCCCAGTATGGGGGGCGTGTGGGAGGAGCCGCCGTTCACCTCGGGACCAATTGTAAGCGAGGTGAATGGGGGTGGAGCCAGCAGTGCAGTATGAGAAGGCCGGATCTGACGATCTGGAAGGGGAGGAGTCAGGGTCACGTGGTCAAGAGGATATAGGTGGGAGCCCGGAAAGGATCGGGGTCAGTTGCGGGAGTAAAGAGGCTGAGCCACGTTGGGTGGCCAGAGGGGATCCGCGCCATCGGCCACGTGGCTGAAGGATCTTCGACACGCCGTCGGCCAGCGGTGTGTGGAGTGGGGGAGCGGAGGAGCTGTTGGAGGAGCGCACATGGGAGCGCGTGAGGAGACGTTGGTCCGCTGTCAGGACCAGCGTGTTGCGAGGAAGAGCAGAGGAGCTCTAGGGGGAGCGCGTGCGGGGTGCGCGCGAGGAGAGGAGCCGATGAGGGAGCGCGTGCGGGGAAGTGCGCGAGGAGACGCTGGTCCGCGGTCAGGACCAGCGGGGTGCGAAGAGGAAACTAAATAAAAGACCAACGGAGACCAGCAGTGCCTGACGAAGTCTTTTATTACATTGGGGTCAGAAGTGCTTCGAGATGTCAAAACATCTCAAGAAGAAGAATCTACCTATGCCTTCTTCAGTGGATGAAGAGGACCTTCCTCTGGCGGTGGCGGTCCCGACCACGGAGGGCGCGGGCGAAGCGGCAGCGAGCGACACAACAGGAATACAAGATATCGTCGCGGCGGCTGGGCCATCTGCGTCGAAAGGCGTCGAGGATGGCTGGTGGCTCGTGGTGGAGCAAATTGATTCGCTACGGGCCGTTTTGCTGGATTTGGTCACCCTGGTCGCGCCAGCGACGAGGTAGGGACAGCCACGCGTCCGGCCTCTACGGGGGCAAACTTCGGGTGGGGCTGAGCCATCCGCCATTGCGGCCTTTGCGAGGCTTCCTGCCTTTCCCGACACGCGGCAGGACGCACGCCATCTTCGCGCGGCTACGACTGAATGGCGGGAAGCCGCCATCTTGTCACCGCCACGTGGGGCGCCCGCTTCAGATGACAGCAGCTCGGGGACTCGCAGTGACTATTGAAGAATTTACAGGCGGAGGGGATTGGAGCGCATTCGCTTGGCGTTTTGAGTCGGCTGTCGGATCCGCCAAGCGGACGGATGCGGAGGCCTTGGAGGTTCTGCCGACGCTCCTGGACGACAAGTCCTTGAAATTTTTCCGCTCCATCGTGGCTGCGAAGAAGGCGACGCTGAAAGGGGCCTTCGACGAGATGGCGGAAGCATTCGAGCCTCCGGACGACGCACACCGTAGATTTATCCAGAGACAACGGGTGCCGGAGGAATCACCTGTGGCCTTCCGAGGCGCTGTGGTTAAGCTGGCCACGGTCGCGTATCCCGAGACCGAGCCCGACTTGTTGGAACCCTTGATACTGGGTAAGATGTTGGAGCTGTCCAAGGACCTGGGCATTCCGCTGCCCATGTGTGGCCACGAGCAGCTGACCTCCCGGTTGGCTGCCAAGTGCCTCGACGCGCAGTTCAACTTGCGCCGTTGGGCGCAAATGGCCGCCTGGACGGGGGGTCCGACCATGGAGGGAGACGCCGTCGGTTGGACACCATCAAAGGCCGTCTTCGTCCCGGACGAGAGGGGGCCTGGCGATCTCACTGCGGCGGCGGCCCAGTGGGTTCCTCGAGGGGGAGCGGTGTTACGCTCGGGGCCCTCATCGATGGATCGCTGGGACGCCGGGGGAGCCAGGCAGCGGGCCGACTTGGCGTGTTACCGCTGGGGACATCTTGGACATTTCGCGTGTGACTGCCTGAGTCGCCCTCGTCCACCTCTTTGCCCGGAATCCCCGACCAGGGACGTCGGAGGGTCAACCGTGTCAGGCAAGTCGGTACGCATCAGACACCCGGCAAGGCCTGTCATCTCATTCATCACCGTCGGAGTGTGTTCCGGGGGCCTGTTCTAACGAGGGGACTCTAAGGGATCCGCGTCGGATGATGACACAGTGGCAGAAACTGGCTCTCAGGGTGGTCACAGCCGCTACTGGGTCTTCGACCGTGCCAGGCTCGATACAGGGGATTGACGTGCGGATTTTGGTCGATTCGGGCGCGTCCGCCACTATTATCTCGGACGTTATATTCCATCTCCTATCCATTCCGCCGTCGCAGGTACGACCAGTTTTCGATTCATGTGTTGCTGCTAACGGGGGGAGTATGGGCATCGTGAGTCAGGTGGAGGCACGCATTTCTGTTGGGGATGTGTCGGCTTCGGGGACGATGTTGATCTCCAGGTCCCTCGCTGTGCCTTGCTTATTGGGGACCGATTTCCTGGCGAAGATGCCGATTCAGATAAGAGTCGATCAGGGTTGTATTGAGTTACCCGCGGGCTGGAAGATTTTCTATTTGCCATCGCCGTGGGGCCGGTCCACCCCGGACCTCCAGGTTCAGGCGCTGTCCGACGTTTCGGTCGACATTCCGCCAGGCTCGCAGATGCTCATTCCGCTGCGCTATCGGAAGCCCATGCCTGGGGTTGAGGGGGCGGCGGGTGTGTTATTGTCACCGTCCAATGCTGTTACGGGTGGCCTGGCGCTGGTCGCAGCCCGGACGATTGTTCGCCCGGGTCAGCCTCCGTGTTAAACGGAGGCGCGGACAATGTTGTGGTGCCGGCCGGTATGGTCCTGGCCCATGCCACGACCGCCTTCACGGTCCATGATGATCCGGGTCACCAGGGCCTCGTGGCTGGGGTTTCGGCCTTGACGTTGCAGGATGATCGATGGATCACCGGGTTGTGTCAGGAAAACGCGTCCCTGACTACGTACCAGCGGTCCGCGCTTCACGCGCTGCTGTCCAAATATTCTAACGTCTTTAGCAAAGATCATTTCAATCTGGGACGCACCTCTTTGCTCTCCCATCACATTGATACCGGGGATGCTTCGGTTGAGCCCAGCAGAGAGGGATCATGTCCGCGGCGCAGTAGATGATATGCTGGCTGCCGACATTATCTCTCCATCCAACAGCCCATGGGGCGCTCCGGTGGTCCTGGAAAAGAAAAAGGATGGTAGCCTGCGATTTTGTGTTGATTTTCGGAGGTTAAACAAAGTGTCGGTTGCAGACGCTTACCCCCTGCCGCGTATGGATGATTTCCTCGATGCCTTGTCTGGGTGAAATTTTTTCGACTCTTGACCTCTCTTCAGGGTTTTGGCAGCTCCACCTGGACGAATTGTCGAGGGAAAAGACAGCTTTCCGTATGCCGCAGGGCCTGTTTCAGTTTAATTGTCTCCCCATGGGTTTGAACGCCGCCCCTGCTACGTTCCAGAGGTTGATGGAACTCGTGTTGACCGACCTGCAGTGGAACACGTGCCTGATTTATTTGGACGACGTTATTGTTTTCAGCGGCACGTTTGAGGAGCATCTTCAGAGATTGGATGCTGTTTTTGCTAGGGTGCGTTCCGCCAATTTGAAATTTAAACCCAAGAATTGTCACCTTTTGCAACGCTCCATGTGCTATTTGGGTCACATTGTCAGTGTGGCCACGGACCCGGACTAAATGGTGTGCGTTCGGGACTGGCCGTCTCCGGCCAAGGTGGGAGACGTACGTCGATTTGTCGGGTTCGCTTCCTATTACCGTAGATTCGTTCCAAATTTTGCTACGATCGCTAGGCCGCTGCACCTTCTTATGAAAAAGAACCAGAGGTTCAGATGGGGGCCGGTGGAGGAGGCGGCGTTTCACGGCCTAAGCGATCGCTTGGCGTCAGCGCCGATGCTGGATTACCCTGATTTCGCTCTGCCTTTTATTTTGGATACCGACGCTAGTCACACAGGTATTGGCGCCATCCTATCGCAGTTTAAGGGTGGCGTCAAGCGCGTTGTGGCTTACGGGAGCCACGTACTCTCTCTGGCGGAGACCCGCTATTGCGTCACCCGGCGGGAATTGTTGGCTATTGTGCATTTTGTCCATCAATACCGGCCGTATTTGTATGGCCGCAAATTCATTGTGCGCACGAACCATGCGGCTTTGCAATATTCCCTGAAAGTTGACCAGCCATCTGGCCAGCTGGCACGATGGCTGGAAACTTTGCAAGAGTTCTCATTTGATGTTCAATACCGTAAGGGCTCGCGTCACGCTCATGCGGACGCGCTCTCCCGATTGCCGCAGGGATCCACCTGCGCCTGTGCCTCTGGCACGAATAGGTGCACGTGGGTTCCACAGCCCCCGCGGCCTGTCGTGTCCGCTGTGGAGATGCCCGCGGCTTCCACGTGTCTGGAACCGGCCGACGGGGTTTTGAATTTCCCGTGTTCCGTGTGGGTTCGTGAGCAATTGCTCAATGACTCGCTTGGGGCCTTGCGGAGTCAGGCTGCGAAGTCGAAGGGATATTCGTCGTCTGATGGGATGTCGAGAGCAACTCTCCGTGACGGCTTGTTGATGTGGAGGGAGGGCTTGCAGGATCGCTGGCGCCTTGTTGTGCCATCGTCGTTGCGATACGAATTGATTCGGATTCTGCACGCTGAGAAGTTGTTACATCTCGGGGTGCAGAAAACCTTGTTGACGTTGCAACGTGATTATTTTTGGCACGGCATGACGACTGACGTCGTCGGGCATATTCGGGCGTGCTCCGACTGTGCCCGGCGGAAGCCGCCCAAACAACCGTATGTTCCCCCAGTGCAGTCGATTCAAGTGACGCGGGTTAACGAGTTGGTGGCGTTGTATATTCTGGGGCCCTTTCCCCAGTCCGCTCAGGGAAACAAATTTTTGCTGGTCGGGGTCGAATATCTTTCCCGATGCCCAATGGCTTGGCCTTTGCCCGACCAGTCGGCGTCGTCTATCACGGAGACGTTCCTGTTCGGGTACGTGATGGACAAGGGGGCGCCGGAAAGGCTGCTTACGGACCAAGGGCTAAATTTTTCTTCAAACCTATTGCGGGATGTGTGCGACGTACTGGAAACTAAGAAAGTTCGGACCTCTCCCTACCATCCACAAACTGATGGGATGGTTGAACGGTTGAACTGGACCCTGTCGTCCATGCTCTGTCATACGGTTAGTGAGAAGCAGGCCGATTGAGATTTGCATATCCCGTGTGTGCTCTCCGCTTACCGGATGGCACCACATGCGTCGACGGGGTACTCACCTTTCTTTTTGATGTACGGTCGCGAGAATGTGCCGCCTGTGGAGGTGCAACTTGACACGTGGGCGAAGGGTCCTGTTAAACCCCTCCCCGAGTATATTCGCGAATCCGTTCGGCACGTGGCGGAGGCACGGGAGGCGGCCCGATTGGCTACGGCCAAGACCCAGGCCCAGAACAAACGGTGCGCCCGGCGCTCTTATCGTGGGTCCCCTTGGCGAGTGGGGGACATGACCTGGCTCCACTGCCCACAGGTGCTGGTGGGGACCTCCCCTAAGTTGCACAAACCCTGGCAAGGGCCGGTTGTGCTGATTGAGGTCCCTAGCACACAGTCCGCACGCGTCCGGGTCGGGTCGCGATGTTGGTACGTTCACACGTCCCGATTGAAACCCTACGTTTCCCCGCGGGTCGATGCGTCATCTCCTAACGTTGCCTTTCCGGTGTCTGTCGCGTCCGATGCGCCACTGCCCTTGCCTGTTCAACCTGCAAGCGCACCTGTCGTGCCTCCTGTAGACGGCCCGGCGGTGATTCTGCCAGACAGATGGATCCCTGCATCGGGTGGGCCTACCACGGCGACGGGGACACCTGGCCCCACTGCCCCTCCAACCCCGCCGCCGTTGTAGTTGCAGGGGGCCCCGATTACGGACCTCTCTGGGGAACGGGACTGCGACCTTCGAGGGCGCCGCCTCTCGTGAAGGATGGGCCGGTGACCCGCACTCGTTCCTGAATGTGTTGCCGTCGCTCGCATTATTTTATCTTGTTTCAGCCGGGACGGTTGGTTTTTACATCGGGGGGGGTCATGTAATGCGAGCGTAAACGAGGTTTGCTGCTGGGCTCTGGCCCAATCACATGGCCCGGGGTATTGGGGGGCGGAGCCCAGTATGGGGGGCGTGTGGTAGGGGCCGCCGTTCACCTCGGGTCCAATTGTAAGCGAGGTGAATGGGGGTGGAGCCAGCAGTGCAGTTTGGGAAGGCCGGATCTGACGATCCAGAAGGGGAGGAGTCAGAGTCACGTGATAAAGAGGATATAGGTGGGAGCCCGGAAGGGATCGGGGTCAGTTGCGGGAGTAAAGAGGCTGAGCCACGTTGGGTGGCCAGAGGGGATCCTCTCCATCGGCCACGTGGCTGAAGGATCTTCGGCACGCCGTCGGCCAGCGGTGTGCGGAGTGGGGGAGCGGAGGAGCTGTTGGAGGAGCGCGTGTGGGCGCGCGCGAGGAGACGCTGGTCCGCTGTCAGGACCAGCGGGGTGCGAGGAAGGGAAGAGCGGAGGAGCTTGAGGTGGATCGCGTGCGGGGCGCGCGCGAGGAGATGCTGGTCTGCGGTCAGGACCACCGGAGTGTGAGGAGGAAACTAAATAAAAGACCAACAGAGACCAGCAGTGCCTGACGAAGTCTTTTATTACACTTGTAATGGTGGTAGAAAAAATGGAGCCCTGAGATTAAGAGTCCGAATATTTTTAAACGCACTCCAAATTGATAAACTTTACCTGTAGTTGGATCTCGATCTGATCTCAATAATATCCCAAAATTGGATATTCTGCTGCGTTTTCAAGTTGCGTTCCTCCAACAATTATTTAATTTTGATCATCACACTTGTTGTACAGTACGTTGGTGTTCAGTTTACTAAATATGTACATATATGAAAATATAGCTTGATTATGAATCATCTAACAACCGACAATGATGCGGTTTACAATGACATTCTTGGGGCAATTCATTGTATAATATGATTTATAACACGCTTTGTTTGCCAGATAGTTGTTTCTGTTTTCGACGTTTTAGCAAGAGCAACAAGGAAAATAAAGCGATACAAGGAAAACGATCCGATGAGAGCAGGTTGCAGTGTTTTTGTAATGTTAAATTTCACAATGAAAATTAACATTCTAATGCGGCGTCAGAAGAGAGTGTTTGACCAGGGAAAACCACCTCCTATGGCAGATGGATACGGCTTGCAGTGGATTGATTATGGATCTTGATGAGTATATATCTACGTATTGATGAATATACTTTTCATACGAAGTAGATAAGAGCCTATTGTAATGTATATCTCTATTCCCAAGGGAGAGCTGGTAAATACATTCATTAATGATCCAATACATTTACAAATAATTTAACTAGAGATGTAAATTCAAAGCAAATTTAAACACATATCCTAAGCGATCGGTGTTAACAGGATATATATGTTCAAATTATGCACGCTTAAAAGTATTTCGGTTAAACTTTTTGACGGATATATTCAGGAAGAGGCAACTCGTGTAAATGTTGGACCACAGGCGACGCCGCTCGCGTAGAAGGCGAGGCCGTTGTGAGCCGCCTCTAAACCGTCGCCCGTCCCTCGCAGTGTTCGTGCTCAGGGACAACTGTGCACTGCCATGAGAGAAGCCTCGCGTCTGTGCCTGCCGGAATCCCCACCAATGTGCAGATTCTGACTTGGTACAGAAATCAGATCACCAAGCTCGAGCCCAGGGTGTTTGACAGTCTGACGGCACAGGTGGAGACGCGAGAACCTGAGGCTACTACTAAAGTCACTGTAATAGTGAATCATTACGTAGAATAGATATACAAGATGCAAAAACAATGTTTTCGCGGAATTCGTGTTACGAAATAGTTGTGGCTTTATAAAGTGAATTGTCAAAAGATGAACTGAAATCGCTTTAGCTTTCTTGTCTCTATCCTTGGGACTGGAGATCGATCCACTATATGAATTTCAAAGAATGTGAATCAAGGTCAATTCAACGCCTGAAGATTTATGTCAAATATGTCGATCGAAGTGAAATTAATTCGCTTTAGCAAACATACGTATGGAAGTGAACGCATGTTGCTATGATCGTGGATAGATATTGGTTCAACAGACATATCCCTACGACAGTGAATTGAGGTCGCTTCTTTAGGTGGCACCATTACCGGGCGAAGTTAACGTCGCGGCCAGGACGATCATCTGCGAGGCTCTTGCTTTTGTAACGACCACGCGCTGGTTGTGAAAGCGAATTCAACCCCCAGATGATCGCAGCGTGTTCGGCAAGGGTCTGCAGCTCGTTGTGAATTGAGATCACGGTCCGCCCATTGTTTGCTGATACCGCATTGGCAGTGGTGAAAAGGCACAATTAGCAAGAGAAGTCGACACACACGTAGATAATCCTTAAGAGATGAGGAGAAGTGAGGAGACATCGTGATAAGGATTGAGCTGATGGGCTCAGCACAGTCACCAATGAGTGCACACACAAACAACCCCGTAAATTTTAATCCAATCTAATCATGTTACACTTGAGATTCCACTTGATGTGGCTCCTTCTCGCTTGAATAACTGCATCTGTTCTTTGATTTGCACGCGAGTAACCCACTTGACAGGGCTTGTGGGAATGTGCGCCACTGAGTGAGAATAAGAGGCTTAAAGATGTTAATTGACGTCCTTTCCAGGGCTATTCTCAAGCACAAGGTGGTGCACTGTTCATTGTACCAGTTTCAACGTAAATATTACCGGACAGTAACATGACATGAATATAGCTGAAGTACAATTGTTTAATGGGGATCGGGAGTGTAGCGGTTAGCGCACTGCACGACAAACACGACGACCCGATATGGATTCCCACTCACAGCCAACACCAGCGACGATTATCTGAATAAATCCTGTACCTCCCCGAGGTCAACTAAACCCCCAAATGACTCACTTGGGTTTGGACTTAAACCAATTGAAGAGCATTGCAGGGAGATTATTTAGCTTTTTTCATTGTGTTTTATATAAATAGATGTGTGTGTGCACCTAGCCTGGCACAAGCACTGCTTCGGTTGTAGCGGGTTTGACCGAATGGCTCTGCTGAAGTGGTGATGATCATTACTCGCTTCTGATGTTCGCCGTGGCTGACGATAAAATCCAGGTCACCGTGTTCAGAGCGCAGTACGCTAACCACTGGGCCCACTACTCATCGCCTTATCTCTCACTTTAGCAATTTAAAAAAATCACAACGTTATACATATGTTCATAATGAAACGATTGTGTAGGCTACTTTATCATTCATCACCACGAGAGGTTGAGAGAGGCGAGGAAGCTGATGGAGAGGCGAGGAGGCTGAGCGCTCAGCGCAGGGCACAGTCCCAGGGGTTGTCGTGCAGCCAGATGTGAGTGAGGCTCTTGAGGTTGTCAAAGGCGCCCCTGGGAATGCTCTTGAGCTGGCTAATGCGCGATTGCTTCGGACTGAATTCTGTTCACACCGCAATGCAAGTCACTCGTGCACAGCTTCACGTGAGATGGCATCTGCCCCCTCACTCAGCAGAGCGTGGAATCAATCAGTTGAGCAGTAGACACAACGGACATCGGTGCGGCTTGCAATCGGTTGTATCAGTGATGGTTCATAACAGTGATGATTCAGCCAAGAAGGACTGTCACGGAATCCTTCTCGTTTAAAACACAATCCCTCTTTCTCTCAGGCACGCGTTGTATCTCCTGTGCTGATGCTTACTCACCGTGCCAGGTACTCACTTAAGGCTGAGTAAACAGAGGGGAGGCCCATGCCGGGTTCATTTATTCAAAACTGATGGTAGCCAGTCATGAATCGACATTAAATGTACTGGTTCCCGGCATAGGAGTGTGGAATTTCCATAAACCGCCTTGCAGACTACAGTGCCAAAATATTGCAATAACAGTAAAGATGAGGTTCCAACCTTGTCACCCAATATCAGTGTAACGATCACCACATTTGAAATCAGAGCAGCAGTGGGTAGACGAAGGGCTTTGAATTATTCATTTGATGTTTCGAACAACACCAATCCGCTCACAAGCTTGATCGGTGAGTAAAATGCAACCAACGCTGTTTGTAGTCGTATTTACATTCACTCTGCTCGAGTCTCCATGAAAGTGGACAGCGAGTGTCTGAGGTTTCTGCGCAATGAGGAACTCGCGTCTCTTCCCGCTGGGCTGTTTGACCGTCTGACTCAACTGACAAAACTGGAACTGCAAATCAACCAGCTGAAGAGCATTCCCACGGGCGCACTTTATCCTCATGGTGGTACACCGGGGTACCAAATAATACAAAAACGCCGAGGCAATTAAACATTTTATTTCCGGGACACTATTTTTGTCGGGGAGTGGAGGGTGGGGGAGTAGAGTGAATCGTTACACCCCTGAGGATAGCGATTTTGTTCGGGTGTACCGTGGGCTACCGTGTTGCAGGAGTGTCGCTAAATGTCCCTTTGAACGATGAGTGAGGCTCGCTGCCTGTTTTCCATAAACTGTGCGTGTGACACGGAAAAAAGGGATAGTTTCGTCTGTCCAATTTATTTCAAGGTCGTAGCGCCATATGATGAGACGAATAAGCCATTTTGAAGTCTCAAAGTAGAATTGTTTTTATTATTTTTTGCAGGATGTCTCACAAACTCGTGGTTCAACTCTGCCATGCACCCTGCGATGAGTTTTTCCCATGAAAGTCAAACCGATGTTTAAGCTTTCAATTTTGACAAACTGGGCCGGCACTGCCAGGAACGGTCTCTGCTTCATCGCTGGCACCGGGATAGAGACGACGCTCGGCACGAGTAGCGTTAGGTTTATAAAGCTACCGCGTTATTGACATTCACAGTCATCGTCACTATCATGAGTCGTCACGGTGCCCTCTTGCGCAACGAGTTAGTATGCAGTGTCACTGAGCAGTGAGGTGAGCGTCTGTCTTCGTGCATTAGTGGACATTGCATGGAGTGAATTGTGTGAATAATTAGAGGTGGTTTTGAGCGTTTATCGAAACTCACGCGTGCTGTGCGGGGTTCGTTAAGGCAGCAGCAACAAGATAACATTTAAAAAATCACCACAACATCCACACAACGCAACACAACAAAAACAACGACGTGACAAAACAAGCACACAACACCACAGCACATCAGAACAAGAGCAACCACACAAAACAACAACCACCCAAACAGGACCAACAACGCAAAACTTTACTCAAAAAGGACTTGGTTCCACATCCCATTGTAGTAGTATCCTACTGAAGACAGAATCTGGGGACTCCCAGTTGATCGCTGAGAACAAATCGCAGATCAGCAGCCTCCGCCTCTTGCTGTAGAGCAGCCTCTACAAGAGAGCGTCGCTCTTCACACGGCAGTGGAGTCCAACACGGGTCGCTAGGTCGCGTTAGCGGCGTCGTATTCACCTCACATCTCGGCACCTCGCTCCATGCCGAGCCCACTGTCTGTGCGGTGCAGTACAGCGACCCGCACGGTTAACTTTCGATTTAAAGCTTTCGTGACTGCAGGGATTCATCTTCTTGGTTCTTTCGGTAAAGTCACGTAGAAGGGAAATAATAAATTAATTAAAATAAAACAAAATAATTATCACGACGTTTCGTTATTATGTTTTATTATTATTTTATTATTTCCCTTCTACGTGACTTTACCGAAAGAACCAAGAAGACGATTCCCTGCAGTCACGAAAGCTTTAAAACGAAATTCATAACAAGGTGTTATTTGCTAAAACATTGTTTCCGTAATCAAGGTTTTAGCATCACCTGAAATGAGACTAAAACAATGCAAATAAAACAATACAAACGAGAGCAGGTTGGAGTGCCTATGTAAATCTGAACTTCACAATGAAACGTAACATTCCAATGTGTCTACAACTAGACATGTTGATCCGTGTGAACCACCTCCAATAGCAGATGGTTCAGAAGCACATAAGAAGTGCGCACAGAAGCACTCCGAGTTACATGCTTGGAATGACATTGAGAGACAGAAAAACACTTGGATCAGAGAATATACACTTTAGCAAGTTACATCAAACAGATAAAAGTAAGCAGGCTTGGCCAGGCTCCGGAACGAGAAGGGATGATGGAATAATCCACTATGGCCAATGCACATTGACCATGGTCGATAACAATTGCTAGGTGGCAGGCAAGGGAGGAAACGCGCCCTAAAGAACGTCCACCACGGAGATGGAGTAATGACAGCGGCTCGTGTGCAGGTGCGAAGTGGATTAAAACATCGCATGGTCGTGACTACGGATTGCAGAGACCTTCATCCAGTAGTGAGATGATCATGGCGAGCATATTTTCAAGGGATACATAAATTAATAATTACACTTATGATCCAAACCAATTACATTAATTAAAATAAAGAAGCAAATAGATATAACAACACAACTCCGAAACAATACATTAAGACAAGTGATTTCTAAATGTACTAAGCACTATGAATGTTTTGTGAAGAAGGTTTTGCAGGGACATCTTCAGTAAGAGGCAACTCGTGTAAATGTTGGGGCACACGTGACGCCGCTCGCGTGCAAGGGGAGGCCGTTGTGAGCCGCCTCCAAACCGTCGCCCGTCCCTCGCAGTGTTCGTGCTCAGGGACAACTGTGGACTGCCAGAGCAGAAGCCTCGCGTCTGTGCCTGCGGGAATCCCCACCACCACGCAGATTCTGTATTTGTTCAGCAATCAGATCAAATAATTACAACAAAAAAGATCCCCCATATAGTCTCATCAACCTTTTGGGGCAAATGATGTGAGCGAGCACCTATGAAGACCAGCACGGTAGACGAGGGGGTGGTCAGATAGCAAAACAACAACTACCCAAACAGCACCAACAACTCAAACGTTTACTCAAACAGGACTTGGCCACACATCCCATTGTAGAAGCATCCGACTGAAGACAGAATCTGGAGACTCCCATGGACAGGCGAATGCCGGAATTAATTCTACTGATCGAAACACCCCAGCGGGGAGAGCTGTGAGTTGATCGCTGAGTACAAATCGCAGATCAGCAGCCTCCGCTTATTGCTGTAGAGCAGCCTCTACACGAGAGCGTCGCTCTTCACACGGCAGTGGAGTCCAACACGGGTCGCTAGGTCGCGTTAGCGGCGTCGTGTTCACCTCACATATCGGCACCTCGCTCCATGCCGAGCCCACTGTCTGTGCGGTGCTGTACAACGACCCGCACGGTTAAATTTCGATTTAAAGCTTTCGTGACTGCAGGGATTCATCTTCTTGGTTCTTTCGGTAAAGTCACGTAGAAGGGAAATAATAAAATAATAAAAATAAAACATAATAAAATAATTCTCACGACGTTTCGTTATTATATTTTATTATTATTTTATTATTTCCCTTCTACGTGACTTTACCGAAAGAACCAAGAAGACCCTCACGGTGTTCAGAGCTCGCCTCGCATTCCCTCTTGAACATTTTTACTCGATCAGTAGTGTCGCGGTTAGCGCGCTGCCCTACGAACCTGGCGAACCGGGTTCGATTCCTGATCACGGCCAATACCATTGACGATTATCTGAACCGGTCCTGGGCCTCCCCTAGGCCAAATGAGTACCTGGTGCGATGTATAAACATCGTTACTAGGGAGACAAAGGCGGCCGAGCGTATTGTTGGCCACCCACCCCCTCGTGTGCCGTGCCGGCCTTCATAGGTACTAGCTAACAGCACTTACCCCAACATTCTGTCAAGGATATACGGGGATCTTTGTCTTTGTTGTTGTGTGGTTGTTATTCTTACGTTTGTTACTAAACAGAAACCCGCACAGCACATGCAAGTTTCTGTAAACGATCAACATCAGCTCTCTTTGTTCACACGATTCACTCCTTTAATCTTCACTAATGTTCGGTTACACTGCAGACTAACCTGACGACGATGACTGTGGATTTCAATAACGCAATAGATTTATAAACTGAACGCTGCTCGTGCCAAGCATCATCTCCATCCCTACAGTGCTGTCTCAGTTTTGTTGCCAGAAAAAAGGGGAAAAACCCTATTAGTATATTTTGGTACTGGCAAAGAAGATCCCATGATGTAACTGCTCACCCCGAGCTCTCATTACTCTGGTATTGCGTTGTCTTTGAACTGTGCGATTTTGGCGTCATCTGGTCGAACACCATATGAGACTAGGCTCCAAAGAAAGCTGTCTCTGGTGTGGACCAATCAGTTTCAAAGACAATGCATAAATTATCAGAGTATTGTTTTTTGTTTGCATTTGACTGCAGGTATTGTGGTTAATGTAAGCATGATTCCTTGCAAAAGGTATCAGTTTTGTTGCCAAAAAAAGGGGAAAAACCCTATTAGTATATTTTGGTACTGGCATAGGAGATCCCATGATGAAGTGCTGTCTCAGTTTATGAAACGCGCCCCTGGGAACGCCCTTCAGCTGGTTATTTCCCAGAGACAGATAAGTGAGCTGGGTCAGTTTGTCAAACACCCCAGTGGGAAGAAACGCGAGTTCCTCACTGGGCAGCAACCTCAGACAAGCTCACTGCTGTTTCGGAAAGAATTTTGCAGAAGGAATGTAAATACAACTCCAAAGAACATTGGTTACATTTTTTTCACAGCATCAAGCTTGTGAGCGAATTGGTGTTGTTCAAAAAAATATAAAATGAATAATTCAAAGTCCTTTGTCTAGCCACTGCTTGATATGGCTGCTAGTTTGGTCGAACATGTACATTGTTTATTGTTAAATTTGAATCTCAGTTCCTATGATTACTGTTGTTACATGTTTTTTAATAGCTTTATTTTGGTGATTCGAAAACATGGTTAAGCCATGTTTCTTGCGGAAGTGCGGAGTTGGCCTGATAACTTTAATCTAAATTGTCTTATGGTTGTTATTGTTTGACTTGCATCATACTGGGATTTTTTGCACACAGCGTTGTAATACAGTGTTTTTTACAGGTAGGAACAATGTTCCACACTGCCCACCAGGGATTTTTTGTCTGTCTGACTGTCTGTCGTGCATAAATATATATATAATATAGACAGCTCTTTGATTGGTGGAGACCTACTTCCGGGTACGGAGAGGGGAGGTGCCTAAGGGAGGAGGGTCAGGGGAGGGGCCTAAGGAAGGGGGGGTCAGGGGAGGAGCCTAAGGGAAGAGGGGTTAGAGGAGGGGCCTAAGGATATGGGGGGGTGGTCAGGGGAAGGGCCTAAGGGAGGGGGGGGGGTCAGGGGAGGGGCCTAAGGGAGGGAGGGTCAGTGGAGGGTCCTGAGGGAGTGAGGGTCAGGGGAGGGGCCTAAGGGAGGGGGGGTAAGGGGAGGGGCCTAAGCAAGGGGGAGGGGCCGATTGTTAAGGGGGCTGGCTACCTGGCTGGCTGCCTGGCTACATCAAGTCAAGTTATCTTTTATACAGGTAGGAACAACAGGTTCCACACTGCCCACCAGGGATTATTTGTCTGTCTGTCCTGCATATTTGTCTGTCGTGCACGAATGCGCTGTCCAACCAAGTTCCTACCTGCCCACTCCGAAGGAACGTGTTAAGGGCACCACCCTCCCCCACCCAGCCCCTCCCCACCCTCCCCACTCAGTCTCTCCCCACCTTCCCCTCCCCACCAAACCCCACCCTCCCCACCCAGCTCCTCCCTGCACGACGGACGGACAAAATTATTCCCTGTGGGCTGGTGTATTCAGGAGGTTACTACCAGTAAAAGCTTTCTAAATCATCATCAGTGTCATCATTCATCATCAGCACGAGCATTTAGATCGTCAGCAGCAGCTGATTCCATGCTCAACAGTCATGCTTTGTGTCAGAGACGCTCTTCAGCTGGTTTCCGTGCAGAGCCAACAGCTTCAGCTTGGTGAGTTTGTCAATGCCAGTGGGCAGCTGTGTGAATTTGTTGCAGCACAAATCCAGAACATCTATATTCATGAGGCGGTTAAACAGTCCCTCGGGTAGAACCGTCAGTTGGTTGCTGTAGAGCTTAAGTTCCTTCAGATTCGTCAGTTTGTCGAACATTTCGGCGGGTATGGACGACAGTCGGTTCCGATACAAATACAGCTGTTGCAGATTGACCAGTCGGTCAAACACCCCCTCGGGTAGAGCTGTCAGCTGGTTGGTATAAAGGCCGAGATAAGTCAGTTGCGTTAAACTGTCAAACACCCCAGCGGGGAGAGCTGTGAGTTCATCACTGAGCAAGAATTTCAGGTCCGCAGCCTCTGCCTCTTGCTGTAGAGCAGCCTCTACAAGGAAGCGTCGCTCTTCACACGACAGTGGAGTTCAACACGGGTCGCTAGGTCGCGTTAGCGGCGTCGTGTTCACCTCACATCTCGACAGTTCGCTCCATGCCGTGCCCACTGTCTGTGCGGTGCAGTACAGCGACCCGCACGGTGTTCAGCGCTCGCCTCGCATTCCCTCTGGAACATTTTTACTCGATCAGTGGAATTAATTCCGTCATTCGCCTGTCTATGGGAGGCCTCATCGAGTCCCGAGACTCAGGAGGATGCTGCTACAGCAGAAAGTGTGGCCAATTCCTGTGTGAGGAGGGTGTCATGTTGTTGGTGCTGTTTGTACAATAGTTTCGTGTGGTTGTTGTTGTTGTTGTACTGTGGTGTTGTTGTGTAGATTTGTTTCGTCATTGTATTTTTTTGTATTGCGTTGATCTGTGGTGCTTGTTGTTGTGTGGTTATTATTATTTTGTTTTTTGCAGCACTTACCCCAACATTATGTTAAGGCTATACGGGGATCTTTGTCTTTGTTGTTGTGTGGTTGTTATTCTTACGTTTGTTACTAAACAGAAACCCGCACAGCACATGCAAGTTTCTGTAAACGATCAACATCAGCTCTCATTGTTCACACGATTCACTCCTTTAATCTTCACTAATGTTCGGTTACACTGCAGACTAACCTGACGACGATGACTGTGGATTTCAATAACGCAGTAGATTTATAAACTGAACGCTGCTCGTGCCAAGCATCATCTCCATCCCTACAGTGCTGTCTCAGTTTTGTTGCCAGAAAAAAGGGGAAAAACCCTATTAGTATATTTTTGTACTGGCAAAGGAGATCCCATGATGTAGCTGCTCACCCCGAGCTCTCATTACTCTGGTATTGCGTTGTCTTTGAACTGTGCGCCTTTTGGCGTCATCTGGTCGAACACCATTTGAGACTAGGCTCCAAAGAAAGCTGTCTCTGGTGTGGACCAATCAGTTTCAAATACAATGCATAAATTATCCGATTATTGTTTTTTGTTTGCATTTGACTGCAGGTATTGTGGTTAATGTAAGCATGATTCCTTGCAAAAGGTATCAGTTTTGTTGCCAAAAAAAGGGGAAAACCCCTATTAGTATATTTTGGTACTGGCATAGGAGATCCCATGATGAAGTGCTGTCTCAGTTTATGAAACGCGCCCCTGGGAACGCCCTTCAGCTGGTTATTTCCCAGAGACAGATAAGTGAGCTGGGTCAGTTTGTCAAACACCCCAGTGGGAAGAAACGCGAGTTCCTCACTGGGCAGCAACCTCAGACAAGCTCACTGCTGTTTCGGAAAGAATTTTGCAGAAGGAATGTGAATACAACTCCAAAGAACATTGGTTAAATTTTTTTCACAGCATCAAGCTTGTGAGCGAATTGGTGTTGTTCAAAAAAATATCAAATTAATAATTCAAAGTCCTTTGTCTAGCCACTGCTCGATATGGCTGCTAGTTTGGTCGAACATGTATATTGTTTATTGTTAAATTTGAATCTCAGTTCCTATGATTACTGTTGTTACATGTGTTTTAATAGCTTTATTTTGGTGATTCGAAAACATATGGTTAAGCCATGTTTCTTGCGGAAGTGCGGAGATGGCCTGATAACTTTAATCTAAATTGTCTTATGGTTGTTATTGTTTGACTTGCATCATACTGGGATTTTTTGCACACAGCGTTGTAATACGGTGTTTTTTACAGGTAGGAACAATGTTCCACACTGCCCACCAGGGATGTTTTGTCTGTCTGACTGTCTGTCGTGCATAAATATATATATAATATAAACAGCTCTTTGATTGGTGGAGACCTACTGCCGGGTACGGAGAGGGGAGGTGCCTAAGGGAGGAGGGTCAGGAGAGGTGCCTAAGGGAGGAGGGTCAGGGGAGGGTTCTAAGGAAGGGGGGTTAGAGGAGGGGCCTAAGGATATGGGGGGGGGGGTGGTCAGGGGAAGGGCCTAAGGGAAGGGGGGTGGTCAGGGGAAGGGCCTAAGGGAAGGAGGGTCAGCGGAGGGGCCTGAGGGAGTGGGGGTCAGGGGAGGGGCCTAAGGGAGGGGGGTAAGGGGAAGGGCCTAAAGAAAGGGGGAGGGGCCGATAGTTAAGGGGGCTGGCTACCTGGCTGGCTGCCTGGCTACCTCAAGTCAAGTTATCTTTTGTACAGGTAAGACCAACAGGTTCCACACTGCCCACCAGGGATTATTTGTCTGTCTGTCCTGCATATTTGTCTGTCGTGCACGAATGCGCTGTCCAACCAAGTTCCTACCTGCCCACTCCGAAGGAACGTGTTAAAGGCACCACCCTCCCCCACCCAGCCCTTCCCCACCCTCCCCACTCAGTCCCTCCCCACCCTCCCCACCCAGCTCCTCCCTGCATGACGGACGGACTAAATAATTCCCTGTGGGCTGGTGTAATCAGGAGGTTACTACCTGGAAAAGCTTTCTAAATCATCATCAGTGTCATCATTCATCATCAGCACGAGCATTTAGATCGTCAGCAGCAGCTGATTCCATGCTCAACAGTCATGCTTTGTGCCAGGGATGCTCTTCAGCTGGTTTCCGTGCAGAGCCAACAGCTTCAGCTTGGTGAGTTTGTCAATGCCAGTGGGCAGCTGTGTGAATTTGTTGCAGCACAAATCCAGAACATCTATATTCATGAGGCGGTTAAACAGTCCCTCGGGTAGAACCGTCAATTGGTTGCTGTAGAGCTTAAGTTCCTTCAGATTCGTCAGTTTGTCAAACATATCGGCGGGTATGGACGACAGTCGGTTCCGATACAAATACAGCTGTTGCAGATTGACCAGTCGGTCAAACACCCGCTCGGGTAGAGCTGTCAGCTGGTTGGTATGAAGGTTGAGATAAGTCAGTTGCGTTAAACTGTCAAACACCCCAGCGGGGAGAGCTGTGAGTTCATCACTGAGCAATAATTTCAGATCCGCAGCCTCTGCCTCTTGCTGTAGAGCAGCCTCTACAAGGAAGCGTCGCTCTTCACACGGCAGTGGAGTTCAACACGGGTCGCTAGGTCGCATTAGCGGCGTCGTGTTCACCTCACATCTCGACAGTTTGCTCCATGCCGTGCCCACTGTCTGTGCGGTGCAGTACAGCGACCCGCACGGTGTTCAGCGCTCGCCTCGCATTCCCTCTGGAACAATTTTTACTCGATCAGTGGAATTAATTCCGTCATTCGCCTGTCTATGGGAGGCCTCATCGAGTCCCGAGACTCAGGAGGATGCTGCTACAGCAGAAAGTGTGGCCAATTCCTGTGTGAGGAGGGTGTCATGTTGTTGGTGCTATTTGTACAATAGTTTCGTGTGGTTGTTGTTGTTGTTGTACTGTGGTGTTGTTGTGTAGATTTGTTTCGTCATTGTATTTTTTTGTATTGCGTTGATCTGTGGTGCTTGTTGTTGTGTGGTTATTATTATTTTGTTTTTTGCAGCACTTACCCCAACATTATGTAAAGGCTATACGGGTATCTTTGTCTTTGTTGTTGTGTGGTTGTTATTCTTGCGTTTGTTGCTAAACAGAAATCCGCACAGCATGCACGAGTTTATGTAAACGATGAATATCAGCTCTCATTATTCACACGATTGACTCATTTAATCTTCACTGATGTTCAGTGACACTGCATAATAACTTATAGCGCGAGAGGGCATCACGACGACGCTGTTGGTGATGGTGACTGTGTATGTCAACAACGCGGGAGCTTTACACACTTCATTCTAACTCATGACGAGCGTTGTCTCTCTTCCGGGGCCCAGTGACAAAGCAGAGACCGTTCCTGGCAGCGCTGGCTCCGTTAGTCTAACGCTTCCCTGGGAACGCTCTTCAGCTGATTGATGTGCAGACCCAGATAAGTGAGCTGGGTCAGTTTGTCAAACAGCCCAACGGGTAGAGCCGAAAGCTGGTTTCTCTCCAGATACAGATGCTGCAGATTCACCAGGCGATCAGAAATCATCATGACCCTTCACAGAACACTGGCGCAATTACGTTGTCATTATAAGCGTGTCAAACCATTCCGTGCCCTGCATGTAAGTGACCGCTGGATGTAAATTTTACGTGTATAGAATTCACGGTGCCTCTTTCCGTGTGCGTTAACGCAAGCGTCTCCGTTCAAACACAAAGTGAATAGTTACACGCTGCACGCGTCTGTATACAGGGCCGAAAATGACATGAGAATCCACAAACAATTCTATACATTCATCAATAGCACTGCCTTAAAGGGCAAAACATCTATGAAACGTTACAGGAACGTGCATTTACGAGACATGAAGAAGGGCCATCGCCTGAAATTGTCACCTTTTATATATTTCCCATTTTGGCAGCCTGTGTGTCTGTGTTGAGTTTGTATTGTTATCTGTGCTCATGTACCGAGGCTAGGGCAGTATCAACAAATAATTTGTAAAGATCCAGAAGGCGTCGTGGAGTCTACTAAGGCTGTGACTTCAGGAACACAATCAGACCGAATGAATACAGCACCTGCCCTGGCTGGTGAGTCTACGGTAGCTATTAATGGGTGATAACAAATTAACGGCGTGGCCCGCAGGCGCAGGGAAGTTGCCGACACTGACTCACTTCGATCTGGACCTAAACTAGTTTAAGAGCCTTGCCGTTAGATTGGCTTGCTCTTTCCATCGGTGTGCTGTATACAGGCGGCTCGAGCTGAACTCGGTCAAAGCGCTCAGTGCAGGCGACGCTCAACTCCCCGGGTAAGTTGTCAATCTCTCCAGCGAGCAGATACAGATTAACAGATTTAAGTGCAGCCCTGAAATTGCCTGGCTCAGCCTCAAATAAGTACCTGGTCAATCTTGATTTGAAGCTTTCGTGACTGCAGGAATCCATACTCTGTGGTTCTTTCGGTAAAGTCACGTAGGTATAAAATAAAATAATAAAATAAATCACGACGTTTCGGGCGCAACACATGCGTCCGTCATCAGGTGGAAAAGCATGGTCTGCTGCTGAGGCAGACTGTTTTAAACCTTTTGAAATGGGTGTAGCCCAAGGGTCATAAAGAAGTGGCCGGGGCTAGTGACGTTAATGTGAGAAATTAGCATTTAACTGTAAGATAGGAAAGCGGCCTCCGAGACGAGGACACGGAAGTGACTATGTTGGGAGAGCTGGCCGGACGGCTCGTAGCGCATACTGGAGAGCCGCGTGATTTGAGCATACCTTAAACTTCCTTCCATAGAGGTAGGGACAGTACTGCTGGACGAAGTGAACGATAGCCAGCAACTCACGGTGCATCACGCAGTATCGCTGCTCCACATAGGACAGTACCCTACTCCCATACGCAACCAAATGCTCCAGACCGTTTACAACCTGGGATAACACGGCGCCCATGCAAGTGTTACTGGTGTCGGTATCAAGGATGAATGGCAAAGAAAAATCGGGGTACCGAAGGGGAGGTACTTTGACTAGTCCGTCTCGCAGCGAGGCAAACGCAGCCTGCTTCTCCTCCCCCCATCGAAATTTATGTCCCTTTGCCGTGAGGACATGGATAGGTTTTGCGATTGTGGCTAACCCGGGAACAATACGTCGATAATAAGAGGCGAACCCAATAAAACTACGAACTTCACCCACCGACTTGGGGGTTGGCCATCTGCGCACACATCCAGTTTTCTCAGGATCTGTCGATATTCCTAAATCATTGACAATGTTCCCTCGATACTAGACTGTCCTTTGCAGCAAATTACATCTCTGCGGCTTAAATTTGAGTTTAGTAGTCCACATTTTAAGAAAAACCACCCGCAACCTCCGCAGATGTTCCTCGAACATACGTCCGAAAATAATGACGTCATCGAGGTAAATTAGACATGCGTGCCATTGGAGCCCTGCCAACACCAACTCCATTGACCTCTGGAATATGGCAGGGGCCGAGTGAAGTCTCATTGGGAGCCGGTTAAACTCGAACAACCTTTGGGGTGTGCGGAACGCAGTCTTCGGTCTAATGCTGTCGTCCAAGGGCAACTGCCAGAATCCCGACAGCAAATCAAGGGTGGAGAAGAAATACGCCACCGACAAAGCGTCTAACGAGTCATCCATCCGTGGGAGCGGGTACGCATCAGCCACGGAGACTTTGTTGAGTTTGCGGAAGTCGACGCAAAACCTCAGACTCCCGTCCTGCTTTTTAACAAGTACAATGGGTGCCCCCCATGGAATGTTTGACGGGGAAATGATGTCAGCGTCAATCCATGACCCGTCACATTCCTCAACCTGCCGCGGAGTCATTTCAACTCCTACAGTCCCGTCGTTTTCCCCCTCACGATACGCGACCAACACGTGAGCCAAAACAGTACCCTCTTGTATGACAGACGTTACCAAACCAACGTTCAAAACCTGGATAAATGGTTTATGATCGTTTGCCACCAAAGTCTGAGCATACAAATACAGTTTTACCACGAGCAGCCTTGTTGGAGGGGACCAACAACATCCCTTCTGTAGTCGTTTCCCGGTCGAGTTGTTTTTTCAGGAGCAAGGGAACGAACATCTGTGCACCGGGGGGAATTTTGACCGTTTGGTTGTTCAGCGCTAGGACCGATGCATTAGCCATGCGGAATTGAGTCGACGGTGATAAAAATGCCATTCGGCGGCCCGATGGCAACTCAATGCAGCCTTGATCCACAAGCATAGTTAGCGGCATATCACCTAGAAAATCGGTCCCAAACAGGCAGGGTCGGGCTAGGGGTGTTGAAACAAGTACAGGACCCGTTAACCAAATGTCACCTATGCAGACTGTAGCCGATATCTGGCCAACAATCCCTAAGGACTGTCCATTCGCGGCAAAACAGGGGATGTCAATGGTCCGAATGGTGCGCGATTTTAGCGGCAAATAATAAAATAATTTCTGAAATGATGGTCATGGATGCACCAGTATCTACAAGCACCCACACCTCCCCACCCTCTACGTTTCAGATAACAGCGGACGATCTTGCCGCCGCGGCGATAACATGGCGGCCCAAGGCCGACAATTGAGCAGAACGCCGCGGCCAACCATCGCCGGCAACAACCCGACCGACACGTGACGCACCCTGACAAAAACGCATGACCCGCGACTCCGAACCCGATGTGTGAGGTGACTGCGAGGGCTGTGTGAGTGGTGCGCCGAGACTCGCCTGAGGACCCAGCGGAGCGAAGGACGGTCGAGCGTAGAGGATGGCGGCGACGTGACACGTATTTCCATTAAAGTAATTTGAGATCTCTTTAGCTCACAGATGGCTTTGCAAGTAAATTACATTAATTATAACGAGCAGGTCTCGATGGAGGTAACCGGAATCACACTTCAACTGCCAGGTTTCATGTGAAGCGAGTCAACGTTGTTTTAAACAAGACGTGTCTATGATAGCGAATGGAGGTTTTGTCAACTCCCGTGTCTGCGTGAAAGTGAATGGAAATGGGTCCGGTTAATAACTTCATGTGAATTGATGTCGCTCTCTCTTACGAATATCCATGAGAGTGGTGAGAGGTCGCTTTAAGTAAATAGCATTGAGGTCTCTAGACGTGAATGGAGGCCACTTTGAACTAAGAGGTCAATATCATCAGCACACGTTATTAGTACCCGCTGGGGTGTTTAACAGTCTCACCCAGCTGACATCTCTGGATCTAAATAGAAATCAGCTGCAGGCTCTTCCCGTTGGGGTGTTTGACCACCTCGGGAGTCTGCAACGGTTTGATTTGAGTAACAATCAACTGAAGAGCGTTCCCAGGGGCGCGACTGGTGATGGCTACACAGCTTACAGTCCCACAGAGATTGTGGTACATCGAGGTTAGACTCGTTGCCTCACTGGCATTCTCAGCGCATCCTCCGTATGAGTTTCCGAATGAGAGACAACGCGCCAAAAGCTGTAATTTGAACGGCAATTGTTTTCATTCCAGAGGCTTCTCCAATACCTATGAAGAGACCAAAACAATGCAACTAAAGAGGCAAGAAGAGAAGGCTGGAGTGCTTTGGTGAAGCTGAACTTCACAATAAAAATAACATCATAATGTGTGTACAGAAGAGTGATGTTGATCAATGGTAACCACCTGGCGTTGCAGATTTGTTCAGAAGCACGGTGATTATGACGCATAATATCGGAAAATAACTGAGAAGTGCACAACGACGAACTGGGAGTTGCATGCTTGGCATTACATTGAGAGATAGAGAGAGGAACACGTGTATCAGAGAATAAACTCTCGCAAATTACATCAAACGGATAGTTAAAGTAAGCAGGCTTGGCCAGGATACGGCGTGAGAAGGGGTGATGGAATAATCCACGATGGTCAATGCCCATTGACCATGGTCTATAACAATAGCGGAGTAGCAGGCAAGGGAGGGAACGCGCCCGGAAGGACATTCACCATGGAGATGGAGTATGACAGCAGATCGTGTGCAGGTGCGAGGTGGATTAATACATCGCATGGGCTTGATTACGGCTTGCAGTGGATTGGTAATACCTCTTTTGATTACATGTCTACGTATTGATAAATATGCATTGTATAATAAGTAGGTGAGTACCTATGGTTAATGGTTTCTGCGCAGTGAAGAACTCGCGTCTTTCCCCGAAGGGTGTTTGACAAACTGACCCAGCTCACTCATCTGGCTCTGGACACCAACCACCTGAAGAGCGTTCCCAGCGGCGCGTTTTACCAACGGAGCCAGCATTGCCAGGAACGGTCTCTGCTTTGTCGCTGCGCACCGGGATAGAGACGACGCTCGGCACGAGTAGCGTTCAGTTTGTAAAGCTACCGCGTTATTGACATTCACAGTCATCGTCATCATCGTCATGATGCCTTCTTGTGCTACGAGTTATCCCGCAGTGTCACTGAGCAGTGAGGTCTGCCTTCGTGAGTGAATGATTCGAGGTGATATTGAGCGTTTATAGAAACTCATGCGAGCTTTACGGGCTTGGTTCGTGCAGCAACAACAACAGAACAACGCAACAAACTCACCACAACATTCAAACAACGCAACACAACAAAAACGACATGACAAAGCAACCACACAACACAGCAGAACAAGAGCAACCACGCAAAGCAACAACTACCCAAACAGGACCAACAACGCAAAACATTACTCAAACAGGACTTGGCCACGCATCCCATTGTAGTAGCATCCTACTGAAGGCAGAGCCTCGGGACTCCCATGGACAGGCGAATTTCGGAAATAATTCCACTGATCGAAACACCCCAGCGGGGAGAGCTGTGAGTTGATCGCAGATCAGCAGCCATCCGCCTCTTGCTGTAGAGCAGCCTCTACAAGAGAGCGTCACTCTTTACACGGCAATGGAGTTCAACACGGGTCCCTAGCTCGCGTTAGCGGCGTCGTGTTCACCTCACATCTCGGCACCTCGCTCCATGCCGTGCCCGCTGTCTGTGCGGTGCAGTACAACGACCCTCACGGTGTTCAGAGCTCGCCTCGCATTCCCTCTGGAACATTTTTACTCGATCAGTAGTGTAGCGATTAGCGCGCTGCCCTACGAACCGGTTCTGGGCCTCCCCTAGGTCGACTCAGCCTCAAATGAGTACCTGGTATGATGTGTAAATACCGTCGCTAGGGAGACAAAGGAGGCCGGGCTTTGTGTTTGCCACCCACCCCATCGTGTGCCGTGCCGGCCTTCATAGGTGCTCGCTAACAGCACTTGCCGCAACAGTCTGTTAAGGTTATACGGGAATCTTTGTCTTTGTTGTCGTGTGGTTGTTATTTTTTTGTTTGTTGCCGCACTAACATAAACCCGCACAGCACATGCTAGTTTCTGTAAACGATAAATACCAGCTCTAATTATTTTCAACATTCACTCATTTAATTTCACGAATGTTCAGCTACACTGCAGACTAACCTGAAGCACTAGAGGACACCATAACGACGGTGATGATGATGATGACTGTGGATTTCAATAACGCGGTAGCTTTATCAACTGAACGCTACTCGTGCTGAGCGTCATCTCTATCCCTATTCCCAGCAACAAAGCAGAGTCCGTGACTGGCAGTGTTGGCTCCGTTTGTTAAACGCGCTCCTGGGAACGCCCTTCAGCTGGTTGTTGTGCAGATACAGATTAGTGAGCTGGGTCAGTTTGTCAAACACCCCAGTGGGGAGAGACGCGAGTTCCTCACTGCGCAGCAACCTCAGACATTCGGTCTCTGCTGTTTCGGAAGACTCTAGCAGAGTGAATGTAAAAACGACTCCAAAGAGCATTGTCTACCTTTATTTCACACCATCAAGCTTGTGAGCAATTGGTGATGTTCTAAAAATTATCAAATTAATAATTCAAAGTCCTTCGTATATCCAGTGGCGGAGCCAGTGGGTGGGGTGGCACGTGCCCCCCTCCCCCCACCCAATGATCCGATAGAAATCTCTAATTTCGATCGGATCATTGTGGTTTATTAGTAATAAATCGGCATTTTGCGACCCCCACTGCCACTGTGTAGCATATTATTACGTGTCTGAGTCCATAATTGCCAATAAGTAACGGAAAAGCAGTTATAAGTGACGCAGAATTGTGCGCAGTTGCGTGTATACAGTACACGAATTCCCTGAAGGCATTCACCTTCAGCGAGCGCGATGCTGATCACACGCGGTTCTAATTCGACTTCCAGGCCATGCGCCATCGCTGCACACGCGTCGAATAAAAAGCAAGGGACAAGTCCTTAGTTACTAACAAACTCCTCTATCATTTTTCATTGCTGGAGGAGTTGCCCCCCTACCTGAAAATCCTGGCTCCGCCTCTGCGTCTATCCACTGCTCGATAAAGTGACCATATTTCACCACGCTGGTGGGAGGGGGGCGGGGTGAGTGTCACCCCACACCAATATTAAACAACTAAGAGTGGACTCATTTTATCGCCTTAGTTGAATAGACTAAGAACATTGTTCAATGAAATACTGTACACAGGACTGGAAATTAACTGAAAATTCACAAACTCTAGACATTCGTCAAAGCGCACTTGCCTTGAAGGGAAAATAAAATATGAAATGTTGCGGGCACGTGTATTTACGAGACGTGAAGAAGGGGAGCGTGTGTGTGAGTTTTTTTTTGTTATCTGTGCTTGTGTACCACTGCTTGCCAAGGCGGTATCAACAAGCAATTTGTAAAGTTACACGAGGCATCGTCGAGTCGACTTAGGCTGTGACTTCAGGAACACATTCAGACCCAATGAATACAGCACCCGACGTGGCTGGTGAGTCTACGGGAGATTTTCCTGGGTGATAATACATTTACGGAGTTGCCCGCAAGCGCAGGGAAGTTGCCGACACTGACTCATGTCGGCCTGGACCTAAACCAGTTGAAGAGATTGGTTTGTTTGCTCTTTCATCGCGTGCTGTAGACACGAGGCTCGATCCGAACTCGGGCAAAGCGCTCAGCGCTGGCGGCGCTCAATGCCCCGCGTCAGTTGTCAATCTCTCCAGCGAGGAGTAACAGAATAAGGTGCAGCGATGCAATTGCATGGCTCAGCCTGAAATAAGTACCTGGTGTGGTGTGTAAACATCGCCACTCGGGATACAAATGCGGGCGAGCGTCGTGCTATCTGACCACCCCCTCGTCTACCGTGCTGGTCTTCATAGGTGCTCGCTCACATCACTTGCCCCAAAAGGTTGATGAGGCTATGTGGGGGATCTTTGTTTTGATGTAATTATTCGTAACAAATCACTATCGCAGTGGCAATGGCAGGAGCCTCAGTGTCTCGTGTCTCCACCAGTGCCGTCAGACTGTCAAACACGCCGGGCTCGAGCTTCGTGATCTGATTTGTGAACAAAAGCAGCTCTCGCGTTGAAGTGGGGATTCCCGCAGGCACAGACGCGAGGCTTCTGCTCTGGCATTCCACAGATGCCCCTGGGCACGAACACTGCGAGGGACAGGCAACAGTTTAGAGGCGGCTCACAACGGCCTCCCCTTGCACGCGAGCGGCGTCGCGTGTGGTCCAACATTTATACTAGCTGCCTCTTACTGAAGATTTCCCTGCAAAACATTCTTCATAAAACATTTGTAGTGCTTAGTACATTTAGAAATCACTTGTATAAATGTATTGTTTCGGAGTTGTGTTGTTATATCTATTTGCTTCTTAATTTTAATTAATGTAATTGGTTTGGATCATAAGTGTAATTATTAATTTATGTATCCCTTGAAAATATGCTCGCCATGATCATCTCACTACTGGGTGAAGGTCTTTGCAATCCGTAGTCACGACCATGCGAAGTTTTAATCCACTTCGCACCTGCACACGAGCTGCTGTCATTACTCCATCTCCATGGTGGACGTACTTCAGGGCGCGTTCCCTCCCTTGGCTGCCACCTCGCTATTGTTATCGACCATGGTCAATGTGCATTGGCCATCGTGGATTATTCCATCATCCCTTCTCGTTCCGTAGCCTGGCCAAGCCTGCTTACTTGTATCTGTTTGATGTAACTTGCTAAAGTGTATTCTCTGATCCACGTGTTACTCTGTCTCTCAATGTCATTCCAAGAATGTAACTCTGAGTGCTTCTGTGCGCACTTCTTATTTGTGCTTCTGAACCATTTGCCATCGGAGGTGGTTCACACGGATAAACATGTCTAGTTGTAGGCACATTGGAATGTTACGTTTCATTGTGAAGTTCAGATTTACAAAGGTACTCCAACCTGCTCTAGTGTGTATTGTTTTATTGGCATTGTTTTAGTCTAATTTTAGGTGATGCTAAAACCTTGAATGCGGAAGCAATGTTTTAGCAAATAACACCTTGTTACAACTTAAATTATACAATGAATATCCTCAAGAATTTCGATGTAAACTGTATTATTGCAGGTAATTAAATTATTCATAATAAAAAAAATATTACATGCACTCATATCGTGAACTAAACACCAAATTCCTGTACAACAAGTGTAATAATCAAATTTAATAATTGTTGGAGGGACACAACTTGAAAATATCCTACTTAGGGCTATTATAGAGATCAGATCGTGATCCAAATGGTAACATGTACAGGTGACGTCTATCATTTGGAGCGCGTTTGAACAATATTTGGACCCTTAATTCTCAGCGTTCCATTTTTCCCTGAGATCAAATGTCAATCCGTAGATACTGCTCGCCATGACCTATGGATCAGAAATATAAAAATAAAAAGTGACAAAAAATATTGACTTTTACCCCATCATAAAAAGTCACCGCGAATGAAAGACGAATATTGGTTAAATACTTCTGTTTGTAAAAGGAATGTCGAGCCCCCCCCCCTTTGATTTATCTTCCCCCCACCCCTGTCCATTCCCCAGAGGGGTATCCGTGTTATGGAAGTCGACACCAGGGATCCAGGGATATAGAGTGTATTGAAACACATGGCATAGACACGTTCAAAATATAAAAGTTGGTAACAATCATTGTACTTCGCATTGTGGTTTATTAGTAATACATCGGCATTGTGCGACCCCCACTGCCACTGTGTAGCATATTATTACATGTCTGAGTCCATAATTGGCAATAAGTAACGGCAAAGCAGTTATAAGTGACACAGAATTGTGCGCAGTTTCGTGTATACAGTACACGACTTCCCTGAAGGCATTCACCATCAGCGAGCGCGATGCTGATCACACACGGTTCGAATTCGACTTCCAGGCCATGCGCCATCGCCGCACACGCGTCGAATAAAAAGCAAGGGACAAAAGTCCTTAGTTACTAACAAACTCCTATCATTTTTCATTGCTGGAGGAGTTGCCCTCCTACCTGAAAATCCTGGCTCCGCCTCTGCGTCTATCCACTGCTCGATAAAGTGACCATATTTCACCACGCTGATGGGAGGGGGGAGCGGGGAGAGTGGGACCCCACACCAATATTAAACAACTAAGAGTGGACTAATTTTATCGCGTTAGTTGAATAGACTAAGAACATTATTCAATGAAATACTGTACACAGGACTGGAAATGAACTTCAAATGCACAAACTCTAGACATTCGTCAAAGCGCACTTGCATTGAAGGGAAAATAAATCTATTAAATGTTGCGGGCACGTACATTTACGAGACGTGAAGAAGGGGAGCGTGTGTGTGTGTGAATTTTTTTGTTATCTGTGCTTGTCTACCACTGCTTGCCAACGCGGATCAACAAGCAATTTGTAAAGTTACACAAGGCGTCGTCGAGTCGACTTAGGCTGTGACTTCAGGAACACATTCAGACCCAATGAATACAGCACCTGACCTGGCTGGTGAGTCTACGGGAGCTTTTCCTGGGTGATAATACATTTAGGGAGTTGCCCGCAGGCGCAGGGAAGTTGCCGACACTGACTCATGTCGGCCTGGACCTAAACCAGTTGAAGAGATTGGTTTGTTTGCTCTTTCATCGCGTGCTGTAGACACGAGGCTCGATCCGAACTCGGGCAAAGCGCTCAGCGCTGGCGGCGCTCAATGCCCCGCGTCAGTTGTCAATCTCTCCAGCGAGGAGTAACAGAATAAGGTGCAGCGATGCAATTGCATGGCTCAGCCTGAAATAAGTACCTGGTGTGGTGTGTAAACATCGCCACTCGGGATACAAATGCGGGCGAGCGTCGTGCTATCTGACCACCCCCTCGTCTACCGTGCTGGTCTTCATAGGTGCTCGCTCACATCACTTGCCCCAAAAGGTTGATGAGGCTATGTGGGGGATCTTTGTTTTGATGTAATTATTCGTAACAAATCACTATCGCAGTGGCAATGGCAGGAGCCCCAGTGTCTCGTGTCTCCACCAGTGCCGTCAGACTGTCAAACACGCCGGGCTCGAGCTTCGTGATCTGATTTGTGTACAAACGCAGCTCTCGCGTGGTGGTTGGGATTCCCGCAGGCACAGACGCGAGGCTTTTGCCCTGGCAGTACACGGCTGTCCCTGAGCACGAACACTGCGAGGGACAGGCAACTGTTTAGAGGCGGCTCACAACGGCCTCCCCTTGCACGCCAGCGGCGTCGTGTGTGGTCCAACATTTATACGAGCTGCCTCTTACTGAAGATGTCCCTGCAAAACCTTCTTCACAAAACATTTGTAGTGCTTAGTACATTTAGAAATCACTTGTATAAATGTATTGTTTCGGAGTTGTGTTGTTATATCTATTTGCTTCTTTATTTTGATTACTGTAATTGGTTTGGGTCATAATTGTAATAATAATTTATGTATCCCTGAGAAATATGCTCGCCATGATCATCTCATTACTGGGTGAAGGTCTCTGCAAGCCGTAGTCACGACCATGCAATGTTTTAATTTACTTCGCACCTGCACACGAGCTGCTGTCATTACTCCATCTCCATGGTGGACGTCCTTCAGGGCGCGTTCCCTACCTTGCCAGCCACCCCGCTATTGTTATCGACCATGGTCAATGTGCAGTGGCCATCGTGGATTATTCCATAATCCCTTCTCGTTCCGTAGCCTGGCCAAGCCTGCTTACTTTTATCTGTTTGATGTAACTTGCTAAAGTGTAAATTTCGATTTAAAGCTTTCGTGACTGCAGGGATTCATCTTCTTGGTTCTTTCGGTAAAGTCACGTAGAAGGGAAGTAATAAAATAATAAAAAAATAAAACATAATAAAATAATTCTCACGACGTTTCGGCCACAACGCAAGTAGCCTTTCAAACCATCACCTTACCCTACATTGCTGGGGTCACAAAAAAGATCTCCAAAATCCTGATTAAACACAAGATCCAGGTCCGATTCAACACAATACATAAAATCCGTGATCTGGTCCCGTCTGTAAAATATGTGGTTCCAGACATACAGTACCCTGGCGTCTACAAACTAAGTTGCCTCTGTGGTAGCAGTTACATTGGAGAAACCAAACGACATGTCTCGGGCTGCATCCGTGAACATAAAGCAGACTTGAAACACGGTAGGACAAACACCTCAGCCGTGGCAGATCACTGTTACAATTCAGTGGGCTCACATGATATTGACTTCTCCAAGACAGAGGTTCTCTGCAAGCCATCTGGCTATCATGAGAGATTCGTTCATGAGGCGATCCACATATACAAACACAGAGACAATTTCAACCAAGAAGATGGATTCCGGCTTAGCAATCATTGGAAGGACGTAATAAACCATTTCGGATCTTAACTGATTGTGTTCACGTTTACGGTGACTTTCAGACCGCGTTCCACTCACCGGCATTGTATTCTGCGCAGGGTATGGATTCTTTGCTCCGCTGCAAGTTTTCCTCGCACTACTCTCCCATTGACATATTTCGTTGCTTCCTCTTAGTATCTTTCACACGACGGTCAATGGTACAGTGTATAATAACAAATAGTATAACATTTATATGCTTAATACAATGTACAAAGTAATATATAGTATCGTAATTGTATAGTGAATATACAGCAGTGTGATACACATTAGGGTGGGTAGAATAATACATAGTGTAATATTACAATGTATAAGGTGGTTTATAGCAATACAGTATATCAT
Organism: Lethenteron reissneri; assembly: GCF_015708825.2. NCBI lineage: Eukaryota > Metazoa > Chordata > Hyperoartia > Petromyzontiformes > Petromyzontidae > Lethenteron > Lethenteron reissneri. Next base: position 5,837,635 of record NC_083780.1, read on the forward strand.
TTAATGTTGGGTTTGTCTATGGCAGTATGTAGTACGGTGTAGACTCGTGTGATGTAAGATAATAAAGTTTAGATGGAAGCATATTATATTTTTTACGACATAGAATTGTAATGTATTACTTACTGTTAGTAACTCAGCTTATTGTAGAGTATATTTAATATACTGATGATACTATGTAGTTTATACTTTAGTTGTTTACGTGGTGGTTTTGGTTACCGCAGCTACATACTATTAACACTCCTTCCCTTTATTAATGCTACCCCTATCACGTCCTTTTGATGCTGCTAATCCTGCATAATGCACGGGCATAAGTAGCACTAATCACATAACCTCCCATTGATGCTGCTAATCCTGCATAATGCACGGTCATAAGTAGTACTAATCACATACCTGCATTTCCCATAAATATGCTATATTCCTCTTGATATGCATATTCTTTTGTTAAGGCTCCCCCTTTCTTCCCCCCTTCCAACCCAGCTTATATACATGCTCCAAGCACGTGTGCTGTTTCATTCAGACGCTGTCGCCTCGACAGACCTGGTTTTCACCTGAGGACGGCTACTTGCGTTGTGGCCGAAACGTCGTGAGAATTATTTTATTATGTTTTATTTTATTACTTCCCTTCTACGTGACTTTGCTAAAGTGTTTTCTCTGATCCACGTGTTACTCTGTCTCTTAATGTCATTCCAAGCATGTAACTCGGAGTGCTTTTGTGCGCACTTCTTATTTGTGCTTCTGAACCATCTGCTATCGGAGGTGGTTCACACGGATCAAAATGTCTAGTTGTAGGCACATTGGAATGTTACGTTTCATTGTGAAGTTCAGGTTTGCAAAGGCACTCCAACCTGCTCTCGTTTGTATTGTTTTATTTGCATTTTTTTAGTCTCATTTCAGGTGGTGCTAAAACCTTGAATACGGAAACAATAAATTTCGATGTAAAGCTTTCGTGACTGCAGGGATTCATCTTCTTGGTTCTTTCGGTAAAGTCACGTAAAAGGAAAATAATAAAATAATGAAAATAAAACATAATAAAATAATTCTCACGACGTTTCGGCCACAACGCAGGACGGCTGCTTGCGTTGTGGCCGAAACGTCGTGAGAATTATTTTATTATGTTTTATTTTTATTATTTCCCTTCTACGTGACTTTACGGAAACAATATTTTAGCAAATAACACCTTGTTACAACTTTAATTATACAATGAATATCCTCAAGAATTTCGATGTAAACTGTATAATTGCAGGTAATTAAATTATTCATAATAAAAAAAATAATCTTATATGCACTCATATCGTGAACTAAACACCAAATTCCTGTACAACAAGTGTAATAATCAAAATTAATAATTATTGGAGGGACACAACTTGAAAATATCCTACTTAGGGCTATTATAGAGATCAGATCGTGATCCAAATGGTAACATGTACAGGTGACGTCTTTCATTTTGGAGTGCGTTTGAACAATATTTGGACCCTTAATTCTCAGCGTTCCATTTTTCCCTGAGTTCAAATGTCAATCCGTAGATACTGCTCGCCATGACCTATGGATCAGAAATATAAAGTGCCAAAAAAGATTGACTTTTACCCGATCATAAAAAGTCACCGTGAATGAAACATGAATATTGGTTAAATACTTTTGTTTGTAAAAGGGCTGTCGAGCCCCCCCCCCCCCCCCTTTGATTTCTCTTCCCCCCACCCCTGTCCATTCCCCAGAGGCGTATCCGAGTTATGGAAGTAGACACCAAGGATCCAGGGATATAGAGTGTATTGAAACACATGGCATAGACACGTTCAAAATATAAAAGTTGGTAACAATCATTGTACTTCGCATTGTGTTTCTGCTGGTGTCAATTCCCATACATGCCCTCTGTGTGTACCTTAATTGTTTGGTCGATAAAATATTTTTGGTTAAAAAGGCTTTCGACAGTATGCACGGGGAATGTATTCTCAACACCTACGGTTTACCAGACAAGATAACAGACGTCATGAAGAGCTTTTTGCGATGGCAGTCAATCTCCAGTGCAATATGAAAGATACAAAAGTGAAATGGTTCCACATTGTTTGACAAAGATATGCTTAATTAATTAAAGTGCGGAGTGCAGTAACTTCATAGGCGTAATGTAGGTACAACAGCGATGATGTTCAAGGCCTTCAGTTGATTGAGTCAGATAAGTGAGCTGGGTCAATTTGTCAAACACTCCACCGGGAAGAGCCGATAGCCGATTGCTCTCCAGATGTAGCTGCTGCAGATTCACCAGGCTGTCAAACAGCCCAGCAGGGAGAGACGTGAGTTCCTCAATGCGCAAGGACCTTAGACACTCGCTCTACGCTGTTTTACGAAGACTCTAGCAGAGTGAATGTAAATACGACTCCACGGAGCACTAGCTACACGTGACTCACACATCAAGCTTGTTAAACGCATTAGGAAATTAATCATTCAAAGCTCTTTGTCTATCCACTGCTGGATGAATTGATGACATGTCACCAGGCTGGTTGTAACCACTGAGAGTCGATGCATTGTCTAACTTTAATTGAATAGACTAAGAGACAAATTAAATTAAATAAACAGCTAGGACTTGACAATACGTCCACAAACAACTCTACACAGTCGTCAATAGCGCTGTCTTAAAGGGAAACAAATATATTATAGGTGAAGTTGTGGTTACATTGAACATGATTTCCCTTAAACCACCCAAGTAAGAGGCAGCGTACCCACCACTCTCTCACATTTACAATAAAAACAACGACTTTCTAGAAATGGTCGTAATTAAATAACCGTGTAAAACACATTACCATTCGTCATCGCGAGAAGGCAGAGGAAAGGGGACTGAGAGAGAGGAAACTGAGAGCTCCGCGCAGCCGAGCCTGGCACAAGCACCCCATCGGTTGTAGAGGTGTTTTACCAATCTTCAACTCTGTTGAAGTGGTGATGATCATCACTCGCTTTTGATGTTCTCCGTTGCTGATGATCAAACCCAGGTCACCATGTTCATAGCGCAGTGCGCTAAACACTCGTACCACAACTCCTCACTTTCTATCTCACATTAGCAACAAAAAAAACGTCTACATATGTTCATAATGAAACGACTGTGTTAGGCTACTTCATCATTCATCATCACGAGGAAGCTGCTGAGCGAGGCGAGGAGGCTGAGAGCTCCGCGCAGCTCACAGTCCCAGGGGTTGTTCAACAGCCAGATGTGAGTGAGGCTCTTGAGGTTGTCAAAGGCGCCCTTGGGAATGCTCTTCAGCTGCCCCGCGTTGATCCGCGATTGCTTTGCACTGCGTTCTAACACGTTCCTTCGGAGTGGGCGACTAAGTGGGCAGGTAGGAACTTGGTTGGACAGCGCATTCGTGCACGACAGAAAGCTCGCGGTCACGTGACGCACTTTAACCGATCCGGGAGCGTACTACACGTTTGGGAGGGGCTATGCACGACAGACAAATAATCCCTGGTGGGCAGTGTGGAACCTGTTGTTCCTACCTGTATTAACACTGCAATGCAAGTCACTGAGCAGAGAGTGAAATCAAACAGGTGAGGAGTATACACGATGGGCATTGGTGCGGCTTGAGATTTATCAAATCAGTGATGGTCGATAGTAGTGATGATGCAGATAATGATTGTTACGTAATCTTTCTCGTTTAATACACATTCTCTCACCCTCTCACACATGCATTGCCTTCCTAGTGCCAATACTTAAACACCATATCAGGTGCAGTGCTCAGTTAAGGCTGAGTCGACCGAGGGGACGCCCATGTCGGGTTCAGATAGTCGAGGATACTAGACACGTCCCAGAATACAACTTGAATGTACTATATCCCGGCATAGGAATGTAGAAATTCTCACAGCTGTACGCAGGGGTGTTTGGGAGTATAGCGCATCTGCTCGACCTGAGTTGGTGTGATAACCAGTTAAATACTATACCCCATGGCGGATTCGATCTCCTGGTTCGACTAAAGGAACTAAAGTTGTATACCGACCAGTTGACGGCTCTGCCCACTGGTGTCCATCTCAAACTGAACCAAATAACGCGAGTGGAGCTGCACAATCACAGCTGGAGACCGTTCCAGAGGTCCAGGTTTTACCCACAAGCACTGCAGTCCATGTGCACGATGCATGGTCATAGGGGGCTCTCACGTCATTGTTTAGCCAAGGTGAAGTGGTGACTTTACACACTTGGGTCAGGTTGTGAATCATTGATCCATTCGTCAGTGAACCTTCATCTAAGCCCGTGAGTGTTCTCACACACAAACTCTTTAATAATCGCACTCTTAGTGCAGGAGTCTCAGGAACTTGCCATAAGCTCAGCAGTTCAGTTCCGGCCCGTGCCATCGGCTCCCCGTGTTCTCTCCAGTGCGGCCAACTGCCGCACGTGAAACATCGCCAAACGAATCACTAAGAATGGCGAAGTGTGGAAACATATTCAGTCTGATGTCATTGTGAAGTCACTAGAGTTAAGAAGACTTAAACGTAGCAAACCGATACCCCACCTATGTGGGGAAATGCAAGCATATATGCTTGCATTTCCCCACATAGGTGGGGTATAGTGATGCACGTGTAGATTTTAATGTTTTTAGATGTGTAATAAAGCAGTCAAAATGCAAACAAATGGTATGCCCTGTCCTTGAAATTGATTGGTCCACACCCGAGATGGCTTTTCTTAGAGCCTAGTCTCCACTGGTGTTGGACCAGATGACACCAAAAGGCGCACAACTCAAAAACAGCGCACAGCACGTCAGTTTTGGTGCCAGATAAAAGGGTAAAAATCTTTTACTATATCTTGCTACTGGCAAAGGAGGTTTCAATGTAAATTATTACCATGAGCTCTCAATACTATGATAGTGCGCTGTTTTTGAGTTGTACGCCTTTTGGCGTCATCTGGTCCAACACCAGTGGAGACTACGCTCTAAGAAAAGCCGTCTCGGGTGCGAACTAATCAATTTCAAGGACAGTGCATATCATTATCAGAGTTGTCTCTTTTTGTTTGCATTTTGACTGCTTGTGTTGTAGTTATTGCAAACATGATCCCTTGTATAAAGGTGTCAGTTTTGGTGCCAGATAAAAGGGTTAAAACCTATTTCTATATCTTGCTACTGGCAAAGGAGGTCTCATAATGTGTAATAAAGCACTTCCACGACGACGGTAGACTTGTGTCTTTTATTAACGATTACTGCACAGCTCCGCTCTCTCTCTTCCCGGATGGTTCCATTCTCTCTCCTCTTGCCATGAAGCACTCGATCCCTCGTCCACCGTTGCAGCGTGTCTCTGTCTCTCTTCTCGCGCTCGCTGCTGGTTGGCGGCGCGCAGGGAGGAGAGAGGGCTCCGCTGGCCGAGGTCGCCACGTGGCCGGTGGCGAGACAAGGTAGGCGATGATGCAGTCCGGATTCAGGCTTCCCACACCGACCCCGAGTCCTCTTACTGCCTCTCCTTGTATTGCTTTCGGCGGAGCTAGGCTCCGCCTCTAGGCACGCCCCTTCGTAGAACCTTCTCGATGCTTCTCGTACATATCCACGAGCTCCGCCGATTACCTTTGGCCCAGATTTAACCCTTCCCTCTGATTGGATATGAATAACCCAGCAGTGACTATGCAGCCCTGTGTCGTCCCTTAGGTGGCGCTCTCTCATTACAGATGTAATACTTCGTCATCCATACTAAATGTAATGTTAAGGACGAAACTGATTTGCTTTGTTACCCTGAGTATCAACTCACTAAAAGTCATTGCTGTTCAGCAATTTCTCGCGACATGTAATGAACGTTTATGTTCCATCGTTTGATTCCATTTGTACCAAGTTGATATTTGCTTTGGAACCAGCGTTGGCTCTACCCGTTGGGATGCTTCAGAATTGCCAATTAATCCTTAATATCATGACCTGGCATTGATATTACAATTTGAATAAACAATTTATATTATGCATTGTCTTAATTTATTCATAACGGCTCGCATATATAGGTAAGAAAACAAATGCTCGCAGAATATGACACTAACTGTCTGGCTGTAGTGACCTATAATCCAAGCATATGCTGGTGAATTTTCACATCTTGTATTTGTCTGGGAATCGGCTGATAGTTGTTCCCGAGGTGGTGTTTGACCACCTGGTCAAACTGCAGGAGCTGTATTTGAATACAAACCAACTGTCGGCTCTACCCACCGGAGTGTTTGACAAACTGACTCAGCTAACTATTCTGAGTTTGCGTGAAAACAAACTGACGGCTCTGCCCGCCGGAGTGTTTGACAAACTGACCCAGCTCACTGAACTGAGTCTGCGGGACAACCAGCTGAAGAGCATTCCCAGAGGAAGTTTTCTGGGCGGGTGCCTCTCTAGATCTGGATGCACAATGCCAATCTGAAACCTGTTCTTCTCGACTGCGTGACGCATGGATGTGTCGAGGCTGTGTGTGGGAGTAACCACCTTGCACAGACCACGGCCACGTGCAGTGAAGTCGTTAACGATCGGCTACTGCACGAAACTTTCAGTCATCAGCAGGTGCGCCCCGCTCTGATACTTTGTCGATTCCAGTTCAGGTGACTGGTTGGTGGTTGGTTATTATTGGTTGCAGTTCTTCTTCAATTACATAGTTTGCCGTACAGCTTCGTTAAATATTTACTCAGATCAATTGCTCGAGTTGGCCATTGTGTGCCGACGACGGTGCCGAAACATTGCAAGAAGAGTAATGGCGAACCTAGAACCCTGGGTACCAATGTCAGTGTAACGACCACCAAATTTGGAATCACAACAGAGCTACTAACCGCTGCCTAGATTAGTAAAGTTTAATTCAAGAATTTAGAGGATTCTGGAATGTTGAACGATTCCTTAAGGAGTATTATATTTTAAATATAATTATTATTAATCATCATCAACATCGCGAACGTAACCTTCTCTTCCCAGTACTGAACGAGTGAGGGCATTTGGTGTTGCCAATCGAGGCGACGTTTCCCGAGTTCGGCCCGAGCCACTCACCGACTGAGACGCAGGCTGTGTGAACAGGCGCAGTCCCATGGGTTGTTGTACAGATAGATTCAAATTTCAAGTTTTATTTATTAGGTATAGCCCTGTGAGCCATTCGGCTCTTGAATCGGGTGCAACCGCAACAAACAAAAAAACAAAAACATGAACAAGAAACATCTTAAAGTGACTATGTGCAAGCAGAAAATCCAAGAAAAGACAGCAAAATATTGCAGAAAAAGCACCGTACACCAACACTGTGTGCAAAAATCCCAGTGGGATGCAAGTCAAACAACAACAACCACAAGACAACTTAGTATAAGGCCATCAGTCTAACTCTGTGCTACAACAAACAAACATGACTAAACCGAAACACTTTTCAAAAATCACCAAAATAAAGCCATAAAAGCAATGAAACAGTGATCATAGGAACTGTGACCGAATTTTCACAATAAACGACGAAAACAACATGTATTACCAAACTCTGCAGCCATAGCTGGCTGCATGAATCACTCCACAACAGCAGGAGCATCAGTCGGAGTTTCAACATTTTTCAATGCACCTTTAAGATCAGCACACTAAATCAAAACACAGATCATACTTTGCAGCAATCATCCGGAGCGAAACATTTTATTTTAGGCCACTAAATTGCAGTGGCAGATGGCTGAGGTTGACTTGCGCCAATCACAGAGGCCGCGCGACAGCGACTGATGATGAGCCCTATGTATGCGTCACAGGCACATATATCACACATATATTATTTCATATTTTATTCTTGCGTTTGAAACTTCCATTTAAAACACGACACCGTTCATCACTCGCGCACCGTAACAGTCCGAGTGTATGATGCTTCGGATCTTCCATGTCGTGTTAACAATGAATATACATTGTCACCGTTACTCCAGAGAGGTCTATACATATCATGTGTCTACGATGGTTGATTTAATTAGATACTTTATAATGGATATGATATGCTAACGTTTCGTGCAATTGCCCTACTTCAGACCAGAAAGAGAGGGCAGTTTTTCTGATGTGTGGTTGAAGCCCGCGTCCGACAATGAGGTGTCTTGAAACCCGTCGAGAATCTGGAGTTGCCGCATGAACCCAGTCTCCCATTGGGTAGCAAACACACTCCCCCGAACAGTGTGGACAGAGAAACATTTGATGCCCGATAGGGACTAAATACATTTACAAAAATATTGAGTGATACACACTCATCTGAGTCTGAAAATCCCAGGGACACGTTTTACAGACACAGCTGCCTCTACTCGCATCAGCAGTTTAAGCATGTTCTGCTCCACCAACGTTTTTAGGTTAGAGCGGCCGTATGCAGGGTTAGCGGTCGCCAGAATGGGGCAGCGCGCATTGACACTCATCATGATGCTGGCCTGGATAACGGAGGCGCAGCGGAGAGACAGAGAGAAGATTTAGGAAAAACGGTGTATATGCGTGGATTGTTTCGCTTTCCAACATGTGTTTGTCTTCCGTGTCTGTAAATACCCTTTGTTCCTCTATATCACAGCTCCCCCATACCCCACAAGTTGAAGAACCTTCGTCTGAGCTAAAGATCAACATCGACATTTGATCATAGCGATTGCCAGCCAAACGCAATGGTCGATTCGACTCGCGTCCCCACCGCTACCGTTCAGCCTCTGCCACCGGCGCAGAACACTGGCTGGTCAAAGCGCGGCAGGAGAGCGCCCCCGGTCGCCTTGACGACATGACCTCGTGGATGGAGGTGCGATCCCTGTCGGCCATCTTGTCGTCCTGCGCCTGTTCACTTGGCCTGTGTCTCAGCCGGTGGCTCGAGCCGAACTCAAGCTAAGTGCTCAGCGCTGGTGGTGCTCAAAGCCGCGGGTGTGTTGTCAATCTCTTCATGAAGATGTCAAAGAATAAGGTGCAGCCCTGGAAATGCCTGGCTCACGTCACTGATAAATGAAGGGCCTCCACTGGAGGGAGCTCTAGAGAGCTCCTCTGCAGGCTACGTGGCCTCCTGCTTTTCACTGACCAGAAGTTCTGGAAGTGGTTTATACACTCATGATTTACTCCACGTCACGCGACCTGCCGATCAACGGACTGTGCCATACGATTGATAATGCCGGTTGACATGGACGAAAGGATTTAAGAAACTAACCAATTATTTCGACTGCCATGCCGGAAGATCATGCCAGCCCAGTGTGCTAACTATTTCACCAAAGCAAACACATTCTATGGACTCATGGTCATAAAAGAAATTACCATAATATACACTTAAGCATCAACAGCTACACACTCTTCATTATCACCCGTCGTAATCAGCACTGCGCTCTTATTCATCCACTGCTCTCATTCTGCACTCGTCCAATGTATGTGTAGTGGCGGTACGCGCTGACAAGGAGGGGGCGTGTGTGTGTACGCGCGCCGGGCGTGGCTACATCGAGTGTGGTGTTGACGCGCGCCGACAGTGATGGATCACGGGGCGGCGCGGGGTGCGTGGTTGTGCGCACTGACACGATGTGGGAAATAGGATCGTGGGCAGCGCGCAGTGATTGGTCAACTGGGGTGGGTGCTCTCAGCGACGTCCGCATGGAGGACTATAAAGGGGGACGCGCGGGAGCACTCGAGGAGTTGATAACCAGCTGAAGATCGAAGACGGAGTTGAAGAGATAGGGCCCTGAGACCCCTAGTCCCGCTGTCCTTGTAAGGGCCGGGACCCTGTGCGGCTCAGAGGCGAGGCTGTGGGACCCGTGGCCTGACGTCCATGTGGGACGAGGCTGTGGGACCCAGGGTCGAGACTGTTAACCCAACCGGGTGGGTTCCGAGAAGCTACGGGGCGTAAGAGCCCGTGTGGGTGTAGCCAGGGGAACCTCGTGGGTTAGGCAGCAGTTAGCCACCCGTGTAATATAAGTTGGTGTTAATAAAGAGTGTGCTACCCGTCAGAGTCGTCTCCCGCCAAGTTACTACTTTACATATGCCCCAAGGACTCTGAGCTACTTTCGAAACCGGTCTCGTAGAAGCGAATGCTGAGTGGTGGTGCATTCAGACGACATCGTGAGTGCACGCCAGCTCCAATCAAGAACACCTGCTGGACTACATAGTGACGGCACAGTGCAGACCCATGTCCTGGACACCATGACCAAGCGTGGAACTGATCTGTCACCTATCAGGTTGCCATCAATAAGATGCGACTAAACCGCAGCAATTTGGCTCAGTGGAGAGAAAATATGGTTGTGTGCTTCGCCAAATTTAATTTGTCTAAATTCAAGCTCGAAGAAGTAAAATATCGATTTCACTGTCATGCACCATACATTAATCTCATAAGCACAGCGAGTGGGACTATGCTGTTCTGTAGTGTGTGTGGAGCAGAGGGAACTTGTATGGATCTAAGAGCTATTTCTGTGGTATCCGTTGGGTTGCACTGCACTGCGAGAGTTCCAAATGGGTTATTTGTCTCATAACGCGACACTGATTACAACCATCGCGATGACATTTAGGGAAATTACTAAAAATGATAAAAGCAGCGCCGGGGCTGACAACAGAGTGGTGCATCTGATGCATCACACTCCGGTCTATGTTTAAGAATAACAATAGTAATGCTTAGCATGCATATGGCACTCGCTTAAATGCCTCGGCATTTCGAAGTGCTTCACCCCTCATCTCATCTCAAGCATTCAAAAGGCACCCCCAGTTGCAGGTGTCCCTTTGCGGCACACGTGGCCTGCAAGCGGGCATTAGTCTACCATGCAGTAGTGAGTGATGTTGCTCTGTGTAATCCCAAATGAGTCATTTGCGGGAGATATTTAGAACATGTCAAATTAGGACGATGACCCTGGCACACAATCGCCTACTCATTGTGAATGACACCACCCGACACTGTCGAGTAGGCGGTGTGCAGTGTTTGGGTTACTACTCTTAGGGACGACGGTTTTAAATATTTTGGAGTGGATTCCAGAATCGGTTTGTGTTTTAGGATTCGATGTCAATGATACCTATTTCGACTCCGATTCTAAACCTTCCAACCCATCCCCCATAAAAAAAACTATTGTTGCCTTTTTCATGGTACCTCCTTTTCCAGTGTCAAAATATAAGAATAGGTTTTCCCCTTTTTTGGCAACAAATCAGGTGTCAAAATGTTAAAACACCAAACTGAAACCTTTTGCAAGGAATCATGTCTGAATTAACCAAAAAACATACCCTGACAGTATATGCATTGTCTTTGAAACTGATTTGTCCACACCAGAGACATCTTTCTTTAGAGCCTAGTCTCAAACAGTGTTAGACCAGAGGACGCCAAAAGGCGAACAGCACAAAGACAACGCACTATCAGGACAATGAGAGCTCGGGGTGAGCAGCTACATCATGGGACCTCATTTGCCAGTGTCAAAATATAAGAAAAGTTTTCCCCTTTTTTCTGGCAACAAAGCAGGTGTTAAGTTTGGTCATAAACATCCCCATGTCGACACGGCAGTGGGAAGGCTGTCATCCAGTAGTAGATTGGGAATGGCTGATGTATTTTCACTGTGTGTAGACTTTGTCGTGCGGATGTCAGAGCAGACGAGACATAAATGTAGCAGTAGCGACAGTACGTACCGCCACCATTTGTTGTTATTCAAAGGAAATACGTTGCAGTGCGAGTCAAAGTGATGTCCTGCTCATCTCATGTGTAAAGCCCTGAGCGAGTGATGGAAATTCCCCGTTTCTATAACGGGGGCGAATCTCTACAAAGTTTAATGACGACTTCACACACTTTTCTTGAGATGGTTTCTTTATTGAAGACATGTTCACTTGAACAGGCGGAGACCCCCCTGCAACAGCCCCGAGTCTCCTGCGCATCTCCCTTATATACAGACCGAGGCCACGCCCCCCTTCTCGAACCTTCCCACAGACTCTGGACACTCGCTCCACCAGCAGACTCTACCGTCCTTTTCCATCACCTGACCACGCTCCCCTTCTCGATCTTTCCCATACTCACACCTGACACCTCTGTCATTACCTCCCGTGACCACTAGTCCCTTCACACCGCAGGTAGACTCTATTGTCATTACAAAAGAAAACCCACTGTTGACATCCCCCCGAAAAGATTCTCATTTTATCACAGGCAACAGTTGATTCGTTACACGCACGACATGCAAGCGTATATCATGAGTGAATGAATGGATTAATCAGTTCTTGAATTAAGTCATATTTCATCCAATGTTCATAATAATGAAGCACATTAAGCCAAATCCTGCATCTCCATCAATTGTGAAGGCACAATCTCTGTTTATATAAAACATCAGTCGAGTACACATGCAAATGGATATGGGTAACATCAAGCAATTCCCTTTTGCAATAAAGCATCCTTCATTAAACCGCAGCACACAACACAGGGATCAAGTTCTCAATGAAGCGAGGGGATGAGACCTTACTGGGCCAAACACCCCCTCGGGGAGACTCTCTATGCGATTGTTTTGCAAATAAAGGTGCTGGGAGCTGTCAGGCACCCCAGAGGGAACTGAACTCAGTCCTTTGCCTTCACAGTTCGTTAATTGAAGCCCAGAAGCCACGTAGCACGAACACTGCGAGAGATGTGTGGCTGCACGTGCTCCCAGCTCTGAGCGATACCCAGAGATTCCAGTACAGACCTCGCCTCCTCTAATACTCAAATCATAAAGGAACTTTCGATTTAAAGCTTTCGTGACTGCAGGGATTCATCTTCTTGGTTTTTTCGGTAAAGTCACGTAGAAGGGAAGTAATAAAATAATAAAAATAAAACATAATAAAATTATTCTCACGACGTTTCGGCCACAACGCAAGTAGCCGTCCTCAGGTGAAAACCAAGTCTGTCGAGGCGACAGCGTCTGGTTTTCACCTGAGGACGGCTACTTGCGTTGTGGCCGAAACGTCGTGAGAATAATTTTATTATGTTTTATTTTTATTTTTATTACTTCCCTTCTACGTGACTTTACCGAAAGAACCAAGAACATAAAGGAACTGTGAGGATTTTCATGACGCAATTATTTGCGTGTGATTTGTGATTCTTGGTTATTATTGAAACACTTGCATTGTATTTTTTCAATATATTTACACTGTATGTCGGTATCACAAGGGATTTAATTATTAACATTCAGGTACCACTCAATTTTTAGAATCTTCGGTTTATGTTTATTCTCTTTCTGTACACAGTTAATTTTAGCACTTAATACTTAAATTGTCATGCTGCTTTAATCCAGTAGTTACATGCTCTACAACAAAATAGGAACTGCGTTTTGGGTTTTTTAGGGGGGGAATGGTTGAAAAGTTTGGAATCGGAATCGAAATAAGCATCGTTGCCATCGAATCATCCTAGGGTTACAACCGATTCTGTAATCGACTCCAAAATATTGGAATCATCCCTCCGAGTAGTAACCCTTAAACGCTGCACACCGTCTACTTTACAGTGGACGCTCTGTGCCGGGTGGTGTCATTCAAAACGAGTAGGCCATTGTGTGCCAGGGTCATGAGTTTCTGAGACATTTAAGATGATGCCATATACATGCTAAACACTTATTGTTATTAAAAGACAGGAGATTGCTGGATCAGATTATCCAAATGTTACCGTGATAGTTGTAACATGTGTCACGTCATGTGTTAAATCATCTATTTGGAACCCTTGCTGTTGGAGAATGGTGCACGCAAGTGGATACCACAGAGCTACCGCTGAGATCCATTCAAGTTCCTCTGGTGCACACGCAGTCGAGGGCAGCACTTCCGGACTCGCTCTGCATACGAGAGTAATGTCCGTCGCATGACAGTCAAATCTATATTTTAGTTCTCAGAGCTGGAATTTTGACAAATTCAATTTGGTTAAAGCGCACAACCACCGGTACTCCCCACTGAGCGTCTTACAGATGAAAAGCTGATAGTCAATTGACAGATCAACTCCACAGTAGGTCTTGGTGTCAAAGATATGGGCCCGCGTTCGCCTTTGCCTTGAGTATGTAGTTTGACAGGTAGGCTTTCGCGACCAATATCATCCATTATCGTTTTTTGGGGGTAATCGCGTAAATATCTAAATGTGTAGTTAAAACCTGCCACCACCCGACACAGCCAACTAGTAAGGGCTGTCACGTAAACAAAACATGGCAATTCGTTACTATATAGTACAGCACATCGGTGTGTTGGAGAGCCAAGCCACAACATTTACAATCTGAGGACGACGTTTCGCCAGTTATTACAACTATCTTCATCAGGCGACAGACAGATTTGTGGAGAAGACCACCTGTTTCGTTCCTTATATAGAGGCGTAAATGTGTTGGCCACACTTCTGCGCTCTTGCGCAAAGTGGGGGTGGAGGATTAATGAGTCAACGTACATTATTGCATCTGCATTATGCGAGTCCTTTGAACTTGTCCTTCCTGTCTATTGTGTGTATTAAAATAGCCATACCAAGGGTAATCCCTATTGAAGTATGGTGCCCTTCATTAGGCATGCATTTAAATAATGTATCATTTTATTATTCGCTTCCACGCAGCACTAAGGCGGTAGCTATCCGAACGGTTAAAATATTTTTGCTTATTTAAATTTCGATAGATTCTCTAATAAGTCTTGGCCAGTAGTAGCTAGTTTAGCACAGCACTTCAACATTATCAAAATCAATTGAGTGTCCTTGTTGGCACGCGTGTTCTGCTACTGCTGACAGTTACTCCCAAATACAACTAACCCAACTACTCATAATATTCATAATATAGATTTTTGGGTCAGATCGCGTTATTTATAAATGTGTCGTAACCCTCCACCACCCGACAGGGCCAAACAGTAAAAAAATAACTACTCGTCCAACCACTCACTCACCCACTCACACATCCACCCACCGCTCTGCAGGTCACAGCACTTCTCTTTATGCTTCTTCCATCGCACTCTTCCACGATGGGATTCCCTGTCGTCGTTGTCTCTCTTTCCACGTTCCTATAACCTTACTCAGCCCATCAGCCATGGCCAATCCACAGCTGAATGAAAACCTTCTCAAGCCACACCACCTCTCATGATCCAATCCACCTCGCACCTGCACATGAGCGGATCTCGTCGGTCGTTCCATCTCCGCAATGGACGTCCTCTCGGATGCATTCCGTTCCTTGGCTACAACTCCGTAATCGTCTTTGACCATCTTCCACCGCCCTTTATTGCCATGATGTGTCCTGCCAAGGCCCACTTACGGTTTCTCGTCTAAAATGTCATTACCCTGCGTGTTTGCTCGTAGCCGATGTTTTTATTTATTTTAATTTAAGTTCAGGCGTTCATCTCTCCACGCATCTTGAAGCAATTTTCAATACAAATATATGTGTTTGCAATATAAATATATTTTGTTATTCAGGGTCAACGAATTCTTAATTCACCATACCATTACGTGCACCATATTTAAAATAAAGTATTTTTTTTTCTCTACACAAAATCATAAGCGTGCTCATTATGTTACACGTTTTAGGATTTTATGCAGACACGGCGTTAATACAGTTTCCACTTTTTATAATTGTTCAGAAACCACAGGATCCTTTGATAACCATCTGCCACCACTGGTCCGTCGATAAGCACTCATTAGTTCCGTGTTTAGCGTTAAATATAAGTAATGGCGCCCACAGTCAGCGTTTAAACACAACGCACTATTTTTTTAACAGAGCTGCCTTGTGTCCATGTAACGCCTAACAACACGGAGCAGGGATCTGATATTCTCGCTACTGCACCGGCGGTGGCACCAGCTGTGGGAGTATTTAAATACATTGATAATGATGCAAATTTATCATAATAATTATTAGCAGAGTATTGTTTGATGCCTTACATTTTTATATTATTAGTTAGTTCAACGGTCTAATAACACTGGTCAACAAAAGAAAAACATTTTTTCTGGCCTGGACTTTTGCAGCTGTTTTAGACTAATTTCAGGGTGCTGATTCCAAATCTGATCTCAGATTTGCTCTATCACATCTCATTTTTATGCTATCGAAATACCCCATTTTCATTGATTTTACCCGAAATTAACTCCGTCACTTATGATTGCAAGTTGTTGCGAGTCAGGGACTGCTTTAGTGTTAAAATATGGTGCTGTATTTTTAGGATAGTGTGTTTATAATATAATTTTATGTAGATATCCACAATTATTTAATATTTTTCTTCTGCAGTTTTTATTGAAAATGCAATATTTGATATCTCAAAAACCTGATGTGATAGAGAAAAACTGATGCCAGATTTGGAATCAGCACCCCAAAATAACCTTAAGACCGTTGGAAAACCTTATGCCAGAAAAAGTGTGTTGACCAGTGTAATTAGTGGTGATGGTGGTGTTGAGGTTGTGAGGGACGTGGCTCTGAGTGTTCCCAGCCCTGAGAAAGACCCAGAGACTCCAGCACGGATCTCGCCTTATCCAGTACTCCATCATCACTACTCCACCACTACCATTACCACCCACCTAATCATAATAACGCATACGCATCATAGGACTATAACAAGTGTACGTTGCATTTGGCACAGTAGTGATATTAATAATACATTTGTAGTGACATCGGAAATGTCACTGGGTAATGCCGGCTCTAGTGAAGTACGGCGTGTGTTGCTCTGTGATTGCTGACACCCCGTGCGTGGGTGTAGTAGGTAAAAATAAATAATCAAAAAATAAATAATAAAAATTATAGAAATAATAATAGAAATAAAATAATAAATCACGACGTTTCTTTATTTATTTTTTGATTATTTATTTTTACCTACGCGACTTTACCGAAAAAAACCTAAGAGTATGAATCCTTGCAGTCACGAAAGCTTCAAATCTAGAACCACGTGTAGTGTCGGTGCTGACTCCTACGGGAGGAGATGAGTGAGTGCAGCCAGGGGGTGGGGTAACCCCGGCACGTGATACTCTGGTTGACCCTTGGGGGCACGTTACCCCGGGACCTATCCGGGTGGGGGCTCGGGGGGTCACGTGTCGGCCAGGAACCCCTGAGAGCCCGCTAGAAGCTATGAGACCTTTCGGGAAGGTGGGCGTGGCCAAGGGCGGAGCTGGCCATGGCCAACCCAAATGAGTGCACCAGAAGCTATGTGGCATTTGCTCGAGTCGCCAATGCACGATCGTTCGCATGTCGTGATGAGATTGCCCGTGCATTTGCCAAATCAGCAAGGCGTTGTGTTTCAAGAAGGTCGAGAAGAAGAGGCATTGGAAACTGCACGAACAGGTCGCACAAAGCTCGAATCTTGGTTTCAGCTAAACGTGATTGATCCAAACACCCAAGATTTTCTCTCCAATGACATTCCCTACAATTATGTGCATGTCAACAACAACTGGAAGCAGCGACAAAGAGGAGGCACTAAGATCGTTGCGAGGTTGTACACTGTTGGAACAAAGATGAGGAGCGATTCTATCTTAGGATGCTCTTGCTGCGCGTCAAAGGCGCTACCAGTTTAGAATTCCTCAAAACCGTCGATGGCGTCGTGTACACCACATTCAAGGAAGCTGCCTTTCATCGTCATTTGCTGGATTCAGACGAAGAATGGCATCGATGCATGCAGGAGTCCGCGAGATATCAAATGCCAAATCAAATGCGACAGACGTTTGCGTACATTTGCTGCTTCTGTATGCCAACAAACGCTGGCGAGTTGTGGAACAAGCATTCACTTGACATGTCGCTGGAATATCTACGGCGCCATGACGGAAATGTTGCATTGAACATTGCTTTGCATGACATCAACGCGATTCTCAAACAACATGGATTGTCTTGCGCATCAATTGGTATTCCGCAACCGACAGGACATCCAATCGAAGCTCAGCTATACGACGCAGTGCGAGAACAACAGGAAGCTGAAACGAGAATCTTGCTCCATAAATGGGCAACAGTTTGAAGCTTTCACAGCAATAATGAGAGCTGTCGACGATGAACATGACCACAACAGACTTTTCTACTTAGATGGTCCTGGCGGCTCTATAAAAACGTTTTTTGTACTTCACGCTGCTCTTATTTCTTCGTGGAACAGGTCAAATCGCTCTTCCTTGTGTGACCACTGGAATCGCAGCGACTTTACTGAAAGGCGGACGAACTGTGCACAGCGGATTCAAGCTTCCAGTTCCCCTCCTCGACACATCTTCTTCGTCGATGAGACTGACTTCGCAAGAAAACGAAACGCTACGACAAGCTTCGCTCATCATCATTGATGAAATTACGATGCTGACAAAGCATGACCTTCGATGCATCGATCAGCTGTTGCGCGACATCATGCAGATTCAACGACCGTTTGGTGCAAAAGTCGTCATAATCAGTAGCGACTTCAGACAGACTTTGCCGGTTGTGGCAAAAGGCACCCGTGTTGATGTTATCGCGTGCTACATCAAATCCAGCCTATTTTGGCAGCTTTTATGACTCAAACTGGTTGATAACGTCCTTCCACGTTATCAACCAGTTTAAGTCATAACTGGCTGTGATGTTCCCATCCTACCACCTTCAGATGTTAGTTATTTTCGGCTCTCTGATTTGACATTAACAGGTTAAATTTCCTACACTAACACAGCCACCTCGCTCGCCGAGGTCGACATTACTGCTCTGCGATCTACCATTAACATGCTAATCTCTCACATTAACATAGCCACCCACGCAACTCGTCGCGGACGCCGCTTTCTGATCTTAAATTAAAATGCTAATTTCTCACATTAACATCACTAGCCCTGCTAACTTCGTTTATGACCCTAAGACTACACCCTATAAAAACAAACTGCATTCAGCAGCTTTCCTCCTCTTTCCTCTTGATGACGATCGCTTGTGTTGTGATCAAAACGTCGAAGTTTTTGTTGTTTTTTGTTATTTTCTTTGAACCGATCTATGTGACTTTACCAAAAGATCCAAAGAATATGAATTCCTGCAGTCACGTAAGCTTTAAGTCAAAAAGTCCAACATGCATACATTTCTTCACCAGCATTTATTCAATATAATCGACGTACGTTTTTGCATCGATCTAGGACCCACCGCTAACAGAGAGAGTCCTTTCCTATAAACATCAGTCAGGCAAGCCTGACAGATGAGTCATTGAGTGTTAAAACGAGTCCAGAGTTTGCTTGTGTTGAACCAACACTACTGAGATAATGCACTCTCAAAAGGCCGCATGGCTGATGAAATGTGTCTAAAATATATATTTTTGTGTGTGGAGTAGCAGACGTGGGAAGGGGGCCCAGGAGGCGCATGAGTACACTGTGCCGAACTCTGTACACTCAATTGTCAAGTTGTATGAAACATTTCGTCTGATACTGCTTTGGCAGTAGTGCATAAGCACAAATAACAGAAAATCAGCATATTCTTCAAGAGCCATTTGCCCTTAAAAGAAAAATAATCTGTAATAGGCGACGTTTCATCTTCGACTATTGCTCCACTGTAAGGATGGGGTCTGTCATTTCACAGTGACCACTTTCATTCTGTTCTCTCGACCCCCAGAGCATTGGTCGTAAATATGGAAGTAAAGTCTTTGGGATCAAAGGAATTCTGCATCAACATGGGACCCTTCTTACCAGTATTAAAGTATAAGAATAGGTGTTGCCCTTTTGGCAATAAAACAAGTATTCATACTCTTAGTTCTTTCGGTAAAGTCACGTAGGTAAAAAATGAAATAAAAAAACAATGAAAATCACGACGAAATGAAAATAACGACGTTTCGGAGGCAACACAAGTCTCCAAAACGTCGTGATTTTAATTGTTTTATTTTATTATTTTTTATTTCATTTTTTACCTACGTGACTTTACCGAAAAAACTAAGAGTATGAATCCTTGCAGCCACGAAAGCTTCAAATCTAGAATAAAACAAGTGTTAACATGTTCAAACGCCAAACGGAAACCTTTTGCAAATCATAATTTCTGCATTAAACACACATACTTGTGGTGAACATGCAAACCAAGCGAATCCAATAATGTCTAACCCGCCCTTCTCAAATCCCGATAATTAAAGAAGGGAAATTGATTGTTAAATTGGTATTTTTTCTTCCAATGTTGTTCCGATTGCGTGAGAACCAGTGTTGTCTCTAACCGCCGGGTGTTTGACTGCCTGACTCAACTGACTTTCTTGTCTCTGCACACCAACCGGCTGCAGACTCTACCGGCCGGGGTATTTGACAAACTTTCCCAACTTACTTTACTGGCTTTGGATGAAAATAAACTAACTGCTCTACCCAACGGGGTGTTTGACAAACTCACCCAGCTGACGATACTGGGTCTGCGAGACAACCAGTTGAAGACCAATCCCAGGGGAAGTTTGCTGGTCGCGTGCGTTTCTCGAGCTGGATGTATAATGCCCATCTGAAACCTGTTCTTCTGGATTGTATAACGCGTGAATGTGTAAAGGCTGTGTATGGGAGCTACCACCTTGCACAGACCACGCCACGTGCAGTTGCTAACGATCCATTACTGTACCAAATACACGCAATTGGCCACTATTAGTGAAATGTGCATTGTGATAGACACGACTGTGATAGCATGGGCGCCCGTCATGCGGCACTTCATAGGCAAGGGTTGATGGATCACGTGGGGATTTGTGAAGCTCCCAAATCCATTGCGTTGAGAGGTGAACAGGTGATGATAGCAGAGGAAGTACCTTTGCACACCTCTCTGTGGGAACCTAAGGGTGATATCCCCTCGCCTCGTTTGGTTTTCTCTGGTTTCCTTCTCCGTGCAAACCCTTTTGTAACGAAAGTGGCAAAACGTCTTGAAACATGATCCCCATGAAAACTAGGATTGAGACTCAAAATAAACATGCCCCCTTGTTGTGCACAGCGTCTGGAGATGCGCTCATCTGTAGATATTGTGCATCCCTCTGCGTTGCCTGGTTTCCTATTTCACGTCCAGATACGATGGCCAGCTCTGGAGGCTGGTGGAGTGGTAGTGGAGTGACTGGGAATGTCACTGTGTGGTGCCGGGCCTGCGAGGCCACGGCGGGAGGTATACTGTTGTGTGTACACCCCGGATACGGGATGTAGTACCAGCCCTAGTGGGGGCTTGGGTGAGCGCTGGTTAAGCGTGGTGACACCACGCACAGCCTGCGGTGCGGGTTCCCGTTGAAAGAGAGCAAGAGTGTCAGCCAGCTGGGGTTACATTTGGGGCATGATACTACTGGCTGACCTTGGGACACGTGACTGGATTATACTGGAGGGGGGTCACCGGTGGAGAGGGCCAATGGGTGGTCACATGGTCCGGAAAGAACTCTCAAGAGCCTTCGGGCAAGGGCGAGAGAGATCGAGAAGGTGGGCGGGGCGAGATGTGGAGCCAGCCCAGCCCGATATAAGGGGGGCCCTGAGAGGGGCTCGGGGTTCTTACTGTTGGAGAGGCAGGAGATCCATGTCCAGCTTGAAGAAGCCTACAGCCACGTGGTCCAGGACCCAGCTCATGGTCCGGACCGAGATCACGAACCCATCGAGGGGATTCGCCGTAGCATGGTTAGTTGAGTGGTCACCACCCTAGAGTATGTTGTGTTCATAGTATAATAAAAGTGTTGCTCCCTAAGACAACGTCTGCGACTCAGTTGGACTCACTACAGTAGCATGGTAGTTTAGCACACCGACAATGGCTATATTTATTTGCGCTTACCTGTACCAGTCCCGGCCCTTGCCTAGGTGCCTCCGGTAAACAAGCACTGGGGAGATAACAGCAGCCACAGCATTCCCTCGTGCGCCGTTCTTCATTATTTCTTCTCTATTACAGAAATTGGTCCTGCTACCAGCGTAGTAGGTATGTCATAGAGACTGTACATATGACATGGGGCACTTGGAGCAGTATAGTCACATCGTGTCGGCGGACAAGTGGTGGATATTCCTCTGTGTAATGCTTTCTATATGAGATGCAACCATCTGTTGTTTATTTGTGATGTATCGTGAGTGAGCGGTGTGTAACATCTGCTACAAGCGGTGAGAATGATGATTGGGTATTGAGGGAGGCGAGGTTTGTGCTGGAGTCTTTGGGTCTCGCCCAGAGCTGGGACCAAGTGGAGTCGCATGTTCCTCGCAGTGTTTATGCGGTGTGGTTTTTGGACTCCAAAGGACGAACTGTGCAGGCAAGGAACTGAGTTCAGTTCTCGCTGGGACCTCTGATAATACCCAGTTGCTGGATTTGGACAACAATCGCATTGAGAGACTCCCAGAGGGGGGTGTTTGACTTTTACTTTTATTAATTTTAATTTCTTTCCCCTAAGGCTGTCAGGAGACTCAACTCCCTCCCTGCTCTACCATCACTCCCCCCCTCTGCCCACCCACCTCCCTTTGCCCCCTGACCCCAACCCCCACACACACATTCACTCGTACATCCTGATCTCTGGACTGCACATTGCACTACATCGCACTACCACACTTTTAAATATCTTATTTCTTTAAATACTTTATTTAAATAATATTTTACATTTTAAAAATTCTTGACTGTTGTTTATTTTAAGTCTATTACATTTTTGATTATTTATCTTGTGTTGATCGCCGATTGTTTATTGTTTATTTATGTCTGTTAATTGTGATTAATTTTGTAATTGCTTGGTTGCACCGTGGGACCAAGAGAGAGGACTGTAATTTCATCTGTGTTGTATGTCATGCATGTAACACACTTGACAATAAAGTGACTTTAAGACTTTAAGACTTTAAGACTAACGATGGTGATAGGTATGGTGCTGTAAATTACTTTTTTCATGGAATTGAAGAGTGATCTGTGATCGCGGGCTACTGAGGCAGATTCCATATCCTCAGCAACCCGCGACCACCACTCATCCTTGCAGCGCCGCACAATTATTAAGGTGAACGGGTTTCTTTGTGCAGATTCATCGGGATGAGAAATCGCACACGTACCCAACTGTGTCTCTCGGCGTCTCAGGTGAGGTCGACATTCGGGCTGGCAAGGAGTAGAAACTGTTTCCCTCCATGGGGCCTTTTAAAACGCCTCTCCTTAGTTGCGCCCTGCTATCTTTACACCTTCACTAACCATCACCCATAATATTATGCAATATTGTACTGTGCATGGTTATATGCTGCCATCTGGTGGCGTTATTTAATACTATAAGTTATTCAAAACATTGCCTAACCCCTAACACGATCCTCAAAAGAAGCAGATTCTGTTTGACCGGGTGGAAGGGGCTAACTGGGCGCGGCATGAGCGAGAAAAGAAATTGATTGATGCGGTGCATGAGGCTGTGGAGCTAAGTGGACTTGCCGATGACCGGTCACAGTTTTGTCCCGATCGGCCTCTGTGAAGGAAGAAGTTCGTGAAGGACGCTACTGAGCAGTGCCAGGCTATGTACACCTTGAGGCTAGATGGCATTTGAAGGCAGTTGCCTTCCAACAATAGCGTAGGGCGGAGGAGCGACCCTCACAACTCACGGAGGGTCAGTCGGTTAAAACGCAGCAAGATGGCGCAGTGGGGAGCACATCTACCGGTTGTTTCAATAAACCCATGGCACCTGGTTTGGGTCCATGACCTGCCAGAGAACCGTAGACACTTAATGTGGCATAAAAGTGCACCTAGCCTGCCAAAAGTGCTGTGGTGGCATCACCGCGACCTATTGTGGGACGGCGGTAGTTGTTGTTGTTGTCGAGGGGCATAAAACTCCCGTGTGAGTGCAGCGTCTCGCCCACACGCATTAGTTCAGTTTGCGGCAATTCATGTTCCTTAGTTCATTTCAGCGGGCCGGTCTGTGTAGGTTCATTTATTTAGTGGGCGTCCATGTTGGTTGGTTCGTGTTAGGGGCGCCCATGTTGGTGAGTTCATTTTAGGCGTGTCCATTTAACACGGAGGCTTTCGCGACCAATATCATCCATAATAGAGGTTTTTGGGTTAGATCGCGTAAATATATAAATGTGTCGTTAAAACCCGCCACCACCCCACACAGCCAACTACTAGGGGTTGTCATGTAAGCAGAACGTGGCCAATTCGTCACTAGTACAGCACACTGGTGTGTTGGAGAGCCAAGCCACAACATTTCCAAACTGAGTATACGACGTTTCGCCAGTAATTACAACTAGCTTCATCTGGCGACAGCGAGATTTGTGGAGAAGTCTTACCGTTTCGTTCCTTATGTAGAGGTGTAGATGTGTTGTTCACCCTCCTGCGCTCTTGCACAATGTGAAGGGGGGGGGTTACTGAGGAAACCTACATTATTGCACGTGCATTATGCAAGCCCTCCTCCTAGTGTTCAGGTTGCATTCCCACCGACCCAGCCACTCGGGACGGTCGTTCCCGCTTGGTGAAGTTGGCGAGCCACTAGCTCGGACAGAAGGGGCATTGCCCGAAACATTTGGCTGTATTCGTTGTTCTTTTGATGCAGTGCTATATGCTGGTTTGTTGATTGTTGTTAACCTGCGTTTTCACACCTCAGATAAGTGCAGTTGGCTACGTACGGTGCGAAAGAACTTCAGCGTACATACAATAATGTACGCCTGCCGTAATATTCGGTTCGGCCACAAGAGGGCAACGTAAGCCGCTGCTGCACCAGGCAACGCAATCTCACTGCTGCACCCAGCAACGCTATCTCCACTGCTGCACCAGGCAACGCAATCTCCACTGCTGCACCCAGCAACGCAATCTCCACTGCTGCACCAGGCAACGCAATCTCCACTGCTGCACCCAGCAACGCAATCTCTGCTGCTGCACCAGGCAACGCAATCTCCACTGCTGCACCCAGCAACGCAATCTCCACTGCTGCACACAGCAACGCAATCTCCACTGCTGCACCAGGCAACGCAATCTCCACTGCTGCACCCAGCAACGCAATATCCACTGCTGCACCCAGCAACGCAATCTCCACTGCTGCACCAGGCAACGCAATCTCCACTGCTGGACCCAGCAACGCAATCTCCACTGCTGCACCCAGCAACGCAATCTCCACTGCTGCACAAGCAACGCTATCTCCACTGCTGCACCAGGCAACGCAATCTCTACTGCTGCACCAGGCAACGCAATCTCCACTGCTGCACCCAGCAACGCAATCTCCACTGCTGCACCAGGCAATGCTATCTCCACTGCTGCACCAGGCAACGCAATCTCCACTGCTGCACCCAGCAACGCAATCTCCACTGCTGCACCAGGCAACGCTATCTCCACTGCTGCACCAGGCAACGCAATCTCCACTGCTGCACCAGGCAACGCAATCTCCACTGCTGCACCAGGCAACGCTATCTCCACTACTGCACCAGGCAACGCAATCTCCACTGCTGCACCAGGCAACGCAATCTCCACTGCTGCACCCAGCAACGCAATCTCCACTGCTGCACCAGGCAACGCAATCTCCACTGCTGCACCAGGCAACGCAATCTCCACTGCTGCACCCAGCAACGCTATCTCCACTGCTGCACCAGGCAACGCAATCTCCGCTGCTGCACCCGGCAACGCAATCTCCACTGCTGCACCAGGCAACGCTATCTCCACTGCTGCACCAGGCAACGCAATCTCCACTGCTGCACCAGGCAACGCAATCTCCACTGCTGCACCAGGCAACGCTATCTCCACTGCTGCACCAGGCAACGCAATCTCCACTGCTGCACCAGGCAACGCAATCTCCTCTGCTGCACCCAGCAACGCAATCTCCGCTGCTGCACCAGGCAACGCAATCTCCACTGCTGCACCAGGCAACGCAATCTCCACTGCTGCACCCAGCAACGCAATCTCCGCTGCTGCACCAGGCAACGCAATCTCCACTGCTGCACCCAGCAACGCAATCTCCGCTGCTGCACCAGGCAACGCAATCTCCACTGCTGCACCAGGCAACGCAATCTCCACTGCTGCACCCAGCAACGCAATCTCCACTACTGCACCAGGCAACTCTATCTACACTGCTGCACCCAGCAACGCAATCTCCGCTGCTGCACCAGGCAACGCAATCTCCACTACTGCACCAGGCAACGCTATCTCCACTGCTGCACACAGCAACGCAATCTCCACTGCTGCACCCAGCAACGCAATCTCCACTGCTGCCACCCAGCAACGCAATCTCCGCTGCTGCACCAGGCAACGCAATCTCCGCTGCTGCACCCAGCAACGCAATCTCCGCTGCTGCACCAGGCAACGCAATCTCCGCTGCTGCACCAGGCAACGCAATCTCCACTGCTGCACCAGCAACGCAATCTCCACTGCTGCACCCAGCAACGCAATCTCCGCTGCGGCACCAGGCAACGCAATCTCCACTGCTGCACCCAGCAACGCAATCTCCGCTGCTGCACCAGGCAACGCAATCTCCACTGCTGCACCAGGCAACGCAATCTCCACTGCTGCACCCAGCAACGCAATCTCCACTGCTGCACCCAGCAACGCAATCTCCTCTGCTGCACCAGCAACGCAATCTCCGCTGCTGCACCCAGCACGCAATCTCCGCTGCTGCACCAGGCAACGCAATCTCCGCTGCTGCACCAGGCAACGCAATCTCCACTGCTGCACCAGGCAACGCAATCTCCACTGCTGCACCCAGCAACGCAATCTCCGCTGCTGCACCAGGCAACGCAATCTCCACTGCTGCACCCAGCAACGCAATCTCCGCTGCTGCACCAGGCAACGCAATCTCCACTGCTGCACCAGGCAACGCAATCTCCACTGCTGCACACAGCAACGCAATCTCCACTGCTGCACCAGGCAACGCAATCTCCACTGCTGCACCAGGCAACGCTATCTCCACTGCTGCACAAGGCAACGCAATCTCCACTGCTGCACCCAGCAACGCAATCTCCACTGCTGCACCCAGCAACGCTATCTCCACTGCTGCACCCAACAACGCAATCTACACTGCTGCACCAGGCAACGCAATCTCCACTGCTGCACCAAGCAACGCAATCTCCACTGCTGCAACCCAGCAACGCAATCTCCACTGCTGCAACAGGCAACGCTATTTCCACTGCTGCACAAAGCAACGCAATCTCCACTGCGCACTAGGCAACGACAATCTCCACTGCTGTACCCGCAACGCTATCTCCACTGCTGCACCCAGCAACGCAATCTCCGCTGCTGCACCAGGCAACGCAATCTCCACTGCTGCACCAGGCAACGCAATCTCCACTGCTGCACCAGGCAACGCAATCTCCGCTGCTGCACCAGGAAACGCAATCTCCACTGCTGCACCCAGCACACTGTTTTAGATTGATTCACTCCAGTCGCCTCCTGATCTCTCTTCTCTTGCTACTACCATGGTCACGGTTTTTGTAAACTACACTCAAGTAAACTCCTACCACGTTGAGGTCTCCAGATGCTGCATGTTTTGTCTCAACCACCACACTGTGTTTAACCACCACCGCCGCTTCACTGCTGGTCACAACAACACACTCACTCATCACTCACTCACTCAACCACCACACGTGTTTAACCACAACCACCACCTCACTGCTGGTGACAACAACACACTCACCACTCACTAACTCAACTACAACACTGTGTTTAACCACAACCACCACCTCACTGCTGGTCACAACACACCACTCACTCAACCACAGCACTGTGTTTAACCACCACCTCACTGCTGGTCACAACAACACACTCACTCATCACTCACTCAACCACCACACTGTGTTTAACCACAACCACCACCTCACTGCTGGTCACAAAACACACTCACCACTCACTAATTCAACCACAACACTGCGTTTAACCACTACCTCACCGTAGGTTTCAACACACACTCTCTCACTCACCACTCAACGACTACACACATTGAACCGCCCCCATACAGCTGATCGCAACATCACACTCACTCACCACTCACTCACTCACTCAACCACCACACTGTCTTCAACCACCACACTAAAGGTCACAACATCACACTCACTCACCACTCACTCAACCACCACACTGTCTTCAACCACCAGTAAAGGTCACAACAACACACTCACTCACCACTCACTCACTCACTCAACCACCACACTGTCTTCAACCACCACAGTAAAGGTCACAACACACACCACTCACCACTCACTCACTCACTCAACCACCACACTGTCTTCAACCACCACAGTAAAGGTCACAACAACACACACTCACCACTCACTCACTCAACCACCACACTGTCTTCAACCACCACAGTAAATGTCACAACAACACTTTCACTCATCACTCACTGAACAACCAACACTGTGTCACGCCTGCGCTCAGCAGCCGTGACAATCCACATCCCGCCGTGACTCATCACCTGGAGGACCAGGGAGGAACTCATGATCCCACTGAGCGACCACTACTGCCCGGTGGGAAGGGCACGGCCGCCTCTGCTGCTGCTGCTGCCCGCGCGCCGCTCCATTAGCGGATTGGGAGCCGCAGGTCAAAAACGATGAAATCGCTCGCCCAGCAGCAGCAGCACTTAGCTGATTGCGAGCCGCGCCGCAAAATCAGCTCCTCCTCGCGATCGGCGCATCGCGCTGCGGTGACATGCCGCGTGGAGGTGCGTGCGGAGCACAGCACCACGTGTTTGCGCTGAGCAGCGTGGCGCAGTGACACTCTGTGTGTCACTTCTGCTCAACGCGCCCTTAACCACACGACCCCACCCACCCCGTCCGCGCGTCGCGATCGTGGACCGCGTGCCCAAGGAGGGCACCCCGGGGTCTGCGAGGTGGACGAGGCGAGGGACGTCGCCTCCCGTGGCTTCCCGTGGACGCCGTGACAATCCACATCCCACTCGGGGCGGGACTTGCGGAGTGCGGCGCTGCACGCGGCGGGGAGGACGCGGCCGCCATGGACGAGGTAGAGGTGCCACACAACGGCGGCAAACCCATAGCCTACATCAGGAGGCGAACTTGGGCGGTGAGTGCACCCGCGGAGTGTGTACCTGTCTGTGTGTACCTGTGTCTGTGTGTACCTGTGTCTGTGTGTACCTGTGTCTGTGTGTACCGGCTCCGGATTAACAGCAGAGGTCCCACTCCGAATCAGTCGAGCAGC